>NW_019154161.1:4225550-4256361 GCF_002288905.1 Enhydra lutris kenyoni
AGCTGAGTCTTACTGTCTCTGTTTGTATCTCTTTTTACCTCTGTTTCTCACCCTCCATCAGAGGTGTGGGTGAACCCTCCAATTTTAAGAGACCCTTGTCCCTCCCCCCAAAAAAGAGGCCCTTTTCCCCTATCCAGGGGAGCAGGGACCAGAGGCAGGGTTGGAAGGAGGCCCAGAATGCTTTTCCAGGAACCTAGAGAGGAGGGAGTCCCTTGGTCCCTCAGGAGACCTGGTAGAGGTGGAGGTAGGGATATGTGGTCTGGAAGATGCAGGTGGGGCCTTCTCCGTCCCTGCGCCCTAGGGTAGGGGTCTCCAAAGGCAGCCCTCGAGATAGTCACAAAGATTCTTGGCCACACAGCGTTTAATCTGGAGTTTGTATGCCTCTAGAAGGAAAAATACTTGTTCCAATTAGCCCCAGTCCCCACCACGCCCTATTGTCTGACCCTGGACTCCTTTCTCTCACTTATTTAATCACGAGGTTGAGCGCCCCCCCGGTTCGGGGTGATAGGATGCCAGAATTTGGAACAGGATCTGGACTAGACGGTGAGAAGGATCATGACCGGTGACAGTGCTTATGACTTGCTAAAACTCTAGGCCCACTCCTCTGCCCACCAAGCTGGATTCCTAGCATTCTTCACAGTCATTCCTCACCCCCATCCCCACCCCCGGCTCAGAACACTCTAGCACATCTGGTCTCCTGGTGTCCAGTCTTAGATTGGGCAACCAGATGGCACAGACCCATGAGAAAGGGGTACAGGATAGACTGGGAGCTAGCCCAGGGCTGGGGCCTGTCTCCCAACTTCATCAGTGTCAGGCACAGAGCGAACACCCACAATAATTAGTTATACTAGTGATAATAGCTACCATTTATTAGGTGCTCAGTCGGTGTCAGACAATGCACTCAGTAACTTCCATGCATGACCTCATTTCATAAACGTCCAAAGCAGCATCTCTCACACACCTTTACACTTGGTCTACAGTCAAAAATACGCTTTCTCTGTGACCTGATATGTATTCACTAGGTATAAGCAGTGTTTCCACAAAACAGTATTTTCTTTGACTTCATGATTTTTTTAAAATGATGTCCTATTTTATATTTTTGTTTTTTTAAAAGTCTGGTCAAGAGCCCCTCAAGTCATAGGTAGAAGGATTGATAAGAAAGGGGCACCAGGGAAGTATGGGGGTGTTACAGAAATGTCCCAAATCTTGCTTAGGGTGGTGTACAGTCATTTACACACATGGCAGACATTTGTCACAACTCACCAGACTGTGCACCTAAAAAGAGTAAACTTCATTACATGGATATGTGTCTCAATAAAGTTAAGTAAAAAAAACAGTAAGATCCACAAAAGTCATTTCACAATGCATGGTTTGCTCATGACCCACAGTTTGAAGAGCACTGGAAGGAAGGAAGGGATTAATGAATGAGGGAAGGGAAGGAGAGAGGGAGGCTGAGGGAGTCCCCACTATGTATGTCTGTATGTATGTATTATGTAGGTAAGTAAGCTCTACACCCAGTGCGGGACTTGAACTCAAGACCTGGAGACCAAGAGTCACGTCCTCTAGGAACGGAGCCAACCAGGTGCCCCCCAACTCCCCAATATTTAAGTAGGGAGATTTCACAGATGTTCACCTCCGCCTCCTCTTGGGCCATGGAGGGATATGGGCCCAGAGGGAACCAAGTCCGAGAACCTGGAGAAGCCCAGTTTCGCTCAGGTCTGGCATCCTTTCTCAGCCAGCCCATGCCTCCCGAGGTGCTCAGATGACTGGCCCTGTGTGACGCGTTTTGTGGCTTGTGGGTTGGGCTAGGGGTGTGACATAGAGGAAATGGAAAGTGCATAGGTGCCTGAGCTCCTGAGTCCTGGGCAGAGGGAAGGAGATGGGGTCACCACCCCAGAGCGAGGAGAGACCAGCAAGGAGTAACTGAGAAAGGGAAGTGAAAGCCAGGAGGCAGGGTGCTAGCACGTCCCGCAGGGGCAGCCTGCCCGGGCATGTCCCATCTGGTGCTAGGGGTTTCCTTCTTGCCCTGAGTCCCCTGCCAGCCAGATTTGTGGCAAGTGTGGCCAGGTGTGCCTGCTCCAGAGAGTGTCCCCGGCAGTGGGCCAGTTACCAGGAACCTGTGACAGGTGTGCTTCGGGACTGTTCTGGGGGTCCGTTTTTGTTTGTGTCTGACTTGATCTGTATCCCTGAGGTCAGTTACTGACAGCTGTAATGGGTCAGTTGTGAACTGGTGTGGCTGCGTTTGTGTGTGTCCCTGTAGGAGCGTCACCTAGATCAAGCTCTGTGTTCAGGTGTCCCTGTGACAGGTGTGTGCGTGTGTGTGCGCGCGTGTCCACCTGCGCCTATCAGGAAGCGTGTGTTTCCTGAGAAGCGCTCAGCCTCAGCGGTGACTGCGTGTGTGTGCTGGGGGTGCCCGTTCCGTGGCAATGTTGGTGAACACAGTTTGTGGGTTCCCTGTGCTTATCAGTGTGGGCGTTTGTGCAACACAGCCCCCCTTCCTTGTGTCCGTCCGCGTGTCCCAGGGACCCTGTCAGCTAGACGGTCTCTTTGATTGTGTCTGGGTGCGAGACTGTGCGCCCCAGTCAGCGTGGGAGCCGGCATATCCGCTCCCCGGTCCAGGGGGTGCATTTGTGCAAGTGTGGCCGTGCGCCTGCGAGTGGCTCGTCGCCGTGGCCCTGTCAGCACGTGACTTTGTGTACCCTGGAGCGCCAGCCGGTCAGTCGGAGTACGCGTCTCTGGGCGCGTGTGTCTGCGGGTCCCAGTCAGTGTGTCAGTGTGTCAGCGCGTGTGTCCGGCTGTCCCGCCGGCCGAGCGGCCCCGGTCGCTACGCCTCGGTCCTCCTCGCCGCGGGCCAGGCCCTGCCCCGCCCCCGACTGCAGGGAAACCCCCGCGCGCGGAGGTAGGGGGGCGCGGCGCGCGCCTGCAAGTCCCGACTTGTCCGCCGCGGGCGGGTGGGCGGGCGGGGCCGTGGCGTCACGAGGGGGCGGGGCGTGGGACCTGCCGGGCGGGGGCGGGGCGGGGCGGGGCGGCCGCCGAGCGGGCAGGGGATCCGCCGGGCGGCCTGAGACGCGGCGCGAGCCACATGCGAGCGGGCGCCTGGTGGCGGCGGCGGCAGCAACGGCGGCAGCGGCAGACTCGGCAGCGGGGGCCACGACGCGGACGCGCCTACAGCCCGAGCGGGAGCAGCAGCAGCCACAGCCACAGCAGCCGCCACTGCAGTTAGAGCAGCAGTAGCAGCCGCCGCAGCAGCAGCAGCCGCCGCAGCGAGCGGCGCTAGGCGGGCGCGCCCTCTCGAAGGAAGCCGCCCGCCCCCCATCACCGCCCCCTCCGGCGTGTTCATGCCCCCGGGGTGAGTGTGCGCACCCGAGTCCCCGCGGGCCGCGACTGGCCAGGCCGGGTGGGCTCCCTGGAGGAGGTGGCAGGAGTGCGCTGGGAGAGCAGTGGGAGCGCGCTGCATCCCCACCCCGTGCCTCCCTCTCTCCCCACCCTCCATCCCACGAACGACCCTGGGTTGGGGTCGCTGGGCCGGAGGCACTAAGGGTCCGGGAGCGCAGGTGCCTCAGCGGTCCGGCGGGTTTGTTTACAAACAATGGGGTGCGGGCTCGGCAGCGCCCCCTGGCGGCCAGTGCGGGCCCGGGGAAGTGAGTCGACCCCGACTGCCCCGGCCCCCGCAGTCCGGGAGGGGCGCGCGGGGGGGGGGGGGGGGGGGTTGTAGAGGCGGCCACACCCCAGGCGCGCGCCCGCTGGGGGCGGCGACGGGGGGGGCGGCTCGCAGGCCGTGGAGTCTGCAGCTCCTGCGGGCGGGGGCTGCGCCCCAGCAACAGCCGGTTATTGGCCCCTCGCTCGCCTGGCGGGCGGGGCGGGCGCACGTGGCGGCGGCGGGGTGGGGGGGGTGTGCTGTGACAGCAGAGGGGGGCGTCTGGGCCCGCCGTGGGAGCGCGCGTGTGCGGGGTTGTGGATCTGCAGGTGTCTCGCCTGGGTGTGTGCATGTGTCTGGCTCCGAGTTAGTACTGGGGTCCGCAGGGGGTGGAGGTGTCAGTCCGGGGGAATGTTGGGGCTGTGGCCCGTCGGGGTGTGTGCTTGAGTCTCCCCATGAGTGTTTGTGTGATGGTCTGTGTATGCCGTGCCCGAGGGCTGGGTGCTGTTTATGCGTGGTGTACCTGCGTGTGTGTGTATGTGTGTGTGTGTTGTGTGCTCTGTGAGAGTTGTCAGTGGGCGCTGTTTGGGGCTGATTCTCTGGGTCTGTGTTGACTGCGTGAGCTACAGTACGTGGCTGGGGTGTTTGTGTGTTGCTTGAGTGAGCTGGGTGTGAGGGTTTGTGTGCGCGTGTCTTGCCCGATGTGCTGTTTGTGTGTGCTTGTGTGTTTTGACTGTGTGTACTGTCTGTGTTGATCTCTAGGGCATGTGTCTCAGCTAAGCGTTTGTGATGGTGTGCCTGCTGAGCGCAGTGGCTGTTTTCTGTCCAGGTGCGTGAGCACGCGCGCGCGCGCGCGTGTGTGTGTGTGTGTGGTGGGGGGGGTTGTCTCTGTCTGTGTTTGGCTTGTGTGTCTGGCATCCGGGTCTGGAAATTGAGGACTCGGTGGGGTCTGTGTGGTGCTGTCAGCGGGTGTTACTGGCAGTCCGGGGCTGTGTCTGAGCCTGTCTGTGTGTCTTGTGTGTGTGTGTGTGTGTGTGTTGGGTCTGAGGGGCTTGTCTCTGTGATCGGCTGGCTCATGTGTGTCATGTGGGCTGCGTGTGTGGAGTGTTTATGTTGGTCACGTGAGACCAGTGTTTTCTGTGGGTGCCTGAGGTGTGCGCGCTGCCACGGCTGTGTGGGATTAGAGTTGGCTGGGGTGTGTGCGTGTGCATGTGTGTCCGAGGCTGACAGTTGGGGATGGTGTTTGGAGGTTGGTGGTGGAGGGTTAGCTGAGGTCTGCTCTTCAGCGTGTGTGCTGATGCATCACACTCTGATGACCGGAGTGTGTGTGTGCCTCATTTCCATGCGTCCCGGGATCTGAGAGTTGGCAATGGCGGGGGGGGCATGTTTCGGGTGTGTTGGTCTCTGTGTATGTCCACGGATGTCCGTGGGGTGTTGGTATTTGTGTAAGCCCTGAGGTGTGCAGGTCTGACCTCGTGGGTGTGTGTATGTGTGTGGGGGGAGGGGCATGTGTCTGAGAAGGGGGACAGTGCCTGTGTGGTGTGTCTCTGTGTTTGCGATGGCTGCATTGTCCGTGTGTGTCCACACGCATATCCACAGTGGGTCAGTGAGTTCTGACAGTTTGTGTATGTGTGTGCACAGGGATGGAGGGGCTGGGATGTGGCAGCCGGTCTGCATTCTGATGGTCTGTGTGTATGTGTGTGTCCACGTTTTGGTCAGGGTGTGTGTGTGTGTGCATATGTGTGTCCTGTACTGGGTAGCAATCCCAGAGATGGGAACCATTTCTGTGCCAATGGGAGATGAGGTGGGAGGTCAGGCTGGCCAGTCCCAAGGGAACCCTTACCTGTGTGGCGTGTACCCTTCACCACCTTCCCCACCCCTGCCGGAAGTAGTATTTGCCATTGAGGTCCTGCATGAGTCCATGTGCATGGCCATCACCGTGTTCCGGAAGTCAGCCCCACCAGCCCATGCTCTGGGTGACTCCCAGGCTGGGTGAGTTTGTGTTCTGAGGCTGTCTCCCCTCCTGCACACACGTGCGTGTGCACACACACACACACACACACACACCTGACAGACTCCTCCATCTGGGTTCTGTGTGAGCCCTTGGACTTGCTGTGAGAGCTGTCCTGTGCCTCCTTGACCGTCGTGGGCACCATCACCACGTGCATGGGAGGCGGTCCCCACCTGGGGGGGGCCCTGCGACAGACCCTCCTTGGTGGCCATCTGTCCTGTGGGGCCATCGCAGCTGCCTACAGTGCCCCGTCTGGGCCCTGTGTGTTGGGAGACCTTCCCTGGACCCCTGCCCCCCAAAGGTGCTGGTGGCTGTGTGCAGGAGTGAGTGGGGGTGTCCTGTGTGCCCCCTGCACTGCCTACCTGACCGCACCCCTCTCCCCCTGTCCTGCAGGCCCCAGGGAGCGCCATGGCCCGAGCACGCCAGGAGGGCAGCTCCCCGGAGCCCGTAGAGGGCCTGTCCCGCGACGGCCCGCGCCCCTTTCCCCTCAGCCGCCTGGTGCCCTCGGCCGTGTCCTGTGGCCTCTGCGAGCCCGGCCTGCCCGCCGCCCCCGCCGCTCCCGCCCTGCTGCCCGCCGCCTACCTCTGCGCCCCCACCGCCCCTCCCGCCGTCACCGCCGCCCTGGGGGGGCCCCCGCTGGCCTGGGGGTCCCCGCAGCCGGCCCCGAGGCCCGCGCCCCGACGGTGAGTGCCGCCCCACACGGGCGCCCCGGGATGCGGGGAGCTAGGAAAGAGACATTGAGGAACTGGAGAAGTGGGAGCGAGCCGGGGGGGGTGGGGGAGGAGGTGGCGAGCCGGCCGGGCCACAGGGAGGGTGTGGCCAGTGTGGTCTTTGTGTTGCAGGAAGCAGGAAGACTGAGTGGGAGGCTGGGGGTGGGGGGAGGCGGGGTGGGAAGTCCCTCCTGGAATCTGACTGCAGTCCCCGAGTTGCAGCCCACGGCCTTTTCCGGGCCGGGGCAGCAGCTGTTTCCCAGCCCCCACCTCCCCGAGTCTGGGTCTCCTTAACCTCTCCGAGGACGATAGTTGGAGGGAGTGTGGGCAGAGCGAGAGGACTGTCACTTCGGGACTTGGGGGTTGGGGGGGTGGCCTTTTGCCTTTATCTGAATCTCTGGCCAGGGCCGCCCTCTCCGCAGTCCGGGAGGAGGAAGGAGAGGGGGAGGGGCCATTGTGTGGGGAAAGTGGGGGTGGGGGAGGCCAGAGTGGGAAAGTGAGTCTTGGGGAGGGAAGGGTTAAAGGTCCCCTGCCGGATGGGCTGTTAACCCTCTGGTGCCCTGCCAGCCCCATCCCGGCCTACACGCTCAGTGGCAGGGAAGATCGTCCGCTTTCCCTCTCCACCCCAACCCCTCACCCTGTCCCTGGAGCCCGGGGAGATCAGGGGAGAGAAAACTTCCCCGGCTGGGCTCCCCAGCAGCAGAGGCAAGAGGGGACCCGATTTCAAGACCACAGGCACAGCTGTGGAAACTGAGGCCCCCATTTTAGGCCTGAGGATCCCCCTCGCCAGGACCTGGTGTGGCTCTGGAGGGAGGCAGATACTGCGGGGCGGCCCAGAACGGGTGGGGCAGGAAGGCATATCCCGAATCCCAGCCCCCCAGGCCCGGGCTCGCTCGGAGGCAGCCAGTCTGGCCTTCTGGTCTCCGTGCCCCTGCCACATCCGGGGGTGTGGCTTCGCTGTGGTTGGACACCAGAGGGCAGGAGACCTGAGGCTTGTGACTGCGTGTAGTCAGTCGCCGTATCCCTATGTGACCTTGGGCCACTTCTTAGGGTGGGCCTCAGTTTCCCCATCTGTTAAGTGGAACAGGCAAAATTTGGTCCCGTTTTGGAATAGTTGGGTCGGATAAGAGGGAGACTTCCAGACTAACACGGGCAGTGGGGGAGGGGGGTAAGCTGGCTAGCCAGGTAACCCCGAGAGAGGCCTCCCCAGGACATCCTCTTGCTTTCTGGCGCCTGGGGAGCGGAAGCTGAGAAACCTGGCTTTTGGAAGGGAAAAACAGAATCGCTAGAAATGAGGCGGGGAGCAGAAAGGAAATTGGGAGGCTGGAAAAGGGAGAAGCGGGCCCTGGCTAATTGGTCCCTCGGGGCCGCCTCAGGCCCGACAGAGGTGGTGGGTGCTGACCACGCCCCCCCCTCCCCGGCTTTTCCCAGGTCCTCAGCCCTCACTCTCGCCGGCGGAGCCGCACCTGGAATCGCCGGTGCCCAGTGCCCCGGGGGCCCTGGCGGGCGGCCCCACCCAGGCAGCCCCGGGAGTCCGGGGGGAGGAGGAGCAGTGGGCCCGGGAGATCGGGGCCCAGCTGCGGAGGATGGCGGACGACCTCAACGCGCTGTACGAGCGGCGGGTGAGTGCTGGGGGCGGGGTAGACGGCAGGTGGGACTTCCCGCCCCGGAGGGGGCTGCGGGCGAGCCCCGCCAGATGTGCGGCAGCTGCTGCCCGGCGCGGCGGGGTCGCGCTGGGGACAGGCAGGTGGGAGGGGCGGCGGGCCCGCGGACCTGCCGAAGGGCCCGCGCCGCGGCGGCTGGCACAGGCCAGGGCCGGGACCTCCTCGAGCGCCGCTGCGCGCCCGCGGCCCGCGGCCGCGGGGACTGAGGGCGGCGCTCGGCGGAGCGGCTCATATATCCCGGGCTATTTATAGCCGGTGAGTCAGCAGCGGCGGCGCGGCCGCGCCCGCCCCTCCCACCCGCCGGCGCGCGCGGACGGCAGCGCGCCACACAGCTTCCCGGGCGGCCCGGGGCGGGGCGGGCCGTGGAGCCCCGCCCCCGCTGGAGGCCCCGCCCCCAAGCCCGCGGCTCGGCCTCTGATTAAGACAAAATCTTGGGAGCTTATGGCGTAGAACAGAGAATAACAAATATCAGGGCGCCGAGCACCCAGCTCTGTCCAATCTGAACATTACACCCGCGCTGCTTGCTTACTGAAAGAAAAACAAAACCCGGATGTTGTCAAGCCCCTCGCTCCCCCCCCCCACCCTCTTCTCCTTTCCAAAGGAAACCTCTCAAGTTGGCGTGTCCCATGACTCCGCAGGTGTTGATCCCGCTACAGACTAGTGATCAGGCCACAAACAATGCTTAGGTTGGCGGGATGTTTTTGGGCTTCATATACGAGATATGATGTGTTTCTCTCCAAACTTTTCCCCTCCTGTATTAGCTTTGAGACTGATCCGTGTGGGCAAAGCGTTTTCGCTGTTTCTGTAGCGTTCTGTTGGATCAACATACAGTATCCTTGTTCATTTTCTCATTGGTGGATATTTAGGATTTAAAAAAAAAATGCTTCAAATTTCATTGGCTTGTTTTTTTGTTTGGTTGGTTTTGGTTTCTTCCTGAGGATACACATTTTCGGTGCACTTGTGTGTACCCCACAGTACAGACGTGGCTGCTGGGCTTTACCCGGTGATTGCTAATTGCTCCCAGAGATGACTGTGCTGGGCAGCACCCCAAAGCAGTGAAACATTGTCAGGCTTTCCAGCTGATGCCATTCTGACATGCCCCCTTTGCTACCTCCCAGCTTCGAGAGTTGGTGGGGAGTAAGGAGAGGGTGGGGATTGGTACAGGGCGTCCCACAGCCTGGCACCCACTAGGGTCATAAGGATGGTTTATCTGACTTTGTTCTCATCAGTCGGAGGAGCTTCCCATCCTTTCAGGGGGATGAGACCAGGGGGGCTCTGCCTGTTAGCAGTGGGCCTGGCCCTGCACTCAGGATAGGGAATGGGAGAGAGCTACAGCTTACCTTTCCTTTGTACTGGGCGGGGGGCGGGGGGCGGGGGGTGGGAGTCTTTTCTTCCATGTGGCTTCCTTCTTTCTCACTTGCCTAGCAATGTGGAACTGAGAGGGTTCTAGAGGCCACCGCAAGCCTTCATCCCGTTGCTGAAAAGAGGGCAGGGGTTAGCTTTGTCTGCACAGATTTCCGTGCAGCCTCAGCACAGAAGGTGAACTGTTGTTCCCAGGGCTTGTCCTTCCACAGATCGTTCTAGAATCACTGAGACTATAGGCTCCCTGCTCCCTTCTCTGTCACTTCCCAACCTTTGAGGGGAGGGCAGGACAGTCTGCCATCCAGCCGCCCCCCAATCCTGCCACCCCCCAGCCCTGGCTGATTTTGGTCCAGAGACTAGGGGAGCACTTGCTGGGCTCATGCACTGTGCTGAGGACACTGGGTCTGCGACCTTGCCGTCCATCCTATTCTGTTCTAGAGGAGGACGCTGTCCTCCCTTGAGGTGACTGACTTGGACCCTGGTGGGGGGAGGAGCGGGGATATGGACCCAGTCAGCAATGGTAGGGCCCACCGCTGAGGGCTGGTAGCTCACCCTTAGGAAACTGCCTCCCTCATCCTGGCCTTTGGGCCCAATCACCCACACGCCCCTGTCCCCCTGTCGGAAGCCCACTCTAACTTCCTCTTTTCCCTCTCCCTAGAGACAAGAGGAGCAGCAGCGACACCGCCCCTCCCCCTGGAGGGTCCTGTACAATCTCATCATGGGACTCCTGCCCTTACCCAGGGGCCGTGGAGCCCCAGAGATGGAGCCCAATTAGGTGCCTGCACCCGCCCGGTGGACGTCAGGGACTTGGGGGGCAGGACCCTCCCACCTCCTGATGCCCTGGCCAGCGCGGGGGACTTTTTCTGCACCATGTAGCATACTGGACTACCAGCCCTGCCTGTCCCAGGGGCGGGCCAGGGCCGCCACTCCAGCCCCAGTCCCGGCCTAGCCTGGGGACACTGATGGAGATGTGGACTCCTGGGTCCCTGGCTGGGAAGCCAGGGGAGAGAGGGCTGACGGACTCAGCGTCTGAAGGCAGCGGTGACGGAGAGGGTGGGGACGGAGCCACCCGCCTCTGCCGCCCACCACCATCTCAGGAAAGGCTGCTGGTGCTGGCTGCCCGTTCCAGCTGCAGGGGTGACACTGGGGGCGGGGGGGAACCTCCCTCCCAGTGCTCCTTCACTTTGGGCCTAGCCTCAGGCCCCTGGTGCTTCCCCCCCTCCTCCTGGGGAGGGGGCCCGTGAAGAGCAAATGAGCCAAACGTGACCACTAGCCTCCTGGAGCCAGAGAATGGGGTGGGTCTGATGGCTGCCCCAGCCCAGCGCCCAGCCATCTTCCCTGCGCCAGCCGGCGGGTGGTGGGCATGCCTGCCTCACCTTCATCTGGGGGTGGCCAGGAGGGGCCCAGACTGTGAATCCTGTGCTCTGCCCGTGACCACCCCCCGCCCCCATCAATCCCATTGCATAGGTTTAGAGAGAGCACGTGTGACCACTGGCATTCATTTGGGGGGTGGGATATTTTGGCGGAAACCGCCCCAGCCTTAGTCCCCAGGGCGAAGCGCTGGGGGGAAGACGGGGAGTCAGGGAGGGGGGGAAATCGCAGAAGAGGGAGGAGTCTGGGAGCGGGGAGGGATGGCCCAGCCTGTAAAATACTGTATATGCGCTGCTGTAGATACCGGAATGAATTTTCTGTACATGTTTGGTTAATTTTTTTTGTACATGATTTTTGTATGTTTCCTTTTCAATAAAATCAGATTGGAACAGTGGATACTCTTTCTGCTTTCTTTCCCCACGGCGTGGTCTGGTCCAAGCCTCCGTGACCCCTCTCTGGGACGAGGTGGGAGGTGGGAGAGGCAGTCCACCCACAGAGCCCATCAGGCTCTCCAGCTGTATCCAACGGGAGGCTGAGGAGCATGGGCGCCACTGTATACACCCGGCCTCCATGCATCCCTATGCAACTCCCCGTAAAAGCAAAGCCCTAGAAGAGCGGAGTTTCGTTTTGTCTTGTTTAAGAGTTCGAGTCATCTCCGCACCCCACGTGGGTTTCGAACTTGCAAGCCTGAGGCCAAGAGTCCCACGCCCGACTAGTGGAGTCAGCCAGGGCCTCCGAAGGCAGGGGGTGGGTTTCTCTGGTGCTTTATCGTCACTTTATCCCCGCTGGATAAAGAACATCCCGGAAGCTCCATGTTTGGGGAATGAATGAATGACCTAGAACTTCTAAAGAAGCACCAGCAGGAGTCCTGGGGCACGTGTCAGCCATCAGGCTGCCCTTGACGCCACCCTCCCGGACGGAGAGCACCTCAAGCTATGACCCTTCTAAAGGATCGGGGTAAGCGGGCAAGATCACTTTGGAAAGGAATCTGGCAAAAGCTCGTCAAGCAGGCGGTGGGCATTATCTGTGCCAGCAACCGGCTTCCTGGGCACTCTCCCTTAGAAAGACATGGGCACGAGTGTCCAAAGGTTGGCAACTCGAGAAAACAACTCTACGTCTCCAGCAGCAGTTGAAAGGGTCTCAAGTCTGCTCTAGGCATGCAACAGAATAATCGACAGGGGGTAGCCGGAATGAACTAGAACTCTACCCATAAATAACAAGTAACAGGGAGAAGAAAAAAAAAGCGGGTGGCAAAATGGTGGCGAGTACCTGGGTGTTACTATATTATTCTCTGTATTTTCCGTGCACAGAGGCCAAGGGTAGGGGCGTTCACCCCCAGCCGTCTGTCTGGCTGCTCCTGGGCAAAGAATGCTTCCCACGTGGGCAACCTAGGGCTTCCCCTTTCCAGGAACAGTTCGTGGAATCACTTAGATGGTGGAGTTAGGTCTATCGATTTTATTAGTTTTCCCTTTTCGTTCCGGTTTCCGCTCTCCTGCCTTCTCCTGGATTATTTGAATACCTTTTTCCAGTTCTTTTTGAGATTTCGCTCTCCGCAGTTCGGTCTCTGGTACTGCTCTGGGACGACGCCCGCAGGTGCGCTCTTTCTCGGTCTGTCTGGAGTCTGTAGGGTGTCATTTCACTTCCAGCGGAATCCGCCACCGTTCAGGCCACAAGTCCTTGCCACTCCTCCCACTGTTTTGTGCTGTCGTTGTCACACGGCTTACATCTCCACTCACAAACCCCTCATGGCAATGGCATAACTTTTTTTTTTTTTAAGATTTTATTTATTTATTTGTCAGAGAGAGCAAGCGAGCACAAGCAGGCAGAGAGAGAAGCAGGCGCCCCACTGAACAAGGAGCCCGATGTGGGACTCGATCCCAGGACTCTGGGATCATGACCCGAGTGGAAGGCAGCGGCTAAGCCACCCAGGCGTCCATAACTTTTTTTTAAGATTTTATTTATTTATATGATAGAGATCACAAGTGGGCAGAGGCAGGCAGAGAGACAGGGGAAGCAGGCTCCCTGCTGAGCAGAGAGCCTGATGCGGGGCTCGATCCCAGGACCCTGAGATCATGACCTGAGCTGAAGGCAGACACTTAACTGACTGAGCCACCCAGGCAACCCATAACTTTTGCTTTAAAATCATATACATTTTAAAGAAACGAAGCAGCTAGATAGTCTTTAGCAATCTTTCCTGAGTTCCAAGCAATCAGCCTGAGTTCCAAGTTTCTCCTGGGATAATGTCCCGAACACCTGAAGAACTCCCGTTAGCATTTTGTGTAGCGTCTTTCCGCCAGTGACAAATTCTCTTAGTCTTCTTTTATCTGAAAATACTTGTTTTCACTGGTTATAAAATTCTGGGGTCGTTTTCTTGAATCATGGTTGCCCTGCTTGTAATGTGTTGTTTCTGTCAGCTGCTTTCAAGACTTTATTTGAAAAATCTTTGTCTCTTTTTGAGACTGGATAATTCCCATTAATATATTTCCCGCGCAGGGAGTCTCTCATCCCCATTCTATCAGGTCTACCAGTGGATCTTTATCGTCAGTGTCAGAGCATCCATTTTGTTCTTTAACATTTTTCTATTTCTCTGCTGAGATTTCCTATTTTTCAACATTACACTTTTACCTCAATAAGCACAGTTGTAATAACTGCTTTAGAGGCCTTGCCTGCTAACTCCGGCACTTGGTTTTTTGTTGTTGTTGTTAACGTAGGCTCCACGCCCAACATGGGGCTTGAACTCACGATCCGAGATCGGGAGTCGCATGCTCTACCCACTGAGAACCCTAACACTTGGGTTCTCTTGGTCATCTTGTCTCTTCCCTTGAGAATGAGTCACGTTTCCCTAATTCTATGTGTATTAGGTAATTCTGCCTTGTGTCCAGATGTATGTTAATGTTGTAGACGTTCTGGATTCTGTTATATTCCTCCAAAGAAATGTGAAAGGTCTTGCTGTAGGGATATTTGTACTTGCTAGACTCAGCTTACCGTAGGGGGTGATGGTGTAAATCTGGATCGCTTCAGCCCTGCTCGGAGTCGGCCCCACAGATCCACAGCCTGGTGGTCAGCAAGAGACTTGGGCTGAATTTATACAGGTCACTTGGGGGAAGGGAACCTCCCTGGCACTCTCCTTTCCAGTTGCTGTGGTTCCTCTAGGCTCTGTCCTCTGGTTCTTCAGGCCAGGAAGACAGCTGGTTTTCTACCTGAGTCTTGGCTGCCCGGCTATGCCAGGACCGCAGCCTGCCCTCGGGGTGCACACACCAGAAATGAACACACACCAGAAAACTCACCCTGTGGTGAGCTCTTCTTGCAACTTTCAACTCACCCTCTCCCCAGAATCCACCTGCTTTCGAGCACTCTCCACAGCCTTCCAGTAGTTTCGGGTTTTTTCGGGTTTTTTTGTTTTTGGCATTTTGTCTAGAATATATAGTTTATTTGCGGAGGGGTGGGGATGGTCGTCTGTTAGAAATTTACTCCACCACACCAGAAACAGAGCTTCTGTATTTTGATAGACCTAAACCTAGTATATTTTTTTAGGCTCCCCACCGAGCAGAGAGCCCAATGTGGGACTTGATCCCAGGACCCTGAGGATCATGACCTGAGCCGAAGGCAGAGGCTTAACCCATTGAGCCACCCAGGTGTCCCTAAACCTATTATTTTTTAGGGTTGAAAGTGGAGAACCCTACTCTGCTACACAGGGTAGATGGAAAGAGCCAGAGACCCGGGGACAGTCCAATTCAGTGACGGCCATATTTTATTTGCAAAGTCCACAGGACTCTGATAAAAGAAGAGAAGGATTAGTTCTTCCAGGGGGAAAGGAAACACGTAAAGTCATCTCTGCTGGCCTTCTCTCTTGGAACCAAGATGCTGAGTGGCTCCCTGGCTTAGCAAAGCAGATGCTCAGAGCACCTGGCAAACGAGGTCCAGAGCTGAACCTCTGCCCCTGGCAAACCGTGCCCCCCCCGCCCCCCAGCAAACTAATCCCAATTTGACCGGCACTCCTCAGCCGCCTCCAGTAATTCCACTCTGCAATGGTTGCTTCTGGAAGGGAGAGATTTACTTTTCATTGTTCATGTTGCGTCTTCCATCCTTAAAAACTACGACTGCATGTCTTTGTATACCTCTCAATTCTGCACTATGCCCACCTATTATCTATCCAAACAACAAAGGATATGTAAAAACGCTACCACGCCAGTCTTTTGGAAGGAAGCAACATCAAGTGCATTTATACACTCTGTACATAACCGTGACCTCAGACTTTGGGGTGTCTTTCCCAAGGGTGTGCAAAGGGAACCAGCTCAATGTCACTCAACAGCAGACTGATCTAACAGCTTACGGGTTCATCTGTGGTTTTGGAATTCAATGTCCAATGCACTGACAAGGATCTCCAAGACACAGTGAGAAAAGGCAATTTGCAGAGAAAGTTATGCATAATAGCAGCTAACACGGAGCAACCTCTCCTCAAAGAATGTATTCGTTCGACCCCCACATTAACAGAGCGGTGTACTGCGATTACCCCGTTTCATACATGGGGCAACGGAGGCACAAAAAGGTCTCTTGCCCAAGGTCGCATAGCAAGTCGTATGGTCTGGGCTTAAACCTGACAGTCTGGGAAGACTCACTGTCAAACTATGCCAAGAGTGAGCTCTGGGAGGTATGTATGAAAGTGGATACAGCTAACATATCCAAAAAGCATCTCACATTTCTCCCCAAAATCCTGCGTTTAGCTAGGAAGTCAGCTGCTCCCGCTACGTGGCCGACGTTGAGCTGCCAGGCCCTATGAGGCAGCGGGGAGGGAGGGATCTTTTCACCCCTGTACGTGTGTATTACTTGAACGTTTCACTATGAGCTTAAAAACTAAATCTACCTGTCCTTCTGCATCCAGCTGGAGGCCCTCCGTCCACACGTGAGCCACCCGGTCCTGCCTGCTAGGTTTTCAGTGGCAACTACTAGATCTCAGAACCTTGGGAAGGTAAAGCGTGAGACTCTGACAAGTACGGGTGCCGCTAAGTAAATGTCCACTGAGTGTCTTGTGGAGAAGCCTCTCCATCAGCCCACATCCTGCCCCTTCCTTGTTGGGGCAGGCTGTTCCCTTTTCTGCAGTGTGAGCACGACAGCAGCGTCGACCCGCACGGGGCTGCTGTGAGGGCTCAAACAATTTAGCTGAACTGCAGGCATTCTGAAAGGGGCCAGACAGGCGTGCGAGCAAAAGTGTTAGCTATTATTGAACTCTTTTGACTTGCCAACTCCAACCTAAGCCTCCATTCTTCCATCTACAAAGGGCAACCAGGACATACCTCAACAGACACACACGTTTGTATTTACCAAAACATACGCAAGAAACTGACAAGCATCTACACTGCAAAGGGAAACCGCGGGATGTGGGGCTCTGATGGGGCCGAGAGCTTTTTAACGTTGTAATGTTAACCTTTGCATGTTTTTTTTTTCTTTCTTTTTTTCGAGTAGCACCTATTGCACTAGAATGTTTTGAGGCTTTGACTTAACAGGGTCTGGCTACTAGATATCACCCTCAGACAACAGAAGTGGGGTACGGAGCAGAGAAACCTGGCAGCCCCAAAGACAGCCCCCTTCTTCTCATTTGGAAACTCGAGCTTCCCGAAAATATTTGTTACCTTCACAGATTAGATCCTCCTTCCCAAGTAGCTACGAATCTCCTGGAGGTATGAGAAACCACAGGACCATCACTGTGCTCTTCCTGGAGACTCGGCGAAATCTATTTTTATGATAATACGAACGTGTAACTTGGGAGAAAATGAAATTTGAAGAAATGAGAATAAAGCCCGTTCTCGCCTGGGGCTGGCAGCTTCCAGCGCCCACCCCAGATTCCCAAGGGGTCTTTTCCGATGACTCGATTTCTGCCATGAAAGGTACAGGGGTGGAAAAGTTTGAGAAGCTTCTGGGAAGATTCTGTGATGACAATTTTGTTTTTATCCATCCAGACCCACCTGCTCCCCCTTGTGACCAAGGCCCCACACTGCAAAGTAAAAGGGTGTCGGCTCCATCTGTCAAAGACAGGGTGAGAGTCATGAATTGCTAAAAACACTGCCCTTGGTGCCCCTTAGTTGACACTGACGGGGTCAGGAAAGGGGCCCCTCCAGAAACACAGTCCTAGCCTCACCCAGGGAGGAAGAGAGGGGACCGAGGGAGGGTCAGGGAATTAAGTGCCTCCTTCCTGTGGAGACCTATTTTTTTTTTTTCTTTTCTTTTTTCTTTTCTTCTGCAGCAGGACTGAAATAGGAAAGGAGGGGAGTTTGTTCGAACTGGCCAGACTCACAGCTCACACAATTTTACAAGAGAAACCCCAGGACGATGGTGAGAGGTGGAGCACGCGCAGGCGGTCAACTCAAAGACAAACCCGCCACCCCGAACCAGTGAAGGCTTTGGCCCCTGCCAGGTGTGACTTGTGGCACATGACTGAAGTGTCACTTAGCTCTCATACGGAGCCCCTGCCCACTCGGACCGCGCACAAGGCCTGCTGCACAGGGGATCCCCACAGAAGGCAGCATCAGTATCGCATCTTTTACTTCTTCCCCATTAATTTAACTCTTGTCACCGAGAATAGCCACTATTGAACTGAATGAGTCACAAAACAGTTGGAACAAGAAGCTTCTACGCACTCTAGAATTTGAGCCACCTGACTCTTGCTGCATTACCCAGAAAAACAGTGGCAGGAATGGTGACGGAGGGGAGGAGTCTCTGCGTCACACAGAAGCCTCCAGTGCTTTTTCTTTAGGTTAGAAAAGGCTACTGATAGGATCACTCCCTCGTCACCGGAAGGCGCTTATAATGTGGAAAAATAAATAAATAAATCCTAAAGCAAATCTTTATTTCTATCATTCCTTCTTAAAGAACCAAGGAAACGTAGAAAATATAAAAAAACACACAAACAGCTGCAATTCGGGGGGTAAAGAAGGACTGACAGAGCCCTCGAAAGCAATGGGCTCCAGGACGATCTGAGTTGCATCAGGGATGGGGGGTGGACGGGGCTCTGGTAAGACAGGCTCCTATGTCCTAGCTGGGGCCCTGATACCTCAGAATCCTCAGGAGGTGACACCCTGGAATCTGCCTTTTTAAAACAAGTCTTCCTGCTAATACTCACTTTGCAAGTGAATATTACCAGAGTTCCCTAATGCCCAAGGAACTCTGGTAACATTTCCTCTCTTCCAAAATCCAGGCTGAAACCCAACTAATCCTGAACTAAAACTCAAGAACAGCACACCAGAGACCACCTGTTGTTTTTCAGGATCTCAAACTCTGGAGGAAACACATTCCACTTGCCCTGTCTTTCCCTCTCTGGGGCACCTGTCTGCATGTGGAACGGCGGCTCCGCTAGTGTTTCACCCGACCCGGCCTCGTTCCCCACCTGGAGTCATGCTCTTCTCCGCATGACATCAGGCAGGAGTGAGTCCACGGAGGTGGCGAGAGGATCGCAAGCAACAAGGCATGCCTATCCCTGGCAGGCGTCTCCTGCCGAAGCTCAGAGGGCTGGCGATGCCGTGGCGGCCCCAGGACAGGGGGATGCGTCAGAGGGGGCGTACAGGTGACGCCAGCACGCAGTCCTCGATAGTGTGGAATGGAGACACCGGTTCCTAAGCCCCTTGCTGAGCAGCTGCTGGTGCATGGAAGTCACACATCTGGACAAGGTCATTGCTTGCGGGAAATGGTTTGTACTAGTCCAGTGGCCTCACTTTCCCCCCACCTGGAGCAGCCTTTGTCAGGGGGAGGGGACAGGGCGCACATGCGGTCAGGCTGCAGGTCAGTATCTCCAGGGTGGCCAAGTCTTGGGTTCACTTGGGGCCGAGGCACTCCACAATCCCACTGCCCTTCATGCCATCAAAAAAGAAGAAGTTGTTGTGAGGAGGGTCCCTCTGAGACAGGGCCTGGGAAGAAAAACAAGACGAGGGTTCAGCTCAGATGCTTTCAAAAAAAAGAAAAAGAAAAAAGAAAAAGCCCTCAAAAACCAGATCTTCTAGAACTTGGCAGCAGTCTTCAACAGAGGCTGGTTTTGCTCCCCAGGGGGTCACTGGCTACGTCTAAGCCACGACCGTGTCTAAGCCACGACCATGACTGCCACGTCTCTCTGCGCTGTCCCCGATCACTCGTGTGTCTCTGGACAGATCGTTTAGCCTCTCCGAACCTCATTTTCCCCGTGTGAAATGAAAACAGCACGTACTGTCCTTGGCATTAAGAGAGATGCTGCTCCTGAGCCATGTGAAACGACGCCCCACCCGGAGCAGCACCGGGCGAGCGGCAGGGGTAACTGCGCATGTCTGTCCGACTGAGGACGGTGGGGCCCCATCAGCTGCGGGACACACTGGAAGAGCCAGGCGCGGATCTTCCAGAAGGAGACATGCTGCCTGCCTTCGTCTGCACGACAGGCCGGGGCTGGGATCTAGAGAACCTTAGAGGTGCTATTTAGCCTGGAAATGGTGATTAACTTGTGGGGTTAACAGAAGCACAGGGCACTTTAAAGGTGCAGCTAGACCTCCTGAAATCACGTGCTGAATCATGTGTGTACATGTGTGTACTGGAGAAAGGACTCATGGGTGTCAGTGAGTTTTCTAAGAGGTTCTTAACTCAAAAAGGGCTGCCATTTAAAGACGAGGACGTTGCCCAAGCGCGCCGCTGGGCAGGATTCAAAGGCCTGTCATTCACGGGGCAGGACCGCTTCCACAAGGTTAGGAATGCACTCCAAACACCCTGAACTTCGCTTTGAATCGAGCACCAATCTCAACCTGTTCCTTCCTCTGTAAAACGGGAGCAATCACACCTCCTTCAAGTGTTATTCATCCATCCGTCCATGGAAAACTTCTAGAGCATCTCCTCTGTGCCCAGTATCCTAGCAGGTACTGAGGCTTCCAAGGCACGGTTAAGACAGAGGCCCACTTCTCTGGGCTCACATGCAAAAAGGCAAATCAACAGCACATGCCTGCTACAGTTTTTGGTGTACATGAGATGCGATCGAGCTTGTGATGTGTCTGGGACATGACAAATTCTCCAAAAGTGCAAGCTGCCATGACCACCAGGAGCCAGGGGTCCCTTACCACAATCTGAGGACCCCAAGCACCCAGCCAGGTGGAAGGGCCCAAGAGCCCGCAGTCGGAACTCCTAGATCCTAGAACTCAAGTTACAGGACATGACACAGTGGAAGCCAGTAGGGCCGCCACCCCCACCGTCCGCGCTATACGGCAGACTGGAGGCCTAGCGGGGACAGTGGGAGACAAAAGGAGGACTGACACCTAAGGAAGCATGACAGGACAGGGGATATGGATGGAGTATGTGGTGTTTGGAATGATGGAAGGAGGAAAACCAAGAGGATTCGGAGGGAAGGGAGTTACGTTTGCCCTCCGTGCCCTAGTTTACTTGTTACGGGTGGTCAGACGGTCCTCAGGAGAGGGGGAGGGTCCTGCGGCCTTCAGACTGTGGGACCCTGGTGCCAGCTGGCTGAAGGCTGAATCGTGTTCAGTAAGGGGCGGGGGTGGCGGGGACAAGACACCAGGCCATGGGGTGAACATGGGGCAAAAGGTAAAGTGCTTCCCAAGCAAGATGGGGGTAGGGGGAGATTCCAAACACACCCAGCAACCAAGAATGCAGAGTCCTCTGGCTGTCTGGGATAAACAGAAACAAGATGCGGGTAACAGCTGTCCCCAGCAGGCAGGAAGGAGGGGGCCGCATTAGAGGTTAGGACTGGGACGCAGGGAAGCCACCGCAAACAATGGGGTCAAGGCCAGCCGCCCTGACCCTTAATTTCCATCCCACGTGAAAATCGCAGGGAGCAGCTTCTTGGTGAGATGTACAATGTGAGGCTGAAGGCACAGAGATAGTGCCCAGGTCCATGCAGACAGCGCCTGAAGCACGAGGGCCGAACGGCAAAGGGCACAGGCCCAGAAACCAGACTGCCTGGGCTCAGATCCCGGCTCCGGCACTTGTCTGCACCTTTGCTCTCCCTTTATGTAGCGGGTGCTCACAGAAGTCCTACCTCAGAGGGCTCTTGTGAGGAAAACACAAGTGCATCCTTGTGAAGAATACAGGGTAGGCATTTCAGTAAGCACTGTTACTGTTTTTGTCACTGCAGGCTACAAAAATGAGTATGTTCCCTTATGACTCTCCCATCGTGGCGCTCCTTCCTCCTGAGTCTGTCCATAGGCGGCCTCAGAATCCTTCTCCACAGTCTCCTGAGCAGCCACAGCGGACTCCTCAGACTGGGCACAGGATTTTCACAGCAGTCTGAACTAAGCAGAAGGCATGAGCAAGGAAACAGGTGTGGCCATCGCATCCCTCTCTTCTTCTCTCTCCGAATCTCCCTTGGGCTCTAGTCCCTATTCCCTAGGACATAGAAAGCCGGATTTAGGGAGAGAATTTGGTCCAGAGAAAGGATCAGGAAACACAGAGAGAGAGAGAAAGAGAGAAAGAGAAAAGAGCCTTAGGGAAGGCAGGACTATCAAATTGAGTCAAATGTCTCCAGAGCAAATTTACTGACTTCGAGACAGAGTAGCGAGAGCTGGATCTCCAAAGTCCCCATGAACTCAAACACATCATACAAATGAGCGTGGAAAATCACTTAACTAGGCACGACTCTGCTCCATGAAAGAAAAGGACAACCCATCGTCGCAAATCTAACGAAGCAGTCGAGAACCTACGAAAGGCAGACTGAGTGTCTTTGGGCAAATATCAAAGCCCCAAAGAAAGTATCTGGGGACATGCTATAATTCTGACGACTAAAATGTTCCAGAAGAGATTCAAAAGGCCGGCCGTGCTCGTTACTGGTCACGTGAGCCCGAGTGAAATATTTTGCTTCTGAGAGGGACGAAGACACCAAACCCAATGCAGGCAGAGATCGCCCTCTCCGGAGCCTTGTGGGGCTGCTGGGACAGTGCACATGCCCCGCTGGTACTGGGTATCCCTTCTGAACTCACGCCCTGGCTGTGTGCATCAACGGGAGGGAGCTCTGATGCCGCGGTCGCGGACAGAGAAGAACCACATGAAGTAGGAGTTAAGAGTACAGGTTCTGGCACCCATCTCCAGGCCTCAGTGTCCCTGCCTTTAAATGGCGATCATGACAGTATCCGTTTCACAGAGCTGCGAGAAGCAGAACACATGGCACATCCCATAAGCACCACAGAGCTCATGACTATAGTCCGGGGAGAGTCTGCAGGCAGGACCGGAAGGACACCGTGCCCAGTTCTGGTACCGGCACAGAGTAGACGCGCGGAGATCACCTGCCGTATGCTCATCTGCACGGGCTGGACAGGACAGGACAAGGTGCAGAGGCGAAGAAGGTAAAAAGGCAGGGCACGAAATGAGAATGACTGGGGTCAGGTAAACCAGGCAGCCCTCTGAGGCGGCCGTGGGTTCTCCCAGTTGGCGCACGGACAAGGTCACGGTGGAGCAACGATCTTCGGCTCCAAAGGGTCTCTTTACCTTCACAATTTCCTGGGCCAAGATTCCTCCAACCACTGCACACACTGGGGCCATCTCGGAGAAGCAGTACCTAGAAGAGAAGACAAATGAACTGGAGCCCTGAGGAACAGGAAGGCTGGGAGGACATCTGACAAAGGTCGGTAGTGGGCTTGCCTGAATGGAAACACCTCCTACCAGGAGGAGTCAGTTCAGATGCCAATCCTAATGCTGGCACCGAGGCGTGAAAACGAAATCTGCTCCAGGAGGTAGCTGGGAAAGACCTCTGAACCTTGCGAGGCGGGCACGAATTGTTTCAGTTTTTTTTGTTTAAGTTACAATTTTTTTGTTTAAGTTAAAGGAAAGACTATATCTGTGCTTCCTAAAAATAAGGTCGAACAAATATCAGATGTTTCAGTGCCCCGGTCACATTCTCGCAATTCTCTTCTTACCCGCAATGGGCAGTGGGCTTCTATCTGCTATTCCCAGACAACTGTCAGGGAGAAGGCCTGTGTTAACATGCAGGAGGCATGGGAAATCTGGGGCCTGTAATGAAGCATGGGGGCACAAAGCCTCTGCTACTCACAGAGATACCAACCCTTGTGGGTTGGGATGGGGCATCCAGAGGACAAATCTAGCTAATACTGTCACCTGCCCCTCCAAATTACTGCTCCTGGGCAGGACAACCCACTTCCACCACCTCCCCAGAGGAAGTGAACTCTGCCAGTTCCCAGCACTGAACACAGAAGGTATTTTTTTTTTTTTAAAGATTTTATTTATTTATTTGACAGACAGAGATCACAAGGAGGCAGAGAGGCAGGCGGAGAGAGAGGGGGAAGCAGGCTCTCCACTGAGCAGAGAGCCCGATGTGGGGCTCGATCCCAGGACCCTGAGATCATGACCCGAGCCGAAGGCAGAGGCTTAACCCACTGAGCCACCCAGGCGCCCCAGAAGGTATTTTTTAAATGAGCAAAGTGGAACAGAGAGAAGTTAAAGGGAAAGCTTCCCTAAGGAACCCTACCACTGGAAGACACCTCCAATCTTCCCAGTGTGGTAAACACCCTTCTTAATTTTTAAAAGTGCACATATCTAAACATATATAATTTAAAACCCAAGTAATAATAATCATTATTCACTCTGCTCTGTACCCTACCGATGGATATTTAAGCTGCTCAACATTGCAAACATACATCTTTGGCATAGGTGTCCAATAATTCCTTTAAAAAAAAAAAGATTTATTTATTTGATACAGAGAGAGAGTGAGCAAACAAGCATAAGCATGTGGAGCTGCAGGCAGAGGGAGACGGAGAAGCAGGATCCCCACTGAGCAGGGAGCCTGATGCAGGGGTTCGATCCCAGCACCCTGGGAGTCAAAGGCAGACACTTAGCTGCCTGAGCCACCCAGGCGGCCCAGTGTCCAGTTAATGCTTTATGACATATTCCTAAATATAGAATTTTGGGGTCCTGACACATTGTGCCAAAATCCCCTCCAGAAAAGCTTTATCATTTCAACTCCCACCAACTGTGTGTAAAGCTGCCCATCTCCTCACACCCTGGCGGGACCAGCATTGCCATCTCTGCAATCATGGAAGTTAACTTTTCCTCTGGATTATCAAGTTCCTTGAGAGAACATAAAACTAATAGAGAACTATACCAAGGGCACCTGGGTGGCTCAGTCATTAAGCCCCTGCCTTTGGCTCAGGGTCCTGGGATCGACCACATCAGGCTCCCTGCTCAGCGGGAAGCCTGCTGCTCCCTCTTCCACTCCCCGTGCTTGTGTTCCCTCTCTCCCTGTGTCTCTGTCAAATAAACAAACAAAATCTTAAAAAGAGAGAGAGAGAGAGAGAACAAACTATACCAAAGAAAAACTGGTCACTCATAATCCTCCTACTTCAAAGATAATCAAATGTGGAAATATTTTTCCTTTAAAAAATATTCCTATATTCTGTGCAATCAGACTATACAATTTAACATTCTGCTTTTTTTCTCTCAAAAAGCATATCATCTCAACAAAATGCCAGGGAACCTAACCAGGAACATACAGAAAGGATTATACACTATAACTAAGTGGGATTTACAACCAGGAATGCAAAGTTGGTGTACTATCTGAAAAATCAATGCAGTATTGCCATATTACACAAATAAAGGGACCATAAACACATGATCATTTCAAGTGACAGAGGAGAAAAAAAAGCATTTGACAAAATCCAGCACCTCTTCATGATAAAAACACTCAACAAACCGGGAATAGAGGGAAATTCCTTCAACCCGATAAAGGGCATCCATGAAAAATCCACAGCTAACATTGTACTTAATGGTGAAAGACTGAAAGCTTTCTTCCTAAGATCAGGAATAAGACAAGGATGTCTGCTCTCACCACTTCTATCCGACATTGTACGAGGGGTTCCAGCCAAAGCAATCAAGGAAAAATAAACAAGACTGCCAGACTGGAAAGGAAGAAAATACATATTCACAGACAACACGATGTAGCATATAGAAAATACTAAGGAATCCACAGAAAAATTATTCTAACTATGAAATTTATTCAGCAAGGCTACAAGAGACAAGATCAATATACAAAAATTTAATTGTATTTCTATACATTAGAAACGAACATTCAGAAAATGAAATTAACACCTCCATTTACAATACCACCCAAAAGAATAAAATATTTAGGAATAATTTAACAATAGTTATGTAAAACTAATATCCTGTAGACTAAAAACATTGTTGAAAAAAACAAAAGATATAAATAAATGGAAAGATATTCCATGTTCATGGATCAGTACACTTAACACTGTTAAGGTGGCAATACTCCCCAAATATAATCTATATATTTGGCATAATCCCAACCAAAATTCTTGCTGCCTTATTTGTAGAAATGCAAATTTCTACATCCTAAAAATTCATTTGGGAATGCAAGAGACCCAGACTAGTCAAAAGAGTCTTGAGAAAGAACAAAGCTGAAGAAATCACATGTCCCAATTTTACAACTTATTACTACTACTACTGCTACTATTACAAATCAACAGCGGGGTGCCTGGGTGGCTCAGTGGGTTAAAGCCTCTGCCTTCGGCTCAGGTCATGATCTCAGGGTCCTGGGATTGAGCCCCGCGTCGGGCTCTCTGCTCTGCGAGGAGCCTGCTTCCCTCTCTCTCTGCCTGCCTCTCTGACTACTTGTGATCTCTCTCTGTCAAATAAATAAATAAAATCTTTAAAAACAAACAAACAAACAAAAAAACAAATCAACAGCAATCAAGACACTGTGGTACTTTTTTTTTTTTAAAGATTTATTTATTTATTTATTTGACGGGGAGAGAGAGAGAGAGCGAGAGATAGATCACAAGCAGGCAGAGAGGCAGGCAGAGAGAGGAGGGGGGAGCAGGCTCCCCGCCAAGCAGAGAGCCCAATGCAGGGCTCGATCCCAGGATCCTGGGATCATGACCCGAGCAGAAGGCAGAGTTTAACCCACTGAGCCACCCAGGAGCCCCTGGTCAACTGATTTTTGACAAGGGTGAAAAGACCATGAAGAAAGTCTTTAACAAATAGTACTGGACAATTGGGTCTCCACATGCAAAAGAATTAAGCTGAACCCCTACCTCACATCATGCACAAAAGCTGACTCAAAAATAGGGGCGCCTGGGTGGCTCAGTGGGTTAAAGCCTCTGCCTTCGGCTCAGGTCACGATCCCAGAGTCCTGGGATCGAGCCCCAGGTCAGGCTCTCTGCTCCGCAGGGAGCCTGCTTCCTTCTCTCTGCCTGCCTCTCTGCCTACTTGTGATCTCTGTCTGTCAAATAAATAAATAAAAATCTTAAAAAAAAAAAAAAGACTTATGGTGGGGCACCTGGGTGGCTCAGTGGGTTAAAGCCTCTGCCTTTGGCTCAGGTCATGATCCCAGGGTCCTGGGATTGAGCCCCGCATCGGGCTCTCTGCACAGCGGGGAGCCTGCTTCCTCCTCTCTCTCTCTCTGCCTGCCTCTCTGCCTACTTGTAATCTCTGTCAAATAAATAAGATCTTTTTAAAATTTTTTTTTAAAAAGTAACTTACAGGACCTTTTAAATGTAATAGCTAAAACTACAAATTAAGCAATAAGTCTTCATGGCCTTGGATTAGGCAATGGCTTCCTAAATACTATATTAGGAAAAACACATGTGAAAAAACAAAACAAAACAGAACAACTCCAGATACACTATAGTTCATAAAAATTAAAAACCTACGCTTCGAAGGATACTTTTCACATCAAAGAGAGTGAAAACAGAAGTCATGGAATAGGAGAAAAATTTTACAAATCATGTATCTGATGAACGACTTGTATTCAGACCCTACAGAGAACTTTTTTTTTTTTTTAAAGATTATTTATTTGAGAAAGACATAGAGCAAGAGTGACAGCAAGCATGAGCAGGAAGGAGAAGCAGAGGGAGAAGCAGACTCCCTGCTAAGCAGGGAGCCCAATGCGGGGCTTATCCCAGGACCCTGCAATCATGACCCAAGCCAAAGGCAGATGCCTGACTGAGCCACCCAGGCGCTCCTTTACAGAGAAGTCTTATGATTAACAACAAAAAGATAAACCAATTAAAAATGGACAAATGATATAGACATTTTGCTGAAGAACATATATAAACGGCCGGTAAGCACATGAAGAGAGGCTCTACACATCATTAGTTATTAAAAGAATGCAAATCAGGGGCGGCTGGGTGGCTCAGTGGGTTAAAGCCTCTGCCTTTGGCTCAGGTCCTGATCCCAGGGTCCTGGGATCAAGTCCCACATCGGGCTCTTTGCTCAGCGGGGAGCCTCCTTCCTCCTCTCTGTGCCTGCCTCTCTGCCTACTTGTGATCTCTGTCAAATAAATAAATAAAATCTTTAAAAAAAAAAAAGAATGCAAATCAAAACAAAGTGAAATACAATTTATTACTCACTAAGGTTAAATTAACAGACAATAACACTTGCTGGTAAGATGTGGAGACACTGGAAGCCACACAAAGTGCTGGTGGACTGGTAAAGTGGAAGACAGTCTGGCAGTTTCTCAAGACGTTAAACATAGAATTACCATATGAATCATCAATTCCACTCTTAGTTCTACACACCCAAGAGAAATAAAATCTTGTGCTCACACGAAAACATGTGAATGTTTATAGTGGCTTTAGTCTCTAATTGCCCCAAACTGGGAACAATGCAAATGCCCTTCATCTGGTGAACAAACTGGTACATCCATGTAGTGGACGACTGCTCAGCATAAGAAGAAATGAGCGATCCCCTCATACAACATGGATGAACTTCAAGTGAATTAAGCTAAGTGAAAGAAGCCAGACTCAAAAACTTACACATACTGAATGACTGCATTTTATGTTACACTACTGGATAAGGGAGAACTACAGGGATAGAGAACAGATCAGCTGCCTTGTTATCAACACACTACAAGGGAATTTTTTTTTTTTTTAAGATTTTTATGTATTTGACAGAGAGAGACACAGAGAGAGAGGGAACACAAGCAGAGGAGTGGGAGACGGAGAAGCAGGCTTCCTGCTGAGCAGGGAGCCTGATGCAGTGCTCAATCCCAGGACCCCGGGATCATGACCTGAGCCGAAGGCAAACGCCTAACAACTGAACCACCCAGGAGCCCCTGATTTCATGGAACTCTAAAAACAAAACAACCGACAACTATATGGTCAACTAATCTTTGACAAAGCAGGAAAGGATATCAAATGGAGAAAAGACAGTCTCTTAAGCAAATGGGTGTTGGGAAAATCAGACATCAACAGGCAGAAGAATGAAACTGGACCACTTTCTTTCTTTCTTTTAAAGATTTTATTTATTTGAGAGACATCCTGAGACAGAGTGAACACACGCAAGGGTGGGAAGAGCAGAGGGAGAGGGAGAAGCAGACCAGGGAGCCTGATGCGAGGCTGGATCCCAGGACCCCGGGATCATGACCTGAGCCGAAGGCAGACACTTAATGGACTGAGCCACCCAGACGCCCCTGGACCACGTTCTAACACCATACACAAAAATAAATTCAAAATGGATGAAGGACCATCAAAATCCTAGAGGAGAACATAGGCATAAACCTCACCGACCTCAGCCACAGTAATACTTGGGACTCCATCGAGATGAAAAGTTTCTGTGCAGTGAAGGGAACAACAAAACTAAAAGGAAACCTAGAGAATGGGAGGAGAGATTTGCAAATGACACATATGATAAAGGGTTAGTATCCAAAATCTATAAAGAATGTAACCAAACTCAACACCCCCAAAAAACAAAGAATCCACTTAAGAAATGGGCAGAAGAGGGACACCTGGGTGGCTCAGTCGGTTGAGCTGCTGCCTTCGGCTCAGGTCATGATCCCGGTGTCCTGGGTTCGAGTCCCACATGGGGCTCCTTGCTCGGCAGGGAGCCTGCTTCTCTCTCTCTCTGCCTCTCCCGCTGCTTGTGTGCTCTCCCTCTCTCTTTCTCTCTGACAAATAAACCAATAAAATCTTTAAAAAAAAAAAAAAAAAAAAAAAAGGAAATGGGCAGAAGACATGAATAGACACTTTTCCAAAGACATCCACATGGCTACCGGACACATGAAAAGATGCTCCACATCACTCATCAGTAGGGAAATACAAATCAAAACCACGATGAGATACCACCTCACACCTGTCAGAATGGCTAAAATTAACAACAGAAGCAACAACAGGTGTTGGTGAGGATGTGAAGAAAGGGGAAGCCCTCTTGCCCTGTTGGTGGGAATGCAAACTGGTGCAGCCACTCTGGAGAGAGTTTAGAGGTTCCTCAAAACGTTGAAAATAGAAATGACCTATGATCTAGCAACTGCACTACTAGGTATTTCCCCAAAGGACACAAGAATACAGATTTGAAGGGGGACATGCCCCCCGATGCTTATAGCAGCATTATTGACAATGTCAAACTATGGAGGCCCAAGTGTCCATCAACTGATGATGGGTATTAAGAGGATGTGGTGCGCGCTCGTGGGCGCGCACACACACACGCAGGAATATTATTTGGCCATCAAAAAGAATGCATTCTTCCACACGCAATGACGTGGACGGAGCTAGAGTGTATTCTGCTAAGTGAAGTAAGTCAGCCAGAGAAAGACAAATACCATATGATCTCATTTATATGTGGAATTTAAGAAAGAAAACAGACAAACATATGGAAGGGGGAAAAGAAAAGAAAAAAAAAGAGAAGGAAACAAGCCATAAGTGACTTTTTTTTTTTTTAAAGAGTTTTTATTTACTTGAGAGAGAGAGAGAGAGAGCAAGAGAGCACAAGCAAGGGGAGAGGGAGAAGCAGACCCCCCACAACCCCACCACCGCTGAGCTGGGATCCTGATATGGGGCTCGATCCCAGGACCCTGGGATCATGACCTGATCTGTGGCAGAAGCCCAACCATCTGAGCTACCCAGGCGCCCCACCATAAGTGACTCTTAACGATAGAGAACAAACGGAGGAGACGAGTGGGGGATGAGCTAGATGGGTGATGGGTATTAAAGAGAGCAGCTGGAATGAGCACTGCATGTTATATGTCAGTGACGTATCACTGAATTCTACTCCAGGAACTAACAGTGCACTATATGTTAACTAACAAAATTTACATAAATAAAAATTTTTAAAAAAATTCTTTAAAAATTCAACAAAAGAAATAACCCAATTGAAAAAAAAAAAACAACAACCCTGGGACATCTGGGTGGGTTGGTTGGTTAACTGTCTGCCTTTGGCTCAGGTCATGATCCCAGGGTCTGGGGATCGAGTCCCACATCAGGCTCTTCACTCTGCAGGGAGCCTGCTTCTCCCTCTGCCTCTCCACTCTACTCATTCCCTTAAATAAATAAAATCTTTTTTTTTTTTTTTAAGATTTTATTTATTTATTTGACAGAGATCTCAAGTAGATGGAGAGGCAGGCAGAGAGAGAGAGAGAGAGGAGGAAGCAGGCTCCTCACTGAGCAGGAAGCCTGGCGCAAGACTTGAATCCAGGATCTTGGGACCATTACCTGAGCCAAAGGCAGACGCTTAACCAACTGAGCCACTCAGGTGCCTCTGTATGTAAGTTTTTTTTTAAAAGATTTTATGTCATCTCTTATGTATGGATGGATTGATGTCACCTCTACACAGAGGATGTCTACCTCCAACGCAGCTCAAATTCACAAGATGAAGAGTCGCAGGCTCTTCCAACTGAGCCAGTCAGGTACCCTGCTATGTATGATTAAACAAACAAACAAAACCACCAAAAATACAAACAAACAAAACCCCTATTGACAAAAAAAAAAAAAAAAAAAAAACCACTAAGGAAACAAATCTAAATAATAAAAATTAAACAAGATAAAACAAGCACCAACTGAAGAAACAATCACATGAATCCAGAATACAGGACATTCTACAATTTAACTGGCCCAGACTTTAAAAAAAAAAAAAAATAAATAAATAAAGTGGTCAATTGTTCTAGATTGGGAGTTGGAAAATGTTCTCTGTAAAGTAATTGACAGTAAATTTTTTTGGCTTTATACGCCATATGGTCCCTGTTTAAACTCTTTAAGTCTGCTGTTAAAGAGTTGTAAAGGGGCACCTGGGTGGCTCAGTGGGTTAAAGCCTCTGCCTTCAGCTCAGGTCATGATCCCAGGGTCCTGGGATCGAGTCCCGCATC
>NW_019154161.1:4256461-4308752 GCF_002288905.1 Enhydra lutris kenyoni
AAAAAAAAAAAAATCAAAAAAATCTTTAAAGAGTTGTAAAAACTCTACAAAAGCTGTCACAGATAATACATAATGAGTAGGTGTGGAGTAAAACTTTATTTACAAAACCAGGCGGCAAGCTGTAGTGTGCCAGCTCCTAGACGAAGAGTCAGAACCAAATGCAACTGATGGACTTGGATGCGTCCTTAAGCATCACGTCATCAGTGCGACCCTTCCCCTGGAAGAAAAAGCAACATATTAACAACTGAAGCTAGCTGAGTGTATTCACTACTGTCTGATTCGTTTTATTTTTCTGTATGCTTGGCACTTTTCAGAATAAACATTTATCTGTGCACTGTTCTGTGTCATTAACTCTTTAATGCCTTTCCAATTTCGTTTTTAAATAGGATAATAAATATCTTATTTATTTAGCTACACACCAGCATGGAGCCCCACGCAGGACTCAAACTCACGACTCTGAGATCAAGCCCTGAGCTAAGATCAAGAGTCAAACGCTTAACTGCTGAGTCACCCCACACGGCCCATGAATATCCTCTGTACCAGAAATACTTGGTTCACATTATTTCTTCAGGGTATAGTCTCATTATCAAGGAGAACGACTGGGCCCAAGAGAGAACACTGTAACGACTCCTGATACGTATGTCCAAACTGCTTCCTAAAAAGAATGCACCTTTTCGCAACACCCTTGTGAACGACTATGGGTCTTTAAAAAAAATCTGCAAAGGATTTTGTTGACTTTATATATGCTAAGAAAATGTGTAAGAAGATATAATAACAAAGGGTCAGTGGTTTTCCCTGGGTAATAGAATTATGAGTAATTTTCATCTCTGAATTTATTTGGTACTATATCAGATTTTCCATAACATGCATACTATTTCTGTAATTTAAAAAACCAGTAACTTCACAAAAGGATAAATATGGTAGGATTCTGCTTACATGAAATACCTAGACTAATTAAATTCATAGAGACAGAAAGCAGAACAGAGGTAATTACCAGAGGCTGGGGGAAGGCAGAATGGGAAGTTATTGTTTAATGGGCAAAGATTTTCAGTTTAGGATGATGAAAAAGTTCTGGAAATGGAGAGTAGTAATATCTGCACAACAATGTGAATAAACTTAATGCTGATGAATTGAACATTTTTAAAAAAGATTTTACTTATTTATGTGACAAGGAGAGATCACAAGTAGGCAGAGAGGCAGGCATATGGGGGTAGGAGGAAGCAGGCTCCCTGCTGAGCAAAGAGCCCGATGCAGGGCTCGATCCCAGGACCCTGGGATCATGATCTGAGCCGAAGGCAAAGGTTTTAATTCACTGAGCCACCAGGCGCCCCTTTAAGATTTTATTTTTAAGTAATCTCTGTACTCAATGTGGGGCTCAAATTCACAACCCCGAGATCACTCCACCAACTAAACCAGCCAGGTGCCCTCGAATGCACATTTAAGAATGGTCTGGAGCGCCTGGGCGGCTCAGTCAGTTAAGCAGCCAATTGTTGGTTTCAGCTCGGGTCAGAGTCTCCAGGTGGTGAGACTGAGCCCTGCTCTGGGCTCTGTGCTCAGTGGAGAGTAGGCTTCAGGACTCTCTCTCTCGCCCTCTGCCCCTCCCCCCAGGCTCTCCCTCTAAAATAAATAAACCTCAAAAAAAAAAAAAATGTTTAAAGGGGGGCGCCTGTCTGGCTCAGGGGGCAGAGCATGAGACTCTTAACCTTGTGGTTGTAAATTTGAACCCCACACTGGGTATGGAGATTACTTAAAAATTAAAAAAGAAAAGAAAAAAAAAAGGTTAAAATGGTACATTTTATATTGTGTATATTTTGCCAAATTAAAAAAATTAAATAAAAGTTATATTACATATACAAATTATGAATGTTTATAATAGTGACAAAGTATCTACAACTTAAACACCCACCAACATAATGGTTAAGTAAATTACCAGCTATCCCACAGTGAGACAAGAAGCACCAGTGAGGCTATCGATCTATGTGTTTGCTGCAAACAGGCCCATGATATGCCGAAAAAAATAAGGCTATCATATATTAAGCATGATCTCATTTTGGTATTTTTAAAAAGAGAAAAAAATATATGAATAAATAGTAAATAGAGGGGCACCTGGGTGGCTCAGTGGGTTGACTGCCTTCAGCTCGGGTCATGATCTCAGGGTCCTGGGATTGAGCCCTGCATCGGGCTCTCTGCTCGGCGGGGAGCCTACTTTCCCCTCTCTCTCTGCCTGCCTCTTTGCCTACTTGTGATCTCTTTCTCTGTCAAATAAATAGATTAAATTAAATTAAAAAATCTTAAAAAAAAAAAAAGTAAAGAGAGAAGCCTCTGAGATAAACCCTGACACATCACCAGTGGCCATGTCTCAGCGGCGGGACTATGAATGATGCTGTTCTTTTAACACTTTCTGGAAATGGGCAACTGTTACTTTCTTTTTCCCTTTTTTTTTTTTTTAAGGTTTTATTTATTTGACAGAGAGAGAGAGAGACAGTGAGAGAAGGAACACAAGCAGGGGAAGTAGGAGAGGGAGAGGCAGACAGACTCCCATGGAGCAGGAAGACTGATGTGGGGCTCCATCCCAGGACCCTGGCATTATGACCTGAGCCAAAGGCAGACGCTCAACTGAGGCACCCAGGCGCTCCCAAACTGTTACTTTCATAATCAGAAAAGCAATAAAACTTTCTGAAAGAGAAAAAATGACCTGACATAAAGGACAGTGTCTGAAAGCACAGACAGATGAGAGGAAAGAAGGCTTGTGCACAGCTTTCCAGATTCAAGTGGGCACACCCTGCTCAGAGCCGGCCGCCGGCAATTCGTGAGGGGAGCTCAGCTGCCAGACGGCGGCTCATTTCCTTGCCAGCATCCCGGGCCCATCTCAGGCCTCATCTCCACCTATCTATCCACAGACACTCCACGAGGCCGCCAAACACCTCTTACTTACAGGGCAACAGAGAGGAAGCGCCTGAGCGCACGAGGGCCTGGACAATGGAAAGTGGTTTCTGCTGAGAGGCGGCAGAGAGAACACTCTGGAGAGAAAACCAGCCAGAAGCTAGTTAGGCTCCGGCTTTTTCCTTCTGGGGAGGCGAGGCCTGCAGTCCACAAGCAAGCCGTTCTTCACTCAAGGTGCCCAAATTAGTTCACGAAACTGCATACTCACAGCCGGGCACCCGGCACCGGGCAAGCCTGTGGCCTAGCCCCGCCTCCCGCCATGAAGCGCAGAGCCGACACCACTTGCTTCTCACACACATTCTTCCTCCACCAACAGACGCATGTCTGGCTGTTAGCAGGAGACGGGGACCCCACTGCAGCCTGCAGCGTCTGGGGACCCCACTGCAGCCTGCAGCGTCTCAGCCCCTGACCGCACAGTGCCAACTTAAAAAGTATACTGTGAACAGCTGCCTCTTTTTGTCTGATGGCTTGGCAGGTGGTTCAAGGCCCACGGCTGGGCCTATGCTGGCTGGGCTTTGGTAGGGTCTAAATGAGATTCCCCTGGGGTGCCTGGGTGGCTCAGTCATTGAGCGTCTGCCTTCTGCTCAGGTCATGATCTCAGGGTCCTGGGATGGAGCATTGCATCGGGCTCCCTGCGCCTGCTTCTCCCTCTCCCACTCCCCCTGCTTATGTTCCCTCTCTCACTGTCTCGCTCTCTCTCTCTCTCTGTCAAATAAATAAATAAATAAATAAATAAGGTTCCCAGACACAAGTAAAGTTAAATAGGGACTAGGAACAGAAGGGACCCTGACTTACTTCACTGTTGAAAAGAAACCAAGGCAGCAGTGTGGTAAGACCTGGGTGTGACCTCTATCACTATATACTATATATGTGTATGTGTATATACATAGTTGACTATATAATAAAACCTTGGGTAAGTGATAATATCTTTCTGAGCGTCAGTGTCTTCATTTAACTAACGGGAAAACAGTAACAATTTAATAATAATAATAATAATGTGTAATTAAGGGATGAATTTGACAGTTAAATGTGGTGGTACAGGGGGTGCCTGCCTGGCTCAGTCAGTTAAGCATCTGCCTTATCCTCAGGTCATGATCTTGGGGTCCTGGATCAAGCCCCACGTCGGGCTGCCTGCTCAGTAGGGACAGTAGAGAGTCCGCCTGTCCTCTGCCTCTGCCCCTTCCCTCCTCATGCTCTCAAATAATAAAGAAAATCTTTTTTTTTTTTTTAATTTTACCCATTTATTTGGCAGAAAGACAGCCAGAGAGGAATACAAGCAGAGGTGTGGGAGAGGGAGAAGCAGGCTCCCACCGAGCAGGGAGCCCAATGTGGGGCTCGATCCCAGGACCCTGAGACCAGGACCTGAGCTGAAGGCAGACACTTAATTGCCTGAGTCCCCCAGGTGTCCCCTTCTCCAAGCTTTGACTTAACTTTTCCTCACCTGTAAAATGGGTTGCTGTGAAGGAGACCACGTCCAGAAGAGAACCACCACAATGCCCGGGACATAACTATTGCTCAATAAACTCAGTCCAGCTGCCATCACTAGCGCCTCCAGCTGGAGGCCTTCCAGACCCTCCTCCCAAAGACACTGAAAGAATGAGAGCGACAGGATCCCAGAACTGCCTGGAAATGGGTTCCTGACACAGTCACCATCTGGACCTCTCCTATTAAATCCTAAACCCGCCGAGTAGGAGAGCAAAAGACTGGTCGCCTAGGGCGAAGGCATCCCAGGATCCAAGGGCGTGGATGCCGGGAGCATGGATGCGCTTGCTGCTGATGGCAGAAACTGGTTAAGTGATCATGGAGGGCAATGGGGTCATATCTACCAACTGATAAAACCACAATCTTCTGACCCAGCCACTCCCTTTCCAGAGACGGATCCTGCAGCTGTACCTGCACACCTACAAAATGATACGTACAAGGCCCCGCACTATGTGGTAACAGAAGCCTGGCCACCACCGGAGTCAGTACGGGACAGGTTCAATAAACCGCCATGCTCCCGTGCTGAAACACCACAGAGCAGCAGGCACAGAGGAGGAATCTAGGTACTGATCTGGAAACAGTCCTAAAAGATTATGCAAAGTGAAAAGAGAAAGGTAGAGAGAGTGTATGTGGATGTCACATCATCTTGAACTTTCAGCCATGTGAGTATAAATGATCTATGACAAAAGGTAACCTCTCTTCCGGTTTCACATATGGTGCTGTACCGGAGATCAACGCGGGTAGGCAGAATGCGGCGAAGGAGGCTCTCCTCGGGACTTTCGTTCCTAATAAGGGATCTGCGCAAATTAAGGCAAACTCTGAAAGCAGACATTTATCAATCCAGGCTAACCTGCGGTAAACACCAAGACTAACCTGACGAAGTCTTCGGGAAGCAGGTCAGGACTAACACCCAGGGAGTCAAGCACGTCGTTTCGAATCTGGAGCAGCAACTCCGAATCTTCCCCAAAGGTATCAGAACTAGGATCTCTCCCTTTATCTGTGCGGAACTTCAGGAGCACTAAGAAAGGCAAAGGAGACAGGTTAAAAACCAAGTCTTTCTTTCTTTCTTTCTTTTTTTTAAAGATTCTGTTTATTTGAGAGAGAGAAAGAGAACAAGAGCAAGCGCGGGGGGAAGAGCAGAGGGAAAGAGAGACGCAGGCTCCATGCTGAGTGTAGAGCCCAACGTGGGGCCCGATCCCCTGACCCTGAAATCATGACCCAAGCTGAAATCAAAGAGTCTGACACTCAGCCAACCAAGCCACCCACGCGCCCCAAAACCAAGTCTTCTCATTAACAAATGGTTACGGATACTGAGAAAGTGGTACATTAATTAAAATGAGGGCCAAGTGAAAGATAATCTACTTTCATTTATTCACAAACACAGAGCAACAATCAAAAATCACAAAACTAACTAGAATTACTGTGACAAGTGCCACAATAGTGTAACAAAAGGATCTGATGTCCTCGGTGGGGTAGTGTCAGGCAAGGACTCCCAAAGGAAGTAGTAACTGGGTCGAGTATGTGTGACTATGGGGGCAGGGAAGTAGGGGAGACGCCTCAAGCAGAGGGAAAAGACCCAATTATGACCCACAAGACAGGTCAGGATCGGGAGGCATGCGTTCTAGGCATCAGTTCAAAGGGCTGCTTCAGCCAGGTCAGCCAAATGCTCAGACTCATCAGACAGGCAGGTCATTACAAACAAAACCTCCCTCGGTACAATAATTATGTCAACCTCTAAAAACGAATGTTTAATTTTGATTGTGAACCAGAGGAAAGGTTCAGATGATGGCAGCAAATCAGAGCTACTGTGTAATGAGAGCCTAACAGGGTCTGAATTTTTAACCCCAACAAAAAGAGAGGCAGGAGCCTAAGACTGATTGAAATACCAGCACCTTCTACTGCCACCACACCTTGTCCAAGATGTTCATTGCATGCTGGGCGCATGGTGTCCTTATTCCCTGCAAGCTCCCCAAGGTGGCACACAGCCGGCCTGGAGCCCCATCTCTAGGGCAATGCCCCCCGCCCCCCATGACACTGCCGCTTCGAGTGCGGGTGGACAGAGATGGGGCCTAGTGTTCTGGGACAGCAGCTCAGGCCCCGAAGGGGCTTCCTAGTTTAAGAAGTGCTTCCTTTCAAGTCTTATCGAGAACTGCTGACTGGAAAAGTGAACTTGTTCAACAAATTATACTCTCTATCCGTACAAGGGGCTCCTCCCTAAAAATTAAGGTGGACTGGAAAATGATCTAACTGCTACGAGGCTCTTTAAAAATTCAAGGATTTGGAAGCCACCCTGGACTAAGGAATCCATCCTTCTCCTTGTTTTCTTTTTCTTCTTTAAGATTTCATTTATTTATTTGACAGAGACACAGCGAGAGAGGGAACACAGGCAGAGGGAGTGGGAGAAGGAGAAGCAGGCTTCCTGCTGAGCAGAGAGCCCGATGCAAGGCTCGATCCCAGGACTCTGGGATCACGACCTGAGCCAAAGGCAGACGCTTATTGACTGAGTTCCCCAGGCGCCCCAATTTCCCTCTTTTTCAGAACACAGCTCCAGGGCACGTGGGTGGCTCAGTCAGTTGAGTGTCCAACTCTTGATTTCAACTCGGGTCATGGGATCGAGATCATGTGGGGCTCTGCACTCAGTGTGGAGGCTGTCTGTCCCTCTCCCTCTGTTCCTCCCCATTCCCCGTGCTCTCTCTCTCAAATAACCACAATCTTTAAAAAAAGAAAGAAAAAAAAAAAAAAGACACAGCTCCTAGAATCTTCAAAGCTACTGGACCACTTGGCAGCCAACTCAGAGCTAATGACCATTTGGATGCTGGCTAAGACCAAACCGCTGTCACCTAAGCCTCACTTCTAATTCAGCAGACGTGTTGCTGGGATTCCAATCTGGAGGAAATAAATGCGATCAAGTAATAAGCATTTGGGGGCAGGGCAGAGAAAAGATTTTAGACCAGGACTCTTTTTCAACAATGTTCTGTGAAGACAAAGGAATCTGGAAATCTGCTGGTCAGGCCCAAAAGAGAAGATACTCCGAGTGGACTGTATCGAATGTCTTCGCTATTCCTGTCAATCACTCCCGAGAATACACAAGGACAGACCCAGAATGAGTATCAGTGTCTCCCGAGCAATGACGGAGGCAATGCCAAGGGCAAGCTACTCGCACTGCACACCCCAAGGCCCGGTGGCAACTGTGTGGGAACTGCGCGAGGCCACCTCCTATGTGATCCTCTCCTTTCTGTGTCACTGCAACAGAAGCACCAACTGTCACGAGGTACGGAGGAGAGGGGATCATTTTTTCAGCTCCGCCACAAAGCTTTTCATCTTTTGGTTAAAAAATACAGCTCTTGGAACAAAGCTCAAACCATTATAATAATCGGAAAACAAACAGTGCCTACGATGTGCCAGGCACTATTCTAATGGGCATTAACGCTCATCCTCAATGACCCGGTAGGTAGGTATTATGCTCCCTGCTGCATTGATGAAGAAGCTGAAGTTCAAAGAGACGCAGTGGCTTGGTCAATGTGACCGTCAGTAATCAGCAGTGGGGCAGAAATGCCAACTCAGATCTGGCTTCAGAATCTGTGTTTCTTAACCCTAATCGAATCCAGGAGAAATGTTAGGACAATCAGGAACGCAGGCCCAAGGATTCTAAGTGGTCTGGCTCCCTGCCCCTGACCTCAGGAGGACTCCTATTCAACCACATTTTTGTGAGATGCATTTTCCAGATGGGCCCCGCCCTCTCCCAACTGGTCCATTCGTTTCAAGTTGCTAGTTCGCTGTGGTGAGAAGTGGAGGCAGAGGCCATACAAAACCTGGCCCATCAATCTTCAGAGTGGAAGAGCAGCTCTACCCCGCAAAGAAAGAAGACGGCACGAGGAGGAGGAGAGCAAAGGCAGCCAGCAGCTGGCCCTGCTGTTGCTCTGGGCCCCTTGCCTAGCCCTGGTGCAGGCCGCCTGGCTGAGGGCCGGCAGGCTGGCACCGTCCAGATACCTCGCTGACCACATCTGAAGTCCTCTCAGGGCCTCCGGGAAGGGGGCCAGTCAGTCCGGCCACTTACTTGCAGCAAAGCAAACAGAAGCTGTATTTTTCACTCTTTTTCAAATGTCAGCACTCCAGTCAGCAGGGCTGGGGAGGACAGGGAGAAGCCCATGTCCCGGACAGGCAGCAGCCCCAGAACTGACCCTATCCCCTAACAAGCTCTTGCTTATTAAATTCTCCTCTTTGTTCTGCTTTTCACCCCTCCCAAACAGACAGACAGACACACACACACACACACACACACACACACACACACACCACTGTTGACTCTGCACTCCTGAAGTGCACCTCCTCACCCGTTTCCAGATTATAAAACTGTTCTATTAAGATCAAATATTGTCAGGGATGGAGAGCTGCTCTGCCAAAAGATGACTCATCGCATCATATCAAAACACTGCACAAAATTAGAGTTCCAAACTTGATTAACTTCATCTGAACCTTTTAATTAACTCAGGTTGTTAAAGTCTGGGGGAATGACATTCATCGCTACAGATGATAGGCTAGTGTCTCTGCCCAAGTTCAGGACTTGCCCGTGTAATAGAAAAAGGCAAACTTCAAAAAGGAGAAACCAAGCACCTTTTCATTTCTTAGAAGAAAAAACTATGTACATGTGAATATACTACCATTTTGATAAAAAGAAATTAACATTCAAATTCAAATTTAAACTGAATCAGAGTATCAGATTTGTGTTGTAACAGAAATCTGGAAAGCAGTACTATTAATCACTGTATTTCTTTCTACAAATTTCTACTACATTAAACAGAATTATATTTAGCATGATCAATAAGCCCCCCCAATTTATAGGGGCGAAAATGAAGTTAATGTTCCAAATTAGCCCTAAATCAATTGCTGTCCCCCAAAATAGCTCAAGTGAGGGGGTAGAAAACCAAATCTACATAACAACCTCCTATGCCTGACACCTAAAAGCTTCTCTGTACCTGACACCCCTGCTCCAATCTCTCTGGTCCTCTCCAGCCTCCCACAGACCCGTCCCCCCAAGCTGCCTCACTCAGTGGAGACTCATTATCTCTGAGAATGGCCTGAAAATCGGCTGGACTCCTGGCTCACATATAAAAAAGAAAGGAAAGGGAGAGAAGAGAAAAAGGAAGGAAGGAAGGAAGGAAAAGGAAAGGAAGAAAGAAGAGAGAAAGGGAGAAATGGAGAAAGGGAGAGAGAAAGAGAAAAAGAAAAAAAGAAAAGTCATCCTCCTACCATACGCACCCCCCCTTTTTTTAAAGATTGTGTTTATCTTCTTATTTACTGAGAAAGTGACAGAGCACTAGTGCTCAAGCAGATGGAGGGGCAGAGGGAGAGTCTTAAACAGACTCTGCACTGAACAGGGCTCGATCTCACAACCCTGAGATCATGACCTGAGCCGAAATTAAGTCAGATCCTAAACACGACCAAGCCACCCAGGCACCCCCACTCCCCACAGCCTGTCTTTTAAGCCAAAACATGAGGTCTCAAGTTTGATCAACTGCTCTTCCCAATAAAAACATAACAAGGATGGTAATAACTAGAATTATTGTGATGATTTCACAGTGCATACAAATATCAAATCATCATGTTGTAACCTGAAATACAGTGTTATAGATCAAGTACATCTCGATAACAATAAATACATAAGTAAATAATGAGCACCGATTGTGCCAGGCCCTGAGCTGCACAGGGGGAAAGCAAAACACATCCTCTGCTCTCTCAGAGCATTCAGGGAAGGTGACAAAACCACATACAGAGTAACAAAAGCTGGGAACCAGCAAAGGCACTCTGAGAGCATCACTGGATGGAACGGGGTGGTCTCACTGGGTGGAACCAGCTCATTCGTCCCCACTGGCCACCAGGCCTGAACACTGACCCTGGGCACACTCTCACCCCGGCACATCCACATGCTGCTCCTCAGAGCCAAGGGGGTTTTGGAATTGCCAGGCAGCAGCAGTAGGGACCACAGCGCGCTGGAGCCAGACTGCCTGGGCTGGATCCCAATTTTCCCACTTACTGTGACTTTGGGCATGTCACAACACCCTTGAGCCGCCTCTGTAAAATGGGAATCGTAAGAGCACTTCCCTTACAGGTTTTAAGGACTCAGTGAAGTAAGCAGTCTCCGTAAAGCAGCAGGGACAGTGCCGGGTGCAGCGTGAGCACGGCGTAAATGACAGCGCTCCAGGACCCCCGCTCCTCCACAATCGCCGTAAGCCCAGCTTGCACGCCCTCAGAGAAACGGGACAGACTTTGTGCCGAAATTCCCCACTTGACTCCACCACCCTCACTAACTCAGCTGTGCGCTCTGAGGACTACAGGGACTCGGCTCTGAGCAATCCTGGTCCGCGGCACATCCCCTACCCGCTTTCCTCCAATGCCTGGATCTCAGGATGTGATTTTACAGTCATTCGTGTAAATTCACTTGTACAAGGACCGAATTTGTCTCCTCAGCTGGATTTTTGTGCTCGTGGGACAGAAACCGTATCCTCTTTGTTCACTATTCTCTACTTAATGCCCAGCACAGGGCGTGCCCTATAGTGGGCACTCAGAAAATCTCCACTCCGTGGGAAGCTGCAATGTTTGGCAAAGGATGGGAAGCGGTCACACTTGAGTGGGGAGGAGGGCTCCCAACAACTACACAGGATCCTCACCCATCCTAAACAGGCCTGCTCTTCTATTAAGAGAATCGAATAGAGTTTTCAACATACCCAAGATGGATCTGTTCCTTACAAACATGGCAGATCTGGAAAGTCCAGCAAGAAACAAAAAACCATACACAATGCACCACATGTGTCCTCATGAGAGAAAGGAGATGAAATCTGGCTTTCAAGGCCTATCTGAGGGCTAAAGGTGCAGAAAAGCCAGCCCGCAGGCATGAAGCTCAAAGAAGGGACAAAGCTGGGTTGGGGAAGCCAGTGATGTTTTAGGGGAAGTCACTGTGAGTTAGACTCTCACAGCCTCCTGCCTTTTGAGGTGCCTGGTCATCTGCTCAGCTCAGTTCCACATTACCTGCCCCTTCTTGTACCTCACTCTTTAACCACAGAAACTTACAAGGAGGTGTGTGCATGTATTCATTCATTCATTCATTTTTCCATCCACAAACACTTCCTGAGCATCCGCACTCCACCCCCACCCAGTACTGAGTTGTGCTGGGGACCCAGAAGTGACCCAGACAGTCCCAGGTCCAGCCATCCACAGAGGTCACGCTCATAAGTCTTGTCACCATGGCCACACACTACTTTGATCTCACTCTCCAGAGAGCCTCACCACTACAATGGCCTCCCCAAGGACTCGCTCTGAAATGCCCCCTCTGAGCTCCAAGCCCTGGCCACCCTTTCACCTCTCCAGTGAAACCTGGTGTGGGACCTCACCACAAAACAGCTCAAAACAGAACAAGAAAGCTGTCTCATGTTATTTACATTTCACTCTCTTCTGAAAAGAATTTGAAGCAGCCGCATGGAAGTTACGGACGGGGGGCGAGGGGGGAGTGCTATTTCTCAGAAGTGACCTGAAAACAAGATGCCGGGTTTTGCCTACCAAATTAAAGGCCAAGATTACTCACCTAAGCAAGAAGGCAAAGGGAACTGCTCTGTCACAGAGCTCTGGTGGGAGGGTAAATGCTCAGTAAACCATAAGAAAATGTGGTACAGAGGATCTTTACAAAGGTTCATGCCCCTTGGCCAGTGATTGAATTATATATAAATGGTCCCTGCCGTGTTATTTATATCACAGAAAATCTGGAAATAATCTCACATCAGATAGTAGGATGGTTACATAAAACATATTGACAGGTTGGAATATTACTCATCTATTAAAATTACATTTAAGCAGGTTTTAGTCAGGGGCACCTGGGTGGCTCAGCTGGTTAGGCGTCCGACTCTTGGTTTCTGCTCAGGCCACCATCTCCTGATTTGTGGGATCAAGCCTCCTGTCAGCCTCCTCACTTGGCAGGGAGTCTGCTTGAAAGATTCTTTCCCTCTGCCCCTCCCTTCCACTCCCTCTCTAAAGACAAAGAAATCTTAAAAAAATTTTTTAGGGGCGCCTGGGTGGCTCAGTGGGTTAAAGCCACTGCCTTTGGCTCAGGTCATGATCTCAGGGTCCTGGGACCAAGCCCCGCATCGGGCTCTCTGCTTGGCGGGGAGCCTGTTTCCCTTCCTCTCTCTGCCTGCCTCTCTGCCTGCTTGTGATCTCGGTCTGTCAAATAAGTAAATAAAATCTTAAAAAAAAAAATTTTTTTTTAAAAAGCATGTTCTGGTACTATGTTTTTGGGCAACATTTATGTTAAAAACAAAAAATTCTACAAGGGCACCTGGCTGGCTCAGTCAGTAAAGTGTGTGACTCTTGATCTGGGGGTTGTGAGTTCGAACCCCACACTGGGTGTGGAGCTTACTTAAATAAAACCTTAAAAAAAGAAGTCCTATAATATCCTGTATTTGGAATGCACTCCACTATGTAAAAATAAAGCCGAATGATGTAATACGGTACAAGTGTTCCCACCCCATTCTAGAGGTGGGAAACTGAGGCTGAGGACAGAGAGGCTCAGGGTCACAAGGGACACTCAAAGGTTACCACACTCATAACCTCAATGCTATACCGCCTCCCTAGCAGTAGAGACAAGATAGGAGACACCCTAGTTCACAAAATAAAAATGACTTCAGATGGATCTGGCTTCCCACCCCAGAGCTCACCAGTTTAGAATAATGCCAACTACTCGGTCAGACTCTGGTCTGGCCAAATACCGATTCTCTTCTAGAAAATGTGAAGTGATCCCTGAGCTTGACTCTCACCTTTGAAGTAGAACACTTTGACTAGTATGCAAAGACTGTAACTTGCAAAAAGAAAAGGACAAAGCAATTGTGAAACGCAGAGACAATCACGCAGAGGGCAAGAGATCCACAGCCCCCCGCCGCCGGGCGCCTTCTCTACCAGCTCGGCCGATCGCGCCCTCGACTCACAGAGCCGTTCTGACAGAGCCCTCTGCATTCACACTCACCCTGCCTGGTCACAAGCAGCAGGGAGACAGGGGCTTTTCTCTAGCCCAGCACTTGAGTGGCACATGACCTTGACTCTGGGCATCTGCTGCTCTCTGCCAACCGCTCTCACCGAGTGAAGATGGCACAGGACATTCCCGTGACTGTTGTCTGACAGTCAGAGAAAAGATGGGAGGCGCTGAACAAGGACTGCAGCTGGGCTGGGGGCCCGAGAGCAGCTCCAACACAGGCTAATGCCGGGGGTGGGGGAGACGGAGGGCTGCAAAGCAAGCGAGCAGGCAGGTCTCGCTGACAGTGCAGCCCATTATTACAATCTGCTCTCGGGGCGTCAGGTTCTCATCTGCCAGACTGGAATGAGGAAACGTCCCAGGGCTCTTGTGAAGTTCAGAATTATTAAAATGGACATAAAGCCGTTACTGGTAATGCTAATATAGTCGACCCTTGGACAACACAGGAGTTTAGGGGCACTGGCCCCCCACCCCAACTGTGAACTCGAAAACCCACATATAATTTTGGTTCTCCGAAAACGTCACTACTAAGAGCCTACTGCTGACCGGAAGCCTTAGTTGTAAGAGAAACAGTTGATTAACAAATACTCATGTTGTATCTGTTACATACTGTATTCCTACAATAAACTAGAGAAAAGGAAATGTTATTAAGAAAATCACAGGGAAGAGAAAATACACTTTACAGTACTGTACTGTATTTATAAAAATAAAAAATTCATGTGCGTGGACCTGCACATTTCCAATCTGTGTCGTTCAAGGATCAGCTGCCATTAAAACCTGACTGCTTTGGGCAACATTTAGACACTTACTAGGTTTGGTGACCCTGGACGAATGACTTGGCCTACCCAACAGTCAGTATCCTCCCAGGACAATGGGCAATCATAGTAAGATCTGCTCTCTGAGGGAGTTATGAAGATAAATGGGATTGTGACACATGTAAAGCCCTTAATCGACAATTATGAACGTACAACATGGGCCGGGCCTTCGTTTGATCCCTGTGGCCCGTGAGGCAGACTCAGGGTTATGCCCACTTGTCACACTGAAGAGCAGAGCAGGCGCCTCACCAGGACGGGTTTTCTCACCAGGCTATGTGCTGACAGCCGAGAGGCACTAGACCGCACTTACGGGTCACCTCTGCCCTTCCCCTCACCTCTCTTCTCTCACATGGCACTGCCTTCCTTTCTGAATGGCTGTGGTCTGTGTTCTCGACCACTGATAAGGCAGTGGCACCAAAAAACCCAAACAGAACAACAACCACCAAAAAAACCACTGTTTTTTTTTTTTTTCTTTCGCCCTTCCTATAAATTATTTTTAAACATCTGTGGTCATGACAGCAGCAAATCAACAAGTACTCGACTGCCACCACCTTATCAGAACCCACTTCCCTGTGGCCGTCTCCTCCTCAGTGGTCCTTGTCACTGCTGGACACCAAAACACCCAGTGGGGAATGCCAGACCCCAATGGGAACGGCTGCCCTTGACCCTGTGTGCAAAGGTCTCAAGTTCTAAAATAAGAAGTTCCTTCTGGACAGAACTGATCACCAAATCAAGCTGAGGCCTGGAGACAAAGACAATTACAAATCATCACAGCAGGGACGTAAGTAAGGAGCGTGGTGAGAGCAGGGAGAACTGAAGCGGGAGGCATGAAGTAAGTTTTCTAGTCTACAACAGGAAAAAAATTATTACAAAGCATCCACCATCAAGACACCTTGCGAAAGATTCCACACAGAGAGGAGGAAAAATGGGGTATAAAATACCAGAAAGTTCTAGGGGCGCCTGGCTGGCTCATTTAAGAGCATGCGACTCTTTCAATCTCAGGATCGCAGGTCTGAGCTCCAGGCTGAGTGCAGAGGTTACTAAAAAATTAAATAAACCTTTAAAAAAGAAAGTTCTAGGGGGCGCCTGGGTGGCTCAGTGGGTTAAAGCCTCTGCCTTCGGCTCGGGTCGTGATCCCGGGGTCCTGGGATCAAGCCCCACATCGGGCTCTCTGCTCAGCGGGGAGCCTGCTTCCTCCTCTCTCTCTGTCTGCCTCTACTTGTGATCTCTGTCAAATAAATAAAATTATTTAAAAATAAAAAAAATAAAAATAAAAAGTTCTAGATGAAAACACAAGTGATGGCAGTTTCCTCTGAAGTTACCCGTATATTTTATTAATCTGTCTCACTTTTACAATTTAAAAAAAGGAGAAATAGAACTACTTTGAAGGCTCTTGTATATATGATCATCGCGAGGACAAAGTTCTCAAAATCTTCTCCATCTCTACAGAGGACATGAAGTAAAGGGATTTGCTTAAGGTCAAGAAATACATAGCACAGCTGGGACCTAAACTTCTTTCCAGATCCAAATCTAGAGACTTCAAGGCATAGGCGACTGAGAAGATTCTACTGACAGGAGAAAGAAAACGTGAACCCCAAACTTGTCTGGCTAGATTTACGAACCAAGAACAATTAGTCACCTTAGAAAAGAGCCCAGGGGCGCCTAGGTGGCTCAGTGGGTTAAAGCCTCTGCCTTCGGCTCAGGTCATGATCCCAGGGTCCTGGGATCGAGCCCCGCATCGGCTCTCTGCTCTGCGGAGAGCCTGCTTCCTCCTCTCTCTGCCTGCCTCCCTGCCTGCTTGTGATCTCTCTCTGTCAAATAAGTAAATAAAATCTTAATAAAAAAAAAAAAAAGAAAGAAAGTAAGAAAGAAATAAAAGAGCCTAGGGGGCGCCTGGGTGGCTCAGTGGGTTAGGCCTCTGCCTTCGGCTCAGGTCATGATCTCAGGGTCCTGGGATCAAGCCCCATTTTGGGCTCTCTGCTCGGTGGGGAGCCTGCTTCCCCCTCTCTCTCTGCCTGCCTCTCTGCCTGCTTGTGATCTCTCTCTGTCAAATAAATAAATTAAATATTTTTTTTTAAAAGATTATTTATTTATTTGACAGATCACAAGCAGGCAGAGAGGCAGGCAGAGAGAGAGGGGAAGCAGGCTCCCCGCAGAGCAGAGAGCCCGATGTAGGGCCCAATCCCAGGACCCTGGGATCATGACCTGAGCCAAAGGCAGAGGCTTTAACCCCCTGAGCCACCCAGGCACCCCAATAAATTAAATCTTTAAAAAAAAAAAAAGATTTTATTGGGGCGCCTGGGTGGCTCAGTGGGTTAGAGTCTCTGCCTTCAGCTCGGGTCATGATCCCAAGGTCCTGGGATCGAGCCCCGCATGGGGCTTTCTGCTCAGCAGGGAGCCTGCCTCCCCCTCTCCCTCTGCCTGCCTCTCTGCCTGCTTGTGACCTCTGTCTGTCAAATAAATAAATAAAATCTTTAAAAAAAAAAAAAAAGATTTTATTTATTTGACAGAGAGAGACACAGCGAGAGAGGGAATAGAAGCAGGGGGAGCGAGAGAGGGAGAAGCAGGCTTCCCACTGAGCAAGGAGCTCACCCGATCCCAGGACCGAGATCATGACCTGAGTTGAAAGCAGACACTTAACAGCTGAGCCACCCAGGAGCCCCTAAATAAATAATATATTTTTTAAGATTTTATTTATTTATTTGATAAAGATCACAAGTATGCAGAGGGAGGCAATGAGAGAGGAAGGGAAGTAGAGAGCAGAGAGCCCAAAATGGGGCTCGATCCCAGGACTCCAAGATCATGACCTGAGCCGAAGGCAGAGGCCCAACCCACTGAGCCACCCCGGCGCCCCACAAAATCTTTTTTTTTTTTAATTTATGAGAGAGAGAGCATGAGCTGGGGGGCAGGCAGAGGGAGAAGCAGACTCCCTGCTGAGCAGAGCCCAGTGTGGATGCGGGGCTCCATCCCAGGATGCTGGGATTGTGACCTGAGCCGAGGTCAGATGCTTAACCAACTGAACCACCCACTCACTCCAGAATTTTGCTAATTCTTTTTTTTAAAGATTTTATTTATTTATTTGACAGACAGAGATCACAAGTATGCAGAGAGGCAGGCAGAGAGAGAGGAGGAAGCAAGCTCCCTTCTGAGCAGAGAGCCCGATGCGGGGCTCGATCCCAGTACCCTGGGATCATGACCTGAGCGAAGGCAGAGGCTTTAACCCACTGAGCCACCCAGGTGCTCCAGAATTTTGCTAATTCTTAACCTGTGGCTTCATTAGTTTATTTTAGGCTCCTGTAAAGCTGCCTAGATGGTGCTAATTTGCCCGATTCCTTTTCCCCACTGTGCCATTAAGACTGGCAGGACCTGTAAGTCCTAGACTTGGCTGAGGGACTGTGCTGTAAGCATATAGAGGATGGAGAAGTAGTTCCACTCTTTAAGCCCCCTGGGTCCAGGGAGCAAGGGCTTGTTAACAACCAGCAGCTCCTGTCTCTGCTAGGACCTGGTGAGGCCAGGGCCCTTCACTGGGGGATTAGGCTCTTTTCTCTTCTTTCTTTCTTTCTTTTTTTTTTTTTTTTTAAGATTTTATTTGTTTATTTGATAGAGAGAGAGAGATCACAAGTAGGCAGAGCAGCAGGCAGAGATAGAGGGGGAAGCAGGCTCCCCACTAAGCAGAGAGCCCAATGCGAGGCTTGATCCCAGGACCCTGGGATCATGACCTGAGCCAAAGGCAGAGGCTTTAATCCACTGAGCCACCCAAGCACCCCTAAATAAAATCTTAAAAAAAATTTAAAAAGGGATGCCTGGGTGGCTCAGTCATTAAGTGTCTGCCTTCAACTCAGGTTATGATCCCAGGGGTCTGGGATCTAGTCCCGCATAAGCCTCTCTGCTCGGTAGGGAGCCTGATTCTCCTTCTCCCTCTGCCTGCCACTCACCCTGCTTGTGCTCTCTCACTCTCTCTCTCTGACAAATTAAATAAATAAAATCCTAAGAAAGGGGAAGAAAGGAAGAAAGGAAGGAAGGAAGGAAGGAAGGAAGGAAGGAAGGAAGAAAGAAAGAAAGAAAGAAAGAGTAAAAAAGAATTAGCAAAACGCCTCAAATGTGGCACAGGTGACCTCAGCAGTCAATCGAGCCACACTGACCAAGCCCCTGTTCTGCGTCAGGCCACTGCTGGACAGTCAAGAGACGAGGGGGCCCAGAAGACAGTCCTCAAGTCAGCTCTGTTGTCTGGGCGGTGGCATGGGGATTACAAAGGAAGGAAACCCAACTCAAATAAGGGGGGTTAGGTTCCTGGACGTAGCACTGGAGCTGAGCAATGGCGGTTAAATGGGAAGGGCTGAAGTAGGATATTCCAGGTAGAAGAAATGGAAATGTGTATAGAAATGGGGAGGGTGGGACGCCTGGGTGGCTCAGTTGGTTAAGCAGCTGCCTTCGGCTCAGGTCATGATCCCAGCGTCCTGGGATCGAGTCCCACATCGGGCTCCTTGCTCGTCAGGGAGCCTGCTTCTCCCTCTGCCTCTGCCCCATTCTGTCTGCCTGTGCTCGCTCTCTCTCCCTCTCTCTCTCTCTGACAAATAAATAAAATCTTTAAAAAAAAAAAAAGAAAGAAAAAGAAATGGGGAGGGTTAAGGCACCTGGGTGGCTCAGTCATTGGGCAACCCCTTAGGCTCGGGTCGTGATGCCAGGGTCCTGGGATCAAGCCCCGCTTCGGGTTCCCTGCTCGGCGAGAGGCCTGCTACTCCCTCTCCTACTACCCCTGCTTGTGTTCCCTTTCTCACTATGTCTCTCTCTGTCAAATAAATAAAATCTTAAAAAAAAAAAGAAAGAAAGAAAGAAAGAAAGAAAGAAAGAAATGAGAAGGATGACGCTATGGGGTGACAGCAAGTAGTTCAGTAGAAGTGTAGGGTTCAAGGACGGCAGAGGGAATGGAAAGGAGAAAAGAGGTCAGCAGGTCGCAGGTCTAGAATGCCAAGCCACAAAGTTTAAATTGTATCTTGATGGCAAAAAAGATTCACAGAGGGTTTCAGTTTTTAGACAGATTAGTCTGGTCACTGAAAATGGATTAGAAGGAGGAGCTCTGAAGGCAGAGGCTGGTAAAGGGGCCATAGCACTGATGAAGGCTTCGAGAGAGGGAGATCAGGAGGGGTCCAGCTAAACTCAGGTCCCAGAGAGCACCACGCAGAGGGCGGGGCTGGGACTCTAGGTGAAAGGAGCTGCCAATCAACCATGTGAACTTCTGGAATGCTCCACAGAAGAGAAAATGGCAAATAGGATGGAACAAAGCTAAATTTGGAGCACTGGCTTCGAACAGATTCATTCTGGCTCTAGGTATACACAGCGCACTAGAGCACCTCATCTTTAATCCACCCTACAACAAATAAGGCTCAGCAGGGGGAAATGACTTACAAGAGGCCACCACTACATCTATGCCCATTGCCCCCCCCAACCAGTACCTGCCTCCAAGCCACCACTCGTATTTTTAGTAAGTTCCTACCCAGCTCCAGACAGAAGGTGAGTGGAACTTGTTTACATGCAAATACACCCCCTACAGTCTGCCTCCCACTACTGCGCGACGGAGGAAATTCTTTTTTGCAGAGCAAAGCCCCATAGTGGAGGCCAGGGAGACTGATTCATCATCTCCTACCTGATTCATCAAGGCTTTGCTGTTCTGGTAATGTGCAGTGTATCTCCCACAGCAAGGGTCCCTAGGCACCCTTGAAAATCTAGGGAACCTCTACAGCTCTTTTGCAGAGGAACTGTACCTACAGAATACCAGCTTCAGACCCCCCCACCCGAAGAGATGATAAGGATGTGCTGTTAAAATACGCCCTTCTATGGACCCTGCAGATGTCATCAGTAAGCCCTTTGCAAGTATTACTTACCAGCTACCAAATCAGCATTTTTCTAGGAGTTGAGAAACGGTGCGTTTGGAGATTGTTTTTGCTCGTTTTTAACTTTTTAAAAAATATTTAATTTATTTATTTGACAGACCAAGAGAGCACAAGTGGAGGTAGCGGCAAAGGGAGAAAGGGAGAGAAAGAGAGAGAGAGAGAGAGAGAGAGGGAGGGAGAAGCAGACACCCTGCCAAGCAGGGAGCCCGACGCAGGGCTGGATAACAGGACCCGGAGATGACTTGAGCCAAAGTCAGACGCTCAACCAACCAACTGAGCCACCCAGGCGCCCTTATTTTTAACTTCTGAAATAATTTTAGACATACAGAAAAACTGTACACAGAATTCCTGTGTAACTTCATCCAGATTTCCCAAAAGTTAACATTCTACCACATTTATCGTTATTTCTCTTATCTGTACATACTCATTTCTTCCTGAATGATCCAGCATTTGCCCCCAAATACCTCAGAGTGTATTTCCTAAAAACAAGAACATTCTCTTATGTGACCATGAAACAATTACACAAACCATGAAATTAACATTGATAAAGTATATCTAATCTACAGACCTTTTTCAAATTTCATCAACTGTCCCACTAATGTCCTTGAGAGCCAAAGAAAGAAAAACCTTCCCCTACTCTTGGGTTCAATCCAGAATTCTCCATTCCACTTAGTTTTCGCGTCTCTTTATTCTCCTTTAATCTGGAACAAGAGTTCCTCAGTTCTTTGTGATACTTTGAAGAGTACAAACCATTTACTTCACAGAATATTCTTCTATTCGAGCTGGTCTGATGCTTCCCCATAACCAGACTCACACTACGCACTCCGGACAGGGAATCCGGCATGGTGGCGTGTCCTCCCCAGCGCACCCTCTCGGGATGCATGAGCTCTTTCTGTCCCGTTTCTGGAATATCAACTTTTATCTCTCGGTTGAGGGACAATCCACCAGGGTTCTCTAAAGTCTCTCTGTAATTAGTTAAAAAGTAGCTTGGGAAGATATTATCTCTTCTATTCACAACAAACCTTCCTGTTCGTTTTAGCATCCATCAAGGATTCTTGACTGAAATAATTTTTACTGCCATGGTAATGGTCACATACAGATTTTTTAAATCTTCACCGCTCCTACTCTATTCTTCTACTGAAAAAACAAAAACAGGGCGTGCCTGGGTGGCTCAGTCAATTAAGCATCCGCCTTTGGCTCAGGTCATGATCCTGGGGTCCTGGGATCAAGTCCCATGTTGGGCTCCCTGCTCAGCGGGAAGTCTGCTTCTCCCTCTCCCATTCCCCCTGCTTGTGTTCCCTCTCTCGCTCTCTCTCTGTCAAATAAATAAATAAAATCTTAGAAAAAAAATTAAAAAACAAAAAACACACCTTTCCTCTCACCCCCGTTTATTTACATATTTGTTTATCTATCAGTATAGTCATGGGCTCTTTTTTTATTCAATGGGTTATAATCTATTATTTACTTGATCCTCCAATTGTCCCAGATCTCCCCAGAAGGAGCCCCTTCAAGTTGGCTCCTGCGTTCCTCTGACATGACCCATCATTCTTCAAGTACATCCTTACTTTCTGGCAGAGCAGGATGTTCCAAGCTCACCTGTGATGTTCCCACCCAAGCCCCAGCATCAGCCATTTCTCCAAGACAATGTGGTTCTTACGAGATTATTAACAGGCAGGATCTGGGCTGAGGTGTACTCATGGCTTGCGACCAGAGTACCCTTGCTTCTAAGCCCTGTCAACAAACAGAACTAGGAAATACACATGCATAAACATGAAGACACATGCATCTACACATCTATGTCTGTATCTGCACAGAAAAACCATGAGTTCATCTGGTGACTCCAACGCCCATCTGACCTCACAGGGTTCCTTCTAGCCTTTCCCACCTTCCATACTTATAGGAACTCCCTTTTCTGGCAAAAAAAAAACAAAAAACAAAAAAAAAAAACTGACTCTCATTATCCACAATATATTTACCTATCTGCTCCATTCTAGAACAGTAACTAGTTTCAGAATTGCTAACCCATATACCACTGTGAAAAACAAACCTACTAATTAGAGTTCAGTATTTGTTTAGAGTTCTTTTTTCTTTAGTCTGAGGGTATATATTCAAAAGCTACATGGGTCAGTTCCTTTTTCCTGCCTCAGTGTAGTAATGGCCTCATTTGAAATAAATACTTAATATACTATAAAGTAAGAACACAAAGGAGCTCAAAGCTGTGACAAAGCACGTGGGTACCCCCACCCTGTGGCAGTTGCCCTCTCACTGGCTGGGCACTCAGAAGAGGGGGAGCTTTACAAATATAGAGATGCCAGGCTCTGCTAGTTGTTTTGATCCAATAAATCTGGGCTAGAACCAGGGAATCTGTATTTTTCAAACTTTCCCCAAGTAAATTCTGGTATCCTATCAGTTGGACAAAGACGTGCTCTAAGAAATAAAGCTAGAGGAGTCTGGCTGGCTCAGCCGGAAGACCATATGACTCTGGATCTCAGGGCTGTGAGTTTGAGTCCCACGCTGGGTGTACAGAGCACTTAAAAATAAAAATTTTCTTAAAAGATTTTACTTATTTGAGAGAGAAAGACACACAGAGAGAGGGAATATAAGCTGGGGGAGTAGGAGAGGGAGAGGCAGGCTTCAAACTAAGCAGGGAGCCCAATGCGGGTCTCGATCCCAGGATCCCGGGATCGTGACCTGAGTCAAAGGCAGAAGCTTAATGACTGAGCCACCCAGGCACCTATTAAAGATAAAATCTTAAAAAAAAAAAGAAAAGGAAAAAGAAAACTGGGGCGCCTGGGTGGCTCAGTGGGTTAGGCCTCTGCCTTCAGCTCGGGTCGTGGTCTCAGGGTCCTGGGATCGAGTCCTGCATCGGGCTCTCTGCTCGGCAGGGAGCCTGCTTCCTCCTCTCTCTCTGCCTGCCTCTCTGCCTACTTGTGATATCTCTCTGTCAAATAAATAAATAAAATCTTTAAAAAACAAAACAAAACAAAAACCTGTAAGAATAAAAGGCTAAAAAGAGCAGGGCCCCAATGATCTCTCCAGCCAGCTCCAAGAGAGCTCCAGCCTCACTGTGCCATAGTCCTGGCACCACTGGTCCCGTGCAGGGTCCGCGCCTCTGCCTGCAATCATCTCGCCTCTCTCCAGTCCCTAGCAAACCCCTCTTCTTTACAAGTGAGCTCAGATGTATTGTCCTCTGTGAAGACTCCTCAGCTTTCCAATTACACCCAGGCCCCCAGTTCCCTGAGCTCCACGGTAGTTTATTATGAAGCAGTTCACAGAAGCTGAGAAACAGAACAGCACAACACAACAGCCTTCTCTAGAGCCCTGTTACTCCTCACAGGGAAAATGGTCTGTGTTTCTCTCTTCCACTGGCAAGGATCTAATGAGGATTCCCAGGCAAGGGACCTGGCATATAGCAGGTACTCAAACAATGTTTGGTTAAGATTATTTTCAGCTTTAATTTTGTGGCTCAGAAATGGCCTAAGTACTTTTCCACGACTCATAAGAACAGAGACAGAACTTTCAAGAAAGTTCACGTTGCCAAGGATTCTCTGCTAAGTAATTCTCATCTTGCGATAAAGCCCGTTTCTTCCTGCTCTGGGCTAAACCTGCGTGTTACTGTTCACGCTGGTAAGTGAATGCTGTTTCCATACTAGACTCGGTATTTTTAGCACTCCTGTTATGATAAACTCACAGTAACCTCAAAAAGAACAAATCAAAGTCAACTTTTTGTCACAGGAAACCAGCTCATGCTTAATGTTTTGCAACATGCCAAGGGAGAATAATAAAAAGATGAGACCTTTTGCTCACAGATGGTGAGGCCAACTCTCAAGATAGTGGAAAAACGCAGCAGGAAGCATGCAGCCTGGCCGCTATCTTATTAGGTAAACTGGAAAAACACTCGACACCCAAACAAGGCAAACACACACGCACACACCACAGAGCAGCTGCTTCCCCAGGGCCTGAATTGTGAATGGGGCAGTAAAACACCTACGTGTGAGGGCCAGGCCAGCACGATGCTGGAGTCGAGTCTGACGGGTGCCAAGAGAACTGGGCAGGCAAGAAGATCCTGCGGGGACACCGCAGGGCAGGCTGCTCTCCCTCTAGAGTGGGCCAAATGTCCAGACAAGCAACAACCAGTCACTCGGGCAAAAAATACTTACTTACGGAGTACGTGTTGTGTGCTCTGCTGGGCGACAGTGAAACCAACTCAGGGTCCCTAGGAGGTCTCTCGGGTGTGCATCACAGCCAAGCAAGCACTGTGTCCTTACTAGGAACTCCCGAGGCAGCATTAGGTGTAGAGGTCACCTTCCTAGAAAGGCTCTTGGGAACAGATTCCAAGGACCAGGAAAAACTGAAAACAACTTCCATACCTTTCAAGATTAAACTGGTCACAAACAATGCTACACCTGAAGAAATACATCACATCACACAGCCAACAAGACATATAAAGTCACTCTATACATGCTCCAAGATCTTTCCGTACCACTGAAGGCCATCCAGTGTAAAGAGCCCAACTGGCTTAACAGTCTGGTTTACACACACACACACGCGTGCTTATAAGTGTTAAGTCATCTTTCAAGATAGGCCCCCCTTTTTTTCCTTTTTTCCTAAAAACATAAAACTCTTGGGGGAAAAAAAAGACTATCTGGGTCAGAATTCAGATAATCTTTTTTTTTTTTTTTAAGATTTTATTTATTTATTTGACAGAGATCACAAGTAGGCAGAGAGGCAGGCAGAGAGAGAGGAGGAAGCAGGCTCCCTGCTGAGCAGAGAGCCCGATGCGGGGCTCGATCCCAGGACCCTGGGATCATGACCTGAGCCGAAAGCAGAGGCTTTAACCCACTGAGTCACCCAGGCGCCCCAGAATTCAGATAATCTTAAAAAGAAAGAAAGAAAGAAAGAAAGAATTCAGATAATCTTTGTGTCTAATACATATTTGAACCAGGGTTTTCTGTATTGTGGTGGTAATTCTATTTCTCTAACATGCAGGGCTCCTGATTTGAAATTTAACAAAATCACTTAGCTCGGAGGTGCATTTATAGATGCGAGGAACACAGTCCAGGGATCAAAGAGACCTCATGGTCTAAATCCTGGTTCTGTCTATAAAACCAAGCGTATGCCCAAGCAAGCCACAGCCATGCTCACTCAACCTTGGTCTCTTTAAAGAAAATGGGACAGCAACTACATTTTGAAGGCTGTCACGATAACATGAGAATATGTCAGACCGCTTAGCACATTGCCAGGTAAAACATCAAGCAGTGTCCAGTACCCAATAACCATTCTTACATGCCACAGGAAAACCACAGTAATGCCTAAAAAGTCGACCACTCAACCTGGATACTCCCCAAGGCCATCTTACTTCCGGAAGTCAGACGTTAACAGTGTTTAATTTTATGATAACAAAAGTAAGGCCATTTTAGACTTCTATCAATTTCAGGTGTGTAAACCTTGACTTAAAAAACCAACCAATCGGGGCGCCTGGGTGGCTCAGTGGGTTAAAGCCTCTGCCTTCGGCTCAGGTCATGATCCCAGGGTCCTGGGATCAAGCCCCGCATCTGGCTCTCTGCTCAGCAGGGAGCATGCTTCCCCCACTCCGTCTCTCTGCCTACTTGTGATCTCTGTCTGTAGAATAAATAAATAAAATCTTAAAAAAACAAACAAACAAAAACACAACCAATCCTCCTCCTCAACATTTGACTGGAAAATGTTTGAAAGAGTCAAAGGAAAATACTAAACAGTCTAGAAGCTGTGCCCCGGCACTCATCTTTCATATTTGCCATCTCAGTACCTTAGAGCCAAGGGAAGGCAGAGTTGTCTGCCAGCCCCCCAGCCCTGAGTCAGGAACCCAGATCTGAATGAAGCTCATACACCAAAGGTTTGGCCTGCTGATAAGGGGGAGGAGCTGTGATCTGAGCTCAGCTCTGTCAGTCTCCAAAGACCGTGGTTTTTCCAGGACACGAGACTACATCAGTCTCTACTCGGACTCTACTTTTACTGCCATGGTTAGCAATCAAAACAGGCTGGGCAAAAAGAATGGTTCTAATTAAAATCAAACTTTAGGACTATGTGGAGGATATTGTTTAAATTAATGAATTAATTTAAAAAAAATTAAAAAATAGCCCTTCCCAAAACAAACAAAAAAAGTTTCTAGAATTTATTAAAAGAAATACACTTAAACTAAGTTTTTTTTTTCCTTTCTTTTTTTTGAAAATGTATTTGACAGAGCGAGACACATCGAGAGATGGAACAGAAGCAGGGGGAGTGAGAGAGGAAGAACCAGGCTTCCTACTGAGCAAGAAGCCTGATGAGGGGGGCTCCATCCCAGGACCCTGGGATCATGACCCGAGCCAAAGGCAGACGCTTAAGGACTGAGCCACCCAGGCGCCCCTAAACTAAGTTTTCTGGTATAAGTCATAAATTAATAAAGTTATATAAGTCTAAAAGTAGAGGGACGCCTGGGTGGCTCAGTCCATTAAGCATCTGCCTTCAGCTCAGGTCATGATCCCAGAGTCCTGGGATTGAGCCTGACATGGGGCTCCCTGCTCAGGGGGGAGTTTGCTTCTCTCTCTCCCTCTGCCCCTCCCCTTACTTATGCACTCACTCTCTCAAATAAATAAATGAATAAAATCTTAAAAAAAAAAGATACAAATATAAAAGAGAAATACAAGCCACAAGAAGGGTACTTTATTAGATTCACTGATTATTTGGACTCAGAGGGGCGCGCCTGAGTGGATCAGTCATTAAGTGTCTACCTTCAGCTCAGGTCTTGATCCCAGGGTCCTGCTCAGCAGGAAGCCTGCTTCTCCCTCTCCCACTCCCCCTGCTTGTATTCCCTCTCTCGCCATCTCTCTCTCTCTCTGTGTGTCAAATAAATAAATAAAATCTTAAAAGAAAACATTTTTTTTTTTCAAGACGGGCTGGCTGACTTAGTCTTACCATTTTATAAGCAAGCAAACAAAATCCTAGAAAAGCAAGTTATCTGCCTGAAGTCACAAAGACAGTTAACAGCCAGTGTATTTGCAGAAGGCAACTTCACATGTGGAAGCTGCTATGCTTTGCTGCATAAATCCAATAAGGCCAAATTACAGGAGAATCCCGTAGCTCCACGAATGGCTGAGCAGAAAATCAAAAGGAGTATTTCCCTGGGTATAAGATTGAGATGACACACCCACAGAGGATCAGCTTCGTACCTATAAGCGGAGGATTCTAAGCTGCTGGCATAACCTGGGAGAGATCACAACAGCCATTTCCCTCTACTTCCAGAACTTCAGCCCAGCAGGCAGTCGAGGGCATTAATAAAATTAAGTATGCATTCATAGAGAAGCTCCCAGAAGCCAAACCAGGCCCTCTGGCTCACTGCATCTGGGGCACTCCCAGTAGTTCCAGCCTCTCTGGGAAGATACATCAGAGCCTAGAGAGACCAACTGAACAAAAAAAATCACCACTAGGAATGTGTTGTATGACACCACACAGGAAAGCCTAGAACCTGTCACCTGCTGCAGAGAGAGGCTCAGGAAAGGCTGTGTTGGATATCCAGAGACAGCCAGAAAGAGCACTGGAGTGGTGTGAAGGAACTAGCCCCTGGAAGAGTCAGGGGACTTGGTTGAGACATAGACTCTACCACTAATTTGTTTTATGATGAAGGCAAATCACTTCCCCTCCTGTGCCATGGGTTCTGAGGCTTGGGGAAAGTGGCCTGATAATCTGGACTCACCGGCCAGCGATGAGGGTCCTTCAGCCACGCACGTCACAGGTGAGGGGGGTGGAGGGAGGAGCAGAAAGCCCCTTCCTGCCACTCCTGGCCTAGAGGGCATGTGTGCCTGCCTCCTTTTATAATTCCATGACTGCTACAAAACCATACATGTAAAAATCATTAAGATAGTAAATTTCCTGGTATGTGTTTCTTACTGTAACAAAAAAATTTGGGGGTACCTGGGTGGCTCAGTGGGTTAAAGCCTCTGCCTTTGGCTCAGGCCATGATCCCAGGGTCCGGGGATCGAGCCCCGCATCAGGTTTTCTGCTCAGCGGGGAGCCTGCTTCCCCCACCCACCCCACCCCCTGCTTGCCTCTCTGCCTACTTGTGATCTCCATCAAATAAATAAATAAAATCTTTAAAAAAAAAATGTATATGACTACTGACTAACGAACATCATTTTAATCACCAAACCCGAAGCCCTGAAATTGAAACTGAAAAAGCAGTGAGTACCGTTTAGAAAAGTAAACATATGGGATGTATTATCCAACGAAATGTCACAGGCAGAAAATTAAAATCTAGTAGGATTGCTGCCATGATAGTACCTACTCAAATATGGAATTAAAGGAAACTGAGTCAGGGCGCCTGGGTGGCTCAGTTGGTTGAGGGACTGCCTTTGGCTCAGGTCATGATCCCGGACTTCCAGGATGGAGTCCCGCATTGGGCTCCCAGCTCCTTGGGGAGTCTGCTTCTCCCTCTGACCTTCTCCTCTCTCATGCTCTCTCTCAAATAAATAAATAAAATCTTTAAAAATAAAAAATAAGGGGCGCCTGGGTGGCTCAGTGGGTTAAAGCCTCTGCCTTCGGCTCAGGTCATGATCCCAGCGTCCTGGGATCGAGCCCCGCATCGGGCTCTCTGCTCAGCGGGGAGCCTGCTTCCTCCTCTCTCTCTGCCTGCCTCTCTGCCTCCTTGTGATTTCTTTCTGTCAAATAAGTAAATAAATCTTTAAAAAATAAATAAATAAAAATAAAAAATAAAGGAAACTGAGTCAATCCCAAAATCTCTACACAGTTGCAAAATACTTGTGTCAAAACACAAAACCCCAAACAAAACCCCACAACTTTACAGATAACACAGGTCTCTAGGACTTCCCTGCTCTGTGCTGAGAGAGTATGCATACTGTCCAAGACTTACAAAAACCCCCTTAAGGCAAGTGCTATTAACACTGTGACAGAGGGGAGTATGAGTGAGCTTCAGGGAATTTAACTCTGTGGCTCAACATCACCCATCTAAAAAAAAAAAAGAAAAGAAAAAAAAATGACAGAAGCAGGACTGAAAAACCAGATGTTTTGATTCGAAAGCTCCTGTTCTGAACAACCATGCACCAAGTCGGCCATTTGGGTCAGTAACAAAGCTACTGCTTCTTGCTCAGGACCTCTCTACATCCCCTGCCCCTGTAACTTCTGCTGGTGCTGGCCAGCAGCGGCCTGATGTAAATTACTTTCCCCCATACTGCTGCCTCCCACCTCAGTCTTGGGCTCCTGAGGGCAGGGATGGCCACAGGCCTGGGTCTTAATCAGTCCTTTTTTTTTTTTTTTTAATAGGTCTTTTTTATTTATTTATTTGACAGACAGAGATCACAAGTAGGCAGAGAGGCAGGCAGAGAGAGAGGAAGGGAAGCAAGCTCCCCGCAGAGCAGAGAGCCCGATGTGGGGATCAATCCCAGGACCCTGAGATCATGACCTTTAACTCACTGAGCCACCCAGGTGCCCCTGCCTTTTTTTTTTTTTTTTTTTTTTTAAGATTTTATTTATTTATTAGATTGAGAGAGAAAGAGTGAGTGAGCACAAGCAAGAGGAAGACCAGGCAGAGGAAAAACCAGACTTCCTGCTGAGCAGGAAGCTGGATGTGGGACTCAAGCCCAGGACCCTGGGATCATGACCTGAGCAGAAGGCAGATGCTTAACCAACTGAGCCACCCAGGTGTCCTTGCTGCTTTTTTTTTTCTTTATTAAGATTTTATTTACTTATTTGACAGAGGGAGAGACAGAGAGAGAACAAGCAGGGGGAGTGGCAGAGGGAGAGGGAGAAGCAGACTCGCCGCCAAGTAGGGATCCCAATATGGGGCTCTATCCCAGGACCCTGAGATCATGACCTGAGCCAAAGGCAGATGCTCAACCAAGTGAACCACCCAGGCACCCCCGTCTGTGTCTTTTAAAACACCTATAAATGGGGGAACAGCAGCTACTCCACATGGCTGTAGAGAGGATTCCATAAGCCAACACCCAGAGAGCACTTACGATGGAGGTAGGCTGCTGCGTCCAGGTGTCTCACACCGCCTTGGGCTTCAAAGACCTGAGCAGTTCAGGGCCCAGCTCCTTTGCCGTGGCCAACCTGTGTTCTCTCTGGTAAAACACTGAGCCTCTCCTGGTCTCTGTTTCCTCACCTCAAGGAACCAAACTGGGGAGAATTCCCACCCACCCTGTCTACCTCACAAGGGCGCTGTGTTGATGAGCTCAGAGGAGAAAATACTCTAGAAACTGCAGAGGTTAGAACAGATGTCTTGCCCTTGGCACTACTGACACTGTGACATTGTGGGCCAGATAACTCTTTGCCACAGGGGCTGTCCCGTGCCATGGATATTCAGCAACATGCCTGACCTCTCCCCACCCCACCTGCCCACAGCCTGAACAATCAAAAATGCCTTAACACTGCTCATGCCCCCAGCAAGCAAAACCACCTTCGGTTGAGAATCACTAGATTCTGGTAAATTCGAATACCAGTACAAGCAGCAATAAGAACCACGTGAGTTATAAGCCCCCAAACCGCAAATTAACGGCTACTGTTTACTGAGGGCACTCGATGTGTCAGGTGGAGTGATCAGCTTCTCCCAAAGGCCCATGCCCCAGGCTCAGGCTGGACTACAGACAGCACTGCCTTGCGACCCTATCCTCATCCAAAGGAGTATTTTCTGAGTCGTAGCACACTCATTCCTAAGACTCTTTCCTGCCTAACACACTGGATGCCCTCCCTAACTCCCCACCCTGGATGATTTCTAGACAAACGGATATTAAGTGCTCTAAACTAGTTTCTCCCAACTCTCCCCAACCCAACCTGGCTAACACCACTAATTACAGGAGGAAGGCTTCATTCCTAGCTAATTAGCCTCATCTGATTTTTCAGTTTATTAAGGAAGTTTTATGTAGCTTTACATATTTCCCTCTGAACCGATATACATAGTGCCTGCGGAGGGAGGAACTGTGTTCGCTACCACACAAAGCCACCATCTGTCCTGACTTGAGGCAGGGGGTGTTCCTGGAGTCCGCAGAGACCCAGCCCTGAAGAAAGGAAGGCTGAAGACTATCCAAATGCCACCAAAGGTGCTTTGCAAATTTGACAAATAAAAGCGACATCTCTACCCCAGTCTCCTGAGAACGGGTGAGGCTTACGCAGAGCTCAACAAGGGGCCGCATCTCCAGCCCAGCCATCGAGATGTTCTCAAGTGGTCACGGAGAGCCGGTTCATGAAGAACTAGACTGGGGCAAACATCAACAGAGCCCTGGACTCTGCAGCCGCAGTTCCGGAAAGCAAAGCACAAAGCGCCCACTGGGACGCTCTGCTCGGGCTCCTCACCTTGAAGGAGAAAGTAATCCGAAGTTGTGCGCTTCAGAGCTGCCTTCGCCTTATCGCTGCTCCAGTCCACTTCCAGCGCGTCCTTGACTGAGCAGAAGACCACCTTCTGTTGAGAAAAAGGCAAAATTGCTTAGAGAGAAAAATGTTGGCTTTAAATCTCAAGGCAGTAGCTCCTCACCATCTAGGAGCAATGTCATTATTTAAGGCTTACTGTTCATTAATAGCAGCTGAGGACCACGCAAATCCAATAAATGTTAACTGAGCACTTACTGTGTGCGCCTCTGGGCGCTGGGGACACAGCGACAAGTGACATACACTCCCTGCACCGGAAGGAGTCAGAGCAAAGCTAAAGACCCAGTTCCACTCTGGCTTTAACTCTGGCTGTGCTCACACCACAGAAATTTTTGCCCAAGTGAACAAGACTGTGTGTCTACAGACAGTCAATAAAACATTCTATGTCACAGCCAAAAAAAACATTAAATGTGTCTCATCAGAAGAATGGTTTGAGAATAACAATAGCAATAAATAACAGCAAGAAACATAAGCAAGGGTTAGGAGACAAAATCTCCAGGCTGCGGGGCTGGAGAAGGCATTTGTAAAAGGCCTGTAGGGAAAGGAAGCATGGCTGTAACCTATTAAAGCTAAATGAAATTATCTCAAAAAATGCCATCCCGTATCTCTATTTTAAAATATAATTAAATACGAGTAAGAAAGTGACTTTCCTTTTCCTTTCCTGAATCGTTCAGTCCAGAAACCATCCACTGGCACTTAGAAGGGCAGGGAAGAGTGTGTAGAGGTGCTGAGTGACCTGCTGCAGTGGACAGAGCAAAGCTGGGTAGGAAGGGTGGCATCCTGCGGGGGGGTGGGGGGGGCGGGTAGTGGTAGACTGGAAGACTCACTCCCACCAAGGACTTCTGCAACAAGTGAAGATACAGAGAACCTAGGTTTCTCACTGTCAGAGAGGAGAATTAGAATTGCGGAAAGGGAAAAAACCAGAATAAAGCCTGTGGGTGGGGTTATTAGTATGAACTCATTTTCAATATATACAGACACGGAAGTAAATGCAGACACAAGCCTGTGTGTACGTGCGTACAAATACTGAGGAGCCACGTCCATGGACAAAGCATCAAAGCAATGACGCCCTGAGCACAGTCAGCACACCTAACCCCCAGATCTTGGATTCTAACCCCCCACCGAGAAACATTTCTCTTTGGAGAAACGGCTGATTTCACGGCTAAGGCAGGAAGAGTATGACAGGAGCCCAAAACATCTTACTGAGCCTGAAACAAAGTGTGCACAGAATGATGGGGGTGTGTCCCGAGTAAATAGGAGCCAAACAACATAAAGGAACTCCCACTGGTCAAACTGGAACACTTTAGGGAAAAAAAATAAACAGTAAGATTATAACACTTCAAATGAACTAGAATCCTTTAGTCGTTGATCTAAAATCGGCTAATTGATGGGGCACCTGGGTGGCTCAGTGGGTTGAGCCTCTGCCTTCGGCTCAAGTCATGACCTCGGGGTCCTGGAATCGAGTCCCACATCGGGCTCTCTGCTCTGCAGGGAGCCTGCTTCCTCCTCTCCCTCTCTCTGCTTGCCTCTCTGCCCACTTGTGATCTCTCTCTGTCAAATAAATAAAATCTTTAAAAAAAAAAATCGGCTAATTGATAAAGTCTGATGAATAATGAGGTTATTTACATATTTTCAAAATACCTCTCCAAAAATTATTGGAGGGGAAATTACAGGGAAAAGAGGAATTGTTTTCTTTCTTTCTTTCTTTTTTTAAAGATTTCATTTATTTATTTGACAGACAGATCACAAGTAGGCAGAGAGGCAGGCAGAGAGAGAGGAGGAAGCAGGCTCCCTGCTGAGCAGAGAGCCTGACTCAGGGCTCGATCCCAGGACCCTGGGATCATGACCTGAGCCGAAGGCAGAGGCTTTAACCCACTGAGCCACCCAGGCACCCCAGAGGAATTGTTTTCAAAGGAGAAATCTGGCAGGCATAATTCTACTCAAATGACCAAAATTACCAATGCCAGTAAAGCAGCGTATGGAAACCAGAACCAGACCGCAGGATGGGATGAGGAGCAACCCTGCTGTGGTATTTTTGCCAAAGGTGTGAAGCTGGAATCGAATCGTGACGGAACATCAGACGAACCCAGACTAAGGAACAATTTACAAAATAAGTGGCTTGTAATCTTCAAAAGCATCATGAAAATCTAGATGCACACATGATCCAGAACTGAATCCTTCTGCCATTTAGGCCATGATTGGACAACCGATAAAATCGGAATGGGGTCTCAGGGTTAGATGGTAGTGATGTATCCATTTGAATTTTGATTTTGAAGTTTGGTTTGTGACTACAGAAAATGCCTTGTTTGAGAAAATACAGACTGAAATATTTGGGAGTGATGCAAGGAGCATGGCTTTGACACCTTATTCTCAGATGGTTCAGGAAAAAAAAAAAAAGGTTCTCAGCACTAGCTACTTGAACGAAGTTTAAGATGGTTACATGTGGGACGCCTGGGTGGCTCAGTCGGTTAAGCATCTGCCTTCGGCTCAAGTCATGTGTCTTGGGTTTGAGTCCAGTCAGGTTCCCTGTTCAGCAGGGATATGCTTGGGATTCTCTCTCCCCTTTTCCCTCTGCCCCTTCCCCCACACATGCACTCCTCACACTCTCTCTAATAAATAAATAAAATCTTAAATAAATGAACAAAAAAGATGGGGGCACCTGAGTGGCTCAGTCAGTTAAGTGTCTGCCTTTAGCTCAGGTCATGATCAGGTTCCCTGCTCCTCCCTCCCGCTCTGCTCCTCCCCCCACTCATGCTTATACTGTCTCTCTCTGAAAAAAAATTTTTTTCTCTGAAAAAATCTTAAAAAAAAAAAAAAAAAGAGAGAGAGATGGTATGTGAGTATGTATAAATAATTTCAAACTTCCTGAGGTATGGGTCTCTTTTTCTCCCTCCTTCTTTCACCACATATACATACCACACACCCACCCCACTCCCCCAACAAACGCCCCAGATATTTAAGAAAGAAAAGAGATGACAGTATACTTAGGATGCTAAGTGAACCAAGACCTATCCGCTCCCAGGCAGTTGACGCCGCTTGCTAACGACCAAAATGGAACTGACAGATGAAAGCTCAAATACCTAGTGAAGATCAAACAGTCATGTGGTTTTTAAGATGGTTTTCTACATCCCCATAATCACTCCTTTGGGATTTAAATCCACTGTAAGAATTGGTATACGAAATGTTTGTACTGTCCTCAAACTTTTTGGTCAATGAGTCTGTCTGACCTCAAAAGTCAAGTCAAACAGCCCCTGAGTGACACTTACTGCCTGATACAGACTGCACGACCCTTCTTAAGAAGTCTCACAACACAGATTCAAGCCATCAGCAGTATGGTCTGGGAATGCCATCACAATAACAAAATAAACTCTCATGAGGTTTCATAAACTACCAAGATTTTAATTCAGAATTTTTGTAGTTCACCTGGCTGATTTGTTAGGTCACGATGCTATGAGAAATGAGGAAAAAAAGTTCTGTTTCATGGTCTCAGTCCTACGAAGGCCCACCTCTAAACTTTCAGGGCTTGGGGCGAAAGTACAAACGGAAACCCATATAACCACTTCTACATATTTAAGTATAAATCATACAAATAGGCTATTAAAAAATAAAGTGTATTATATTCTCTTGCCTTAACAAATATATTTTCTTCATTACTCCCTGGAAGACTAGGATCAAATTTGGAATTCTCACCCTCCTTGGGAGTTCTGTGCCAGAATGGGTGCACTGCAAAAGGTGGTCCTCGAGGCGCCTGGGTGGTTCAGTGGGTTAAAGCCTCTGCCTTCGGCTTAGGTCATGATCCCAGGGTCCTGGGATCAAGCCCCACATCGGGCTTTCTGCTCAGCAGGGAGCCTGCTTCCCTCTCTCTCTCTCTGCCTGCCCCTCTGCCTACTTGTGATCTCTGTCAAATAAATAAATAAAATCTTAAAAAAAAAAAAAGTGGTCCTCTTTCCCATTCTCCTCCCACCTCTGGCTCTCACAGCTCAAGAGGCTCTCTGCATGAGAGTGCAGCCTCGCAGGCCGCCCTTCCCCCACTACAACTACTTCTCGACCCTAGGCACATGGACATTGTTGCCAAGGTTTGCACTCTGGAGGAAGATGAGGGAAGCCCACAAAAGCCTGGGAAGTAAGCCTGGGGTTGTCTGGGCAGGAGATTCCAGGGGTCCCAAGCATCCACAATGCGGTCCAGAACTGGAGAGGTGGGGTGGAGGGGGAGATGGGCCCAGGTGGACACATCTCTTTAATTCCATGGAATCCTCACTCTACTAGGGGAAGGAATGGTTGCAAGGAGACCAGAGTGGGACCTTGTAGAGCGCTAGAACCAAGGACAGAGGCCCTCTTTCCTCCCCAAGTCAAAGGGCAGAACTCCTCGAAATTTTGCCAGTAACTTGTGAACTCAGACAAATGAATTTACCTCTCTTAGGCCTGTCTCTGGCAGGCAACCTTTAGGGAAGTTTTCTGAAATTTGGGGAGGAGGACCCCAGTAAACCTTATCTGAAATACGTATCAGCCCTCCAGCTACAGATGACAAAGCCAGAGGGGGGCACATGGCTCAGCCCACTCCAACCAGATTCTTTCTCCTAGGAACTAGGAATTTGAAAGCTAGAAACAGAGACACATTGATGACCTGAAGGGCTCTTTAGAGAAAAGCTAAATTCTGACCATCTCCAAGTCTCCCCAGCTGGCCTGGTCTTTATCCTTCTTGAGTCACAGTGGCTGTTCAATGCTTCTTGGGCTACCGCACCCTGCCTCCAATTAATATCCCATTTTTCTGGTTCCAACTACCTAAAGCCTATCCGCATCTGGGTGCCTGGCTGGCTCAGTTGGTGGAGCATGCGATACTGATCTAGGGGTCATGAGTTTGAGTCCCATGTGGGATGTAGAGATAACTTAAAAAATAACTAAATAAAAAACCAAAAACGATGTCCCCTAATCTATAGTACAACAAATGCAGGTGGTGGTGCCCGTCTTACCCACCTCACGGACACTGGATTTATAACAAGAAAAATATGTTTAACAGCATCCACAGAAAATGAAGGGTCTTCACGAAAAGCCCCCAGCAGTATCTGCCAGGCAGCCGCAACCACCACAACGAACACCCTAAAACAGGTCACTTGTGCACCTCACTCAGCCCTCCCCGCTCTCCCCGCCCTCAGCTCACGGATCGCTCTGGGTATAATGCCTGACTGACTTCCCTCCACTATCCATTTCCTTTCCTGGCAATTCTGAGCCTTAAGGATTTCAATCTGATAGTCTAGTTAAGACTAATAACAAGCCCTCTTACACCTCTTCCCAGACGGGTATCAGCTTCCTGAGGCAGGGACCACCGTGGAAGACGCAGCACTGCACAGAACAGAATGTCAGTAAGTATCCGTGAGCTGAGAGGGTCCAATCTGCTTTTCATTTGCCAAAAAGCCCGACAGTAAATATAAACGATGAATTCTCCCACCCAGTCTGAGAGCCGTCAAATTGCAGGGCTGTGCTGAGCCACTCAGAACAGTGGACAAGTGCAAAACCCTCACTGCAACATGAGCTGGTTTGATGGACTGAAGCAAGGCGGCAAGAGAACCGACACAGCCTCTTAAAGCCACAGCCTCCAAAGTGGACTATCTGATCCCAGGCTTATGGGGAAATACGTTGCGCGAAGAAAGCAGAAGACGGTACTTGTTTACATCACATATATTAGATCACTATGTATGACTCGTGTGTGCTAATGGATGTTCATTAAAACTTCAACTTCATCACATATGTGAACGAGTAGAAAGAACACTGAAAGGAACACGACAGTCATTATTGGGCAGCAGGGTTCACATTTTCTCAACTTGTTCTGTGTTTTCCACATTTGGGACTGTAAACACATTTATTTATTTTTTTTAAGATTTTATTTCAGAGAAAGAGAGAGAGACAGAGAGCACAAGCACAAGGGTAGAGGGACAGAGGGAGAAGCAGGCTGCCCGCAGAGCAGGGAGCCCAACTCGGGACTTGATCCCAGGACTGGGGATCATGACCTGAGCCAAAGGCAGACACCCAACCAACTAAGTCACCCAGGTGTCCCAACACACTTAACTTTTTTTTTTTTTTTTTGAAGATTTTATTTATTTATTTGGCAGAGAGATCACAAGTAGGCAGAGAAGCAGGCAGAGAGAGAGGGGGAAGCAGGCTCCCTGCTGAGCAGAGCCCGAAGAGGGGCTCAATCCCGAGATCATGACCTGAGCCAAAGGCAGAGGCTTAACCCACTGAGCTACCCAGGTGCCCCACACACTTTACTTTTAAAAAGCTGAACATCTGTAACAAGGGCTACAGCTCTGACTGCAAAGCTAAATGTGAATCAGAATTGAAACAACTTTGAAAACCAGATTTCTAGGTTGGACTTCCACACCTACTCACGGGAGTCTATAGTTTTCAAAAGCATTCTAAGGAACAACAACCTCAATCCCGAAACAAAGCTGTCAGTCACACTCAGCAGAGTGGCAAAAGAGCCTGAAGTCACCAAATGTTACCGTCACATACTGCTGATTCTGGACTGTGACCTGACAGAACTACCCAAGAATCATTTAGCAGGTCTGGTTAAGTTGAAACTGCACATACCCTAATTTCCCTCCTAAGTATACACCCCAGAGAAATCACACATTTACCCAGAGAGATTATCTACACACACACACACATACACACACACACACACACACACACACACACACACACACACACACTTTCTCTCTCTCTGTGACACCATTTGTAACAGAAAAAACGTACATGCCCACATGCCCATCAATAAGAGATTCGATAAACAATAATGCTTTCGGGGTGCCTGGGTGGCTCAGTGGGTTAAGCCTATACCTTCGGCTCAGGTCATGATCTCAGGGTCCTGGGATCGAGCCCTACATCAGGCTCTCTGCTCAGCGAGGAGCCTGCTTCCCCCCCTCTTTCTGCCTGCCTCTCTGCCTACTTGTGATCTCTCTCTCTGTCAAATAAATAAATAAAATCTTAAAAAAAAAAAAATAACACCAATAACGCTTTCACACAATACTCTACAGCAAAAAAAAAAAAAAAAAAAAAAAGACATAATGTCCTGCAGGGCTGTTCTAGAGAACTCACGATGATGATGGCAATGTCCTGAATCTGTATTTGTGCTTCACAATACAGATGCCAATAGCCACACATGCTTGGTGAGCATTTGAAATGTGGCTAGGAGAATGAAGAAAATTTTTTATTTTAGTTAATTTTAATTTAAATAGCCATATGTGGCTAGTGGCTAACCACAATGGAAAGCAAAGCCCTAGACCTGCAGACAAACAGACGGCCTCACAAACATAATGCTGCTCTTAAAAAGCAGGTGGTCGGGGCATGTGGGTGGCTCAGTGGGTTGAGCCTCTGCCTTCAGCTCGGGCTGTGATCTTGGGGTCCTGGGATCAAGCCCCGCGTTGGGCTCTCTGCTCGGCAGGGAGCCTGCTTCCCCCCTCTCTCTGCCTGCCTCTCTGCCTACTTGTGATCTCTCTCTGTCAAATAAATAAATAAATAAAATCTTTAAAAAAATAAAAAATAAAAAGCAGGTGGCAGCACATATACAATATTAAACTTGAGGGGCACCTGGGTGGCTCAGTGGGTGAAGCCTCTGCCTTCGGCTCAGGTCATGATCTCAGGGTCCTGGGATCAAGCCCCGCATTGGGGTTCTCTGCTTAGCAGGGAACCTGCATCCCCCCCCCCAACTCCACCTGCCTCTCTGCCTACTTGTGATCTCTGTCAAATAAATAAATAAAATCTTTTAAAAAATATATTAAACCTGGTTTTTAAGATGTTAAAAAGCATACCAAACAATTCTATATTGCTTGGAAATACATAAGGAGAAAGAAATGGGTGGGAATGAGAACCACAACTGAGGACAGAGGTTACTTATATTGGGGAGGGACAGCCAGCGGACCTTGACCATGCTAGCAAAGATTTATATATATTTTTTTAAAGATTTTATTTGTTGAGGCTCCTGGGTGGCTCAGTGGATTAAGCCTCTGCCTTCGGCTCAGGTCATGATCTGAGGGTCCTGGGATCGAGCCCCAAATCGGGCTCTCTGCTCGGCAGGGAGCCTGCTTCCTCCTCTCTCTGCCTGCCTCTCTGCCTACTTGTGATCTCTGACAAGTGAATAAATAAAATCTTAAAAAAAAAAAAAAAAAAAGATTTTATTTGTTTACTGGACAGAGAGGGAACAACAGCAAGAGAGGGAGCACAAGCAGGAGGAGTGGGAGAGGGAGAAGCAGGCTTCCCGAAGAGCAGGAAGCCCGATGTGGGGCTCAATCCCAAGACCGAGATCATGACCTGATCCGAAAGCAGACGCTTAACCCACTGAGCCACCCACAGGCCCCAAAAAGTTTTATGCTTTAAATTAGTTAGCGGGCCCTCAGTAGTCAGCTAGATCATTCTCAATTTACACCTACATCACATTCCATTGTTTAGATTAACAAACGTGGTAAAACGCCATGTCAAGCAGGGCTGTAACCGCACCTTCCAGATACGTGCTATTTATTTTGAAAGAAAGCACACTAGCACATGCAGGAACAGAGGGAGAGGGAGAGAAGCAGACTCTGCACTGAACATGGAATCCCATGGCCCTCGACCCTGAGATCATTACCAGAACTGAAATCAAGAGTCAGAGGCTCAACCAACTAAGCCACCCAGGCATCACCACCCCCACCTCCGTACTTTAAAAAATTCCCACAAATGTACCTGCCTTGTGAAGAAGACAGAGAAGGAATGCACAGATAGGTCCAAAAGGACTGGAAATATTTGGGTTCTTAAGTTAGATAGTGTTTTCTTATGTCCTCTAATTTGTACTGATGTGATGGGACACCTGGGTGGCTCTGTTGGTTAAGAGACTGCCTTCGGCTCAGGTCATGATCCCGGAGTTCCGGAATCGAGTCCTGCATCGGGCTCCCAGCTCCATGGGGAGTCTGCTTCTCCCTCTGACCTCCCCTCTCATGTTCTCCCTCTCTCTCTCTCAAATGAAAAAAAAAATCTTTAATTTGTACTGATGTCATATTATCTGAGGGTATCAAATATCACAATAAAAAATATACCGGATTGTGCCCTGATGCTGGGAGAGACCTCTTGCCTCAAGCCTAAAATGCCAAACCCCCCCCATCACCAGCCTCCCCCCAACACCTGTCCTACCTGGAAAACCTGCTGTCGGCACTCCACCCAACGGTGCAATATGCACCCTGACTCTCCTGTCCCCCACCCCAAACCAAGTGATTCTGACAATCAGCAGGTCTTCGAACACCTCTGGCCTAAAGGTCCTGGTCTAGGGAACCCAATGACCTACTTCTTAATATTCCCGGCCAAGTCCCTTGTCCTCTTCAGAATTCTGTTCTCTCAGCCCAGCTCAGGTAACGTAAACCACGACAACTAATGTGCCAGGCGGTTAATTAACCCACTTGGTTGATCACAAAGAAAGTCAACTCAGTAATTCTTTTTTAAAATGACAGTGATCTGCAAAGCTGTCCTATGATGTGGCAGGAGCAGCCACAACATAGTGACCAGACATCTCCCGGGGAATGTGCCAGGGACTGCACCAGGAGCACAGCGGTGAACAAAAGTGCCCGGCCCTTCCAGAGCCTAGACTCTGACAGGGAAACACTGACAGGTTCCCTCAGCATCACGAACCAAGGTGAAGAATGAGAGCGGTCAGTCCCTGGAATGTTCCCTTCAGCATGAGGGTGAGAGATGAGTTGTCCACAAACTGCTCCGAAACGGGGATCAAAATAATGAATCACTCCTCAACCGTGGAATTTCACAACTGATTCATGACAGGAATATTAACAGTGCCCAAATTAGTCCCTTACTATTTCAGAAACAGAGGTAAAATTAAATCTGTATTTCTTAGCATGTCACGAACAAATCCTATGTTGTGTTTAATTTTTAAAGAGCTGTGATGGAAAGTAACCACTCCCAGGCATCTACTCACGTTTGGCAGCCCTTAACAGTAAAGAAACAGAGCAGCAGCATGGGAGCACGAGGGTGGCCTTGTACCCTAAAGGCTTTTCCAGAAAGGTCCCAATCTTCACATATTTTATCTCATCATCCCCATAAAACTTCAAATTATCCTAGAAACTCTAAGGGAATTCACACTTTAGGCGCAGGGCAAGCCTGTGGCTTCGACCGTCTATGTCCTCCCCATCCACTCCGCCTTACACGGCCGTGGGAGCTCAGGCAAGTCAAGGAACTTCTCTTAGCTTCCGCAGTAGCTATAAGAGGAGACAACAGGATAGAATGCCTCGCACACAGTAGGCATCTTGCATTTCAAAGATACAGAAAGAGCTGGCTGTTTTGGGGGTAAAGGAAGCCAGAGTCATTCTGTTCCAATGTCTGCCTTTCAGCTGATCCCACTTCCTGTGTCTAAATGCCAGTCCTGGCTTCGGTGCTCGGCAGACCTGCCTTCATGTGCCAACTCTGACGATTCTTCCTCTGAGAAACCTTTCTGGACATTTCCTTATCACAGAACTACTGCCCTCTCCTTTACCCACTTTGTACTGATGTCTCTATTAAACTTATGCCCGAGACCTGATTCTGATGAAATCTGTCTCATAACTTTTCCTGGGCACCACAGGAAGCCAACTACTGAGCACCTACCTCTGGGCTACGCATTTTCCCACTCTTGTATTTATCATGATGACACATGTGCTAGAAAGGCCCAGTATCCTCCTAAGCGGTGTGAAAACCACAATCTCTATTTTTCCTCTTTGTTTTTTAACGTTTCTAATTTAGGAGCACAATGTGTAGCTTGAAGCAAAAGTGGCTATACAACATTTGGTTGAACCTAAGGAAAGGGGGGGGGCGGGGAGGGAACCCTAACCAGAAGCCTTTCGCAGGAAACAGGAAGTGGTTGCCTCCCCACCCCCATCCTGCACTTTGAGCATAACCCAACTACTTATTCTGTACAATTCAGGCGAAGGGGCATAATCTCAATCATGGAATTTCTGAGTTGGAAGAAAACTTCAAAATCCTGGAGCAGTCTCTGCCAAAATGGACGAGGCCTGTTATTATGAGGTGGCGAAGCCGGAGCCCAAACCCAGCTCACACCCGTCCTTCCACAGTGCTCTTAGTGAGGCCGCACAAAGACAAGGTTTGGAATCCCAGGGACTGTCATCAGGAATGCGCTGAATGCCTCACAACCTTAAGGGCTCGGGGTTGGAATCCAGGCCTGAATTGTCCAAGTGAAACAGCTGACTAACAATGTCAGCTGGGGAATATTTTGATACCTTCAAATTCGGCCCCTGCAGGAAGAGGCCGCACAAAGAGCTCTGTGACTGAAGAGCCCAAGGAATGGTACGCAAAGGCCACCGGGTGCCTGGCTGGGCTGCCCACATTCCCCTCATAGCTCCGTAAAGTGGCTCCCCAGAGCGGTTTCCAGATCCACCCCAGTGGGCACCATCAGTATTGAGTCCAGGGGAAGCGTCCAGCTGTGAAGGGCTAACAAAGCTGGGAGCTCTCTCCATTTGAATGTGAAAGACCCGCCTCAATCAGAGAAGGCCCTTAAGCCATAAAACCCTTCACACCAAGGCCAAGTGTCACACTTGTAAGAGGGTGTGATTTATAAATTGACAGCACCCACAAAGGTGCTTTTGTACTCCTCCGTTAGTTAACAATTTATCTCCCCCCACCAAACTCACGGAGCTATTCAGATAAAGCTTGACTGGGCCTCAAAAAGAAAGAAAAGAAGAGAGAAAGAAAAGGACCCAAGTTTTGGCCAAAACACCAATGTTCACTCTGGGTAATTATGGTCCTGTGAAAAGACACTAAAATTAGGGCTTAATAATTCCTCTGTATCACACTCACAGCAATCAAACTCTTCCAATACAAACATAAAGAGCAAGAAAACGAAAATCTCCGGCCCAGCCTTGCTGGAAACTCAACGAGTTCCACTTCTGTGGTTTCTGCAGTCTCTCTTGTGGTTTCTGCACTCTTAGAATCCCCCCTTTAGAGCAATTTTAACTTGAAGCTCTGACCAGCTGTTTTTCTTTCTCCACATTTAAATCTACAAAGCAAAGAGTAAATACGGGCTCGGTCATCTCTCTCCTCAGACAAAACCAATTCTGGCCCCTTCATCTTGTCTCCCCCATCGCGTGACCCCCTTCTCAGATTCCAACAAGGGCTTGGGAAGATCCTCTCCTGCCGAGTCCCCGCCCCTCCTCTCGCTGTAAAAACGGACTTAAATCTCTGCGCCAACTCAGTACAGCCTACGTCCCTACAAACTATGTTAGAAAGTACACACCGGATGATAACACTTGTCAACATTGAGGACTTTCTTCCTAAAAGGTTATCTGGTGGAAAGCCGAACCCGAAACCTCATCTTAAAGAAGAAAAGCATAAACAATTCAAACTTTAAACTGTATTCCTGCCCACTTAGGTAGGATTTCCTTAAATTGTCGATCCAAAAAAACTTTCTTTTATCCAAGAGGCATGGCCTTTGCTCCAAACAGTTCTTCTGCTACTGTTCCAGATACTAGAGGCCGCTGTCGGCCCACACACCAAGTAAGCCCTGCAGGCATGTTCTCTTCAGCCTCTGCGGGGTCAAAGGAAGAGCATTCAAACCAAAGTAGTAGGTGGCTCGTGTTAAAAAGTTTGGGACTAGGGGTACCTGGGTGGCTTAGTGGGTTAAAGTCTCTGCCTTTGGCTCAGGTCATGATTCCAAGTTCCTGGAATGGAGCCCCGAGTCAGGCTCTCTGCTCAGCAGGGAGCCTGCTTAAAAATAAAAAGTTTCGGACTGGCACCTCGGTGGCTCAGTCCATTAAGCGTCTGCCTTTGGCTCAGGTCATGATCCCAGGGTCCTGGGATCAAGTCCCGCATCGAGATCCCAGCTCAGCAGGGAGCCTCGCCCTCTGCCTGCTGCCCCCCATCCCCCACCCCCACTTGTGCGTGCCTGTGTACTTTCTCTCTCTCCAAATAAATAAAATCTAAAAAAAAAAAAAGTTTGCGGGGGGCAGGTGAGTATGGGGGAACAAAAGTTTGGGACAGAACCTATTAAAAAAAATCTATTTCTGATTCCGTTAAAAACTGACACCTGGCATCACTGCGTCCATACTCCTTCATGGCAACAGCTGGCTGCCACCAAGCAGCAGCCACCCCCCTCTTTAAGTGGGCCAAGCACTGGCCCGGCTTGTCTAGGCCCCTCCCGCCAAGACTGCATGCTTGCTCGTCCGGCTTGCTGTTGTGACTGCCTGTCCCCCATAAGGCCCCGAGGCTTCTGATCATTCCCCCCATCACAGTACACGTACCTTTTTGACCATAGTCGTTTCAGATGAATCAAGCTTTGCTCTCTTGGTATCAGGTCCATCTTCTACCCCTTGGCTAACTTTGGAAACTTTGGTTTTCTCCCTAGAGGGTGACAAGGGAAGGAATTGAGCTCTACTCTCTGAATCATGCCAAAGAGCCTCGCCAGCTCACGTGATAGGATGGTGGCTAAGAGCAAAAGCTTGGGGCGCCTGGGCGGCTCAGTGGGTTAAGCGTCTGACTTGATTTCAGCTCAGGCCGTGATCTCAGGGTCATGGGATCAAAACGTCAGGCTCCAAGCTCAGCAGAGTCTGCTTGAGGTTCTCTCCCTCTCCCTCTGCCCCTCCTCCCCCAATGTGTGCTCTTTCCCTAAAATAAATCTTCAAAAAACGGGGTGGGGGGGGCTTTGCAGTCAGGTATAGCTGAGTGGTTTCCAATCCCAAAGTGGCTGATGATTACCTGATCAATCAGGTATGTGAGAATAATAATCCCTGACAGAATTATTTTAAGATAAGAAATAATGAATTGGGGCGCCTGGGTGGCTCAGTGGGTTAAGCCGCTGCCTTCGGCTCAGGTCATGGTCTCAGGGTCCTGGGATCGAGTCCCACATCGGGCTCTCTGCTCTCTCGGGGAGCCTGCTTCCTCCTCTCTCTCTGCCTGCCTCTCTGCCTGCTTGTGATCTCTCTGTCAAATAAATAAATAAAATCTTTAAAAAAAAAAAAAAAAAAGAAATAATGAATTGCTTAGCATACATTGCCCAGCACAAGGTAAGCTCTCAAAAAGTCTTTATAAATTTCACTTGAATCATGAAATAGAGCCAAACTTCGATTTCTCCCCTCTGCCATGGGGAGCTCACATTAAAATAATCTGGGCTTGGGGCGCCTGGCTGGCTCAGAGGGTTAAGCCTCTGCCTTTGGCTCAGGTCATGGTCTCAGGGTCCTGGGACAGAGCCCCACATTGGGCTCTCTGCTCAGCAGAGAGCCTGCTCCCCGCCCCCACCTCTGCCTGCTTGTGATCTCTGTCAAATAAATGAATAAAATCTTTAAAAAAAATAAAAAAATAATTCGGGCCTGCTTTTCTCCAGTTTGCCTTCTCCATCCATTTACAGCGTGCCCAAAACACTACAGAGTTTCTGAGAGCCATAAAACACCAAAGTTACGAGAGATCTTGAACATGTCTGTCCTTCCCCCATCTCGATTTTACAGACGAGGTATGGGCAGAGCAGGGAAATTTCAGCGATCTGCCTAAGAAGCTGAACAAAAGAAAGCAACTCTTGACTCTTGGTAGGGAGCTTCACCTACCACACTGGGCCTCTCTTCACCTCTTATTAGCAAGGGAGGTAGTCAGAAATAATAGCCAAAACCCCACCGCAGGTAGTTTTACAATACTGGTATCATCTGCCATCTTTCATCTAGAAGCTGTAAGTTCCAAACACTGCAGGTCCCATCATGTGAGAAGCACCACGCTCTGCAACCCTGATACTCAAACTGAGAGGATAAGGTCTATTTGTTCCACCAGCACTGTCTCTGGACTTGGAAGCTTTCCCAAGACAGACTCTGGCTGACTGTGCCTTCAGAGTTACCCACCTGGCTATTTCATACTCATTTTATTACCAACCTGGAAACACAGAGGCCAAAACTGAGGTGCATGTGTTTACAATCCAAGCAAGCCTTCCCTAATCAGATGGTGTGGTTTTGCCCACCGGGTGTATTCGACTGCCGGAAGAACTCCGCTTTAGATTAGACCATTATTTGGAAACGGGGGCCACATCTGCTACAATTCTCAACACACAACCTACATAATCAGTAAGCTGTTAATGAACTGGTTTCCAAGTGTTCTAAGCATACTTTCCTTAGATGGGCTGTTTCCTACTGGTGAATAAAACTGTATTTTTTTCTGAAAATGTTACATTCTCCCCTCCTCTCCTAAAACTTACTCTACGAATTCATGTTCTCCAAGATTGGCAAATGTGTATCCATGGTAGCCAAAAACATCTCCTGTAAAAAACTTGATGCTATTTTTGTGGCAGATCTGGTCAACTTTGATTATGACATCCCTGGAACAGCAAGTCAGGCAAACCTGCAGAAAGGAAGAATTGGCGGGGTGTGAGTTTTGCAAACTGTGAATCACTGCCCTCGTGTCTACATAAATCTTGGTGAACAGTCTCTCTGGGCATGTCTAAAGCCCGTTTCCAACTGGTATAACAGGTTCTTTGGATCCTATGGTTAGAAGACAAAAGAAAAGTTGCAGGTTTCACTAGAAATGTAAATTGCGAGACCTCCACTTATTGCAATCAAAACAAATGGGTTTAACTAGAAAGTAAGGCCATTCCACGGATTTCTCTCCCCTGTTCTATGAACATATATAAACCACATCTCAAAGTTTTCGTGAAAAAGAAAAAGACAGTAATAACTTAGCGTAAGTTATTTCTAAATTATTTAACCTGTTAAAATCTGCATAAGCTATCATGAGAAGCACAACCAGTTTTAAGTGACTCAGGGGTCACATTTAAATTCGAGGGCATTTTCCCCCTTCTTTTGATTGATATGTTAAGATAAAGAAGATAAACAAGTCATGTTGAGATTATTTTTCCATAGTTTTCCACAGTTTTCAACGTGCAACTTTATCTGAATTTAAGGACAAAAGAAAAGGTTACACACCAAGTGACCTTCCATTCAGACCTAGACAATGAACCGGTGATTCACTCAATAGACTTATCAATGTTGCTCTGAGGCCTCTAGGTTGTGTTCCAAAAAGTGGAGGTACTGCAAATAGCTAAATTTTACTGCATAAAACACGATCTTTTCAGGAAAACCTTTGGGATAAGGGTCACGAAGACAACTTCTAAACTGCACGTTTTCTTCTGAACACAGAAAACACCCAAGGGAAAAAAAAATCAAGTCTAAAAGGCAAGACAGCCACAGTTGAACATGCAACGTTGACCAAATGGAACCCTGCAGAGTGAAAAATGAGGGTAAAACCTAAGAGGCCAGAAACACGCGGCCCCTGAGGCATTTATCCCCGCCCCATGCACATGCTTTACACAACCCACCAGCTCTGGCTTCAGTTCTAACCAACCCTCTAAGTGCTAGAAATGCAAGGGACACCTAGAATTAACCAAATGTGGTTACTATGGATAAAGAAATGAAGACTTATGTCCAAACAGAAAATGTTCCAATACTTGGGAGTTACAAAATAGAATGAATTAAATTAAAAAAAAAGACAAAACGCACAGATGATCCATCATTCCAAGCACACATTTGAACAGATGCACATATGCAATGTAACAGTGTGGAAAAACAAACTACCCAGCCCAGATTCTAACCTCTCATGTAATGGGCCTCTCATTACAAACCAAGCAGATCATCTGTGACTATTCCACGGTTACCCAACATTTGTTTAGCTTTTCCTGGGTACAGGGAACCATGTCTGAAAGGTCACAGACGCTGAAACAAAATTTAACTTATCCTTCACCTCTGCATAGATCTGGCAGTGAAACCAAACGAGGCTGGATATGCCTCATTTGGCTTATGACTACAGGGAATGTGTCTGGTTATCCATGGCAACATGGTCAAAGCGGCTGTGTGAAAGAGACAGACACAGACCAAGATCAGGTGTGCTCTTTTTTAAGACAAAACACAAGCTGTAGTTTGATATTTCTAAAACAAAAAAAAAAACAAAAAAAAAAAAAGCCTCTACTACAGAAATTAACCACCCACTTGTTTTCCAGAGAAAACACTTGCAGTAAAATGTATCAAAGCTATATGGAAAGATTCTGGAAGGAGTACAAACACCAATGATGAAACCTGGTCTTGAGGGAACCCAAAGAAGAAACCAGCAGACAGCAAGTCACAAACAGCCACAGCAGATCCAACAGACTGGATCCACTACCAACACAGTCAACACGGAAAGGCATCGCGCTAGCAAGGCACGTACACCAAGGCAATGTCAGACTCGAGATTCCAATGTACTAAACCTACGGATTTTACACTCTTTATGGGACTTACAGCATCAAACTGAGTGAAAAATGACTCCGGCTTCTTTTCTATATTCTCAGTGTCCACCTTCACGTCCACCATAGGGTTGAGATTCTGGGCTCGTTCCAAAGAGGCTTCGGCCCTGTTGCGGCCCACAGATCCAGTACGGATCAAGAACTGAGCCCCGGGGTCTTCCGGAGATACCTAGAAATAGCACTGTTTTAATACCTGAATTTTAGGGAGAAAACAAATTCTCGAAAACAACAAACCTTTCCGTTTTCAAGGATAACGAAAATACCATCTAATTGTATTATTGTTCTTGCAGGAATTTGCCTAATGCAGACTCTCTACACTCACTCCTTCAGAGGCTTAGAGACATTGAACTTTTTTTACTTGCCATTGATAGTTAAAGAGCACCCCCTTGTGTTTATAAAGAAAATTCACTCTAAACAGAAAAGTCCACACTTTCTTCTTTAAATCTGTAACTGCTAATAAAATGATAAAATTATCAGTGGTTAAGAATTTGCCAAATACCTACTATGTTCCCAATTTTAAACATCTGGACACAAACAATAGTAGTTTAAAGAATGTAGTCCCTGGGGCACCTGGGTGGCTTAGTCAGCTGACCATCTGCCTTCGGCTTGGGTCATGATCCCAGAATCCTGGGATGGGAATCCTGGGATTGAGTCTCGAGGCAGGCTCCCTTCTCAGTGGGGAGCCTGCTTCTTCCTCTGCAACTCCCCCTGCTTGTGCTCTATCAAATAAATAAAATCAGACCAGTGCCAACATCAGTCACAATTAAGAATGCCTGAAATTAACTCTTAAATTCAATTAAAGTTCAGAAAGGAGGAGAGATGAGTAGGGCTTAAGTAAATGGAGGATTTCACCCACAAGGCTGGATGTCAGCAGAGAGCCTCAAAGATGATAAAATCACCTGACAGGGGCGACGGGGTGGCTCAGTCGGTTAAATGACTGCTTTCAGCTCAGGTCATGATCCCAAGGGTCCTGGGATGGAGCCCAACACTGGGCTATCTGCTCGGCAGGAGCCTACTTCTCCCCCTCCCTCTGCCTGCTGTTCCCCCTGCTTGTACTCCCTCTGTGTCAAATAATAAAGTCTTCTAAAAAGAAATAAATAAAATAAAATCACCTGATAGCTGCCAATACGATAACAGATTCCATTCCGTTCACAGCATTTCTTCACATATCCAGTATCTAATTTAACAATTAATCTCTACTAGTATGACCTTGCTACCTTCACCAAGACAACACAAGCGATCTCCCTCCTCTCCTCCAGCCAACTATCTCTTACCTCCTTTCCTTCAAGAAAATGAGCTGGTCTTCCTCCCATTCAAGGCCAGCTCTGTAACAGTATCCTTGACCCATCCTGTCCTACTTCTTCACGGATCTCATTACATACTGAGAGGTGGACATCATACTGGTTAAGAGCAAGGCTCTGGAATAATTCAAGTCGAATTCAAATCTTTGATTCAAATCCTAGCTCAGCCACTTACTGAACTGCGTGAGCGCGAGCAAGGGTATGGGAATCACAGGCGAAGTGAGGGTAAGACAAGCAGTACACTTTCTATAATCGCTCTATTAGTGCTGCTCTGCTCTTCCCTCACTGGAGAGCCAGTCTCCACGTGGACCCTCGTGGCTACGGTTTCCCCCGGAATCCATCTCAGAATCACTCATATCTCCGTTCTCCACAGCTCCATAAACTCACTACCTCTAGTTTCTGCTGGCATATCTTGAACTGTTCTTACTGGCACAGATTGCTTCCTCGTCCATCAGAGTCTAACTGCCCACCAGATATCTCCTCCTGAATATTCCAATTCGACTCCTCTATTTTCTGGTCAGTTGATGAGCCTACCAACCACCCAACCAATTACTTGAGCCAGAAACCCCAATCTTTATAGTCTTGTTATGTCCTTGATAACAGCCACCCGATGACGTAGCTAAGAGCACAGGCTCTACCAAGAGTCCAACTCACTGGGTGCTGGTCGTACCACCATCTACTATGACCTTGAGTGGGCCAGTAATTCACTTCCCTTTCCTCAGTTCTCTTATCTGTAAAATAAGGATGACAATCCCTACATCTCAGAGTTGAGGACTAAATGAGATACAACTACAGCTCTTAGCGCAGTATCCAGCACCTGCCGGAAGCATCTGCTACTACAGGTGCTTGCTTTCCCTATGCCCCCGTGTATGATCCCACTGATTCTACCACCTCCTGTTTTTCATCTCCGTGTGCTTCTTGTCTTTTCTACCACTAGTGCTATTATTCAGACCCTTTTTATTTTTTACCTAAACTACAAAAGCAGCCTTCTAGGTGGTCTTCTGCCCGTTATCTTGTGCAAATCATATACAGTGACTAGTGTTCTACAGGAGGCCTGAAACTTGACCAGGTCACCCATCCCATATTTGAAACTCTTTAATGAATCCTTACCACCCAGAGGATTGAGTACAAGCAAGGCTTCCTAGCAGGACCTTCATGATTTGGACTTTACCTACAATCTGCAATCCCCTCCCCCACACACACACACCACTTTGGGCTTCTCATTCTAAAAACACCAAATAGCACTGCTTGTTATATTCTACTTCTACCATGCTGTTCTATGCCACTGCTAATGTTTCCGCCTAAAACACCGCCCTTCAACTTGAAAAATCTGTTTGTTCCTTAAGCCTCAGCTAAGATCACAGCTCCAGGAAGCCTTTCATGTCCCCCTACCACAACCTGAGTCTAGGAGCCTGCTCTGGTTTCTAAAGAAATCTCGAGAATGAGAACCCAATTTTGTGCATCTTTGTATCACCAGTGTCTAGATAGGGTAGCCTGCAGGTACTCTAGGATATTTGTTAATGTAAATAAAACTCTCTGAACTCTGAAGGACAGGAATTAACATCCTTGATTTATAGATGAGCAAACTGCAGGGCACCTGGCCCACTCAGTTGGCAGAGCACAAGACTCTTAATTTCAGAGCTGCAAATTTGAGCCCCACACTGGATATAGAGATTACTAATATAATTAACTAATTAGCAAGCTGAGTCCCTGAGAAGTTAATAAAGCCTTTCGCCCAGCTTGAAGATGTGGGATTTGAGTCCAAATCTGCAAAATTCCAGAGCTTTTGCACTAGGTAGCACAGTCTCCCTGGGATGTTCCTTGTCAGGGGGGAAAAAGAAGCACAAGCAAATTCCAAAAGGCAGAACCATCAAAGTGTGTCCATGAATTTATGAGGTAAGAGTCAGGCTGGGTAAGCTGACTGGGCCCAGTTTACATGCAGCCAGCGGTTCTCAACTCTCCCTGACTTTTAGACTCACCTGGAGAACTTTTTTTTTTTAGATTTTTTTTTTTTTTTAAGATTTTATTTATTTGTCAGAAAGAGAGAGAGAGTGGGGCGCCTGGGTGGCTCAGTGGGTTAAGCCGCTGCCTTCGGCTCAGGTCGTGGTCTCAGAGTCCTGGGATCGAGCCCCGCATCGGGCTCCTTGCTCAGTGGGGAGCCTGCTTCTCTCTCTGCCTCT
>NW_019154161.1:4308852-4350749 GCF_002288905.1 Enhydra lutris kenyoni
CATCGGGCTCCTTGCTCAGTGGGGAGCCTGCTTCTCTCTCTGCCTCTGCCTGCCTCTCTGCCTGCTTGTGCTCTCTCGCTCGCTCTCTCTCTCTCTCTCTCTCTCTGTCAAATAAATAAATAAATAAAATCTTTAAAAAAAAAAAGAGAGAGAGAGAGAAAGCACACATGCAGGCAGAGAGGCAGGCAGAGGTGGAGAGAGAGCGAGAGGCAGGCTCCCCGCTGAGCAAGGAGCCCGATGCGGGACTCGATCCGAGGACCTCGGGATCATGACCTGAGCCGAAGGCAGCGGCTTAACCCACTGAGCCACCCGGGCGTCCCTTTTTTTTAGATTTTTAAAATTTATTTATTTCACAGAGATCACAAGTAGGCAGAGAGGGAGGCAAAGAGAGAGAGGGAAGCAGGCTCCCCACTGAGCAGAGAGCCCGATGTGGGGCTCAATCCCAGGACCCTGGGATCGTAACCTGAGCCGAAGGCAGAGGCTTTAACCCACTGAGCCACCCAGGAGCCCCGAGAACTTTTATTTTTAACAAATCCCCCAAATACTCAAACCACAGATGGGACGGAGAACCGCTGTATTAGGTCTTGAAAACCAGTCAGAGGAATTAGGCATTTCAGTGGAAGGTACACGGAAGGCACTGCAAATCCTCAAAGTGAAGACAGCAGGGATAACAGTCAGCCTGTTCACTCCAACACTGGATGGCACCCATCGCTGTCCTGAGCAGTAACAGCACTCTGTCACGCCTCAGTATTCTATCATCGTTCCCCATTCTCCGAGTCCTGCAACCAGATGAGGAAGTCATCATCCCCATCCGGTTTCAGTTTCCCACACTACAGGCCTCCACATTTAGGAACGATCCTTCCCTGGCTCTCTCTGCTCTGACCCTCTCTACACGGCAAACAAGTTCTCCCTCCAAAAGCCTCTAGGGGGCACTGCGGTTGGGGAGATGTCAACACTGCAACTGCTCCGCCCACAGTTTGCTTCCAAGAATTTTCTTTCCTTAGAAGGTTTTGAATTCAAGTCAAAAATCAATTTGTGATTGATATTAAGTGAGGCAACCCACATTTCTCTTCATTGCAGGAGAATTTCTTTTAAATCCTGACACTACTTTTCTCCTGAAACCCAGACAGATGAGCTTTAAAAAATTTCATCAAGGGGCGCCTGGGTGGCTCAGTGGGTTAAGCCGCTGCCTTCGGCTCAGGTCATGGTCTCAGGGTCCTGGGATCGAGTCCCGCATCGGGCTCTCTGCTCAGCAGGGAGCCTGCTTCCCTCTCTCTCTCTCTCTCTCTCTCTCTCTGCCTGCCTCTCCGTCTACTTGTGATCTCTCTCTGTCAAGTAAATAAATAAAATCTTTAAAAAAAAAAAAAAAAAAAATTTCATCAACATTTGCTTTCTTCCACAGAGCCTACACCTCACTGTGTGGCTAGTTACTTAGCATGTTCATCGTCTAAAAGGAAAGACACCAAGAGTATCATGTGATGACACAATCTTTCAAGTATTTTACCTTAAACAACATGATTTCTAGAATTTGCTTTAAAATACTGTCCAAAAAAATACAGACAAAAAAAAAAAAAAAAAAAAAATACTGGGACGCCTGGGTGGCTCAGTTGGTTAAGCGGCTGCCTTTGCCTGAGGTCATGATCCCAGCGTCCTGGGATCGAGTCCCGCATGGGGCTCCTTGCTCAGCAGGGAGCCTGCTTGTCTCTCTGCCTCTGCCTGCCATTCTGTCTGCCTGTGCTCTCTCCCTCTCTCTCTCTGACTAATAAATAGATAAAAACTTTAAAAAAAAAAAATACTGTTATCTGTAGAAGTCATATAGATGGGTTATCCAACGTTATTCTACTTTTGCATATATTTGAAATTTTCTATAAAAGAAAATTAAAACACTGAAGCATGAGAATGTAAGAGAAAGAAGTTATTTTCACCTTGGAAAAACTGGTCAGAGAAATCTACATAGGAGATGAGAATGACTACCATATCTTCAATTAAATGGTATGCCATAGAATTATTATCAGATGTTTAATTACGTGTAAGCACCATGCTAAGCAGTCTGCATCCATTCTCTCCCACCCACTGTTTTCCAAACTCATGAAGCTCTCCTGAGATACCTCTCAAATGTTACATAGTCCTGAGCCACATCTCAAACCTTCTAAAGCAGGATCAGTGCAGGGTAAAGGCCAGTTACACCGTAACAAAGCCCCGAGGGGACTGTGCAATTTTAAGTAGTCACGCAGGTGGTTTATACGTATGAAGTGGAAAACCACCCCTCTCCTCCTCAAAGTCACCCTCCAAGGGAGAGACTGACTATGCTTTAAAGCGCAAGGAGGACACAGGAGACAGGAGCTGACCACCTAGGACGTGCCAGGGCCGTGAGGCCACAGCTCCACTAATGCCAGCCCTTCTTTCACAAGCCTGCAGGGGCACACAGGAATTCACGACACCTCCAAGTGTTTTATACTGAAGAGGGGAGACCATGAAGGAAGAGTGAGGAGGTGGCCGAACATCTCACCTGTTCAGGATCCAACATGGTCAGTCCTTTCACTCCTGCGAGAATGAGATTCTTGGCAATTTCAGCCCCGAGTCCTTTCATGCCGACAAGAAGCACCCGGGAGGCCCGCAGCCTGTAAGGCAGACACTGTTAACCAGGTGACAGAGAACAGTGAAAGTTTCACCGAATTATTGAAAAACAGAACAAGTCACAATAACAGTGAAGTAATTTTGGTTTTCATTAAATGCACGGAAGCATCATGGATAAAATCCAGGAAAGAGACAGGCTCTAATCCATCCTGCAAAGAACAATTCATTCAACAAATATTTATTGAGCACCTACTATGCCAGACACCCCTCTAAGGTATAGAAATAGAGCAGTGAACGAGACAGACATAACCCCTGCCCTCATGGAGCTTTTATGGAAGAGATAGACAGAGATATCGGATGTCAAAAAGTGATGAAAATCAGGGAGGCCTGGCTGGCTCAGCCTGTAGAACGACTCTGATCTCAGGGACATGAGTTCAAGCCCCACACTGGGCACAGAAGAGCTTACTTAGAAAAAAAGAAAAAAAGAAGTGATGGAAATCAAGCAGGATATAGATCAAGAGTGTTGGAGGATGCTATTTTACTCAGACGGATCATGAAGACCTTTCTGAGAAGGTGCTGAGCAAAAATCAAAATGAAATGAAGGACAAATATACAAATATTTGGGAGAAGAGCAAGTACAAAAGCAGCAAGTATAAAAGGCCTGAAGCAGAAGAGTTCCTGGCATGTTTGGGGGCCGGAAAGGACAGTGGCTGAAGAACAGTGAGCAAAGATAACAACGGTAGGAGGTGGGTCACACACAGAACCAGGGCCCACATCACAAAGGCTCCTACAAGCACTGTAAGTGCTGAATTTTTTTTTTTTTTAAGATTTTATTTATTTATTTGACAGAGAGAGATCACAAGCAGACAGAGAGGCAGGCAGAGACAGAGAGAGAGAGGGAAGCAGGCTCCCCGCCGAGCAGAGAGCCCGATGCGGGGCTCGATCCCAGGACCCTGAGATCACGACCCGAGCCGAAGGCAGCGGCTTAACCCACTGAGCCACCCAGGCGCCCCTAAGTGCTGAATTTTATCTAAGCACAACAGAAAGCCATGGCAGGGGTGGGCCGGATTCCTGGAGGGATAAGGGTGTCACAGTTAAGGCGAGAGAGAATGAAGGCTTGGACTAGTACAGCAGCAGAAGAAAAGGTGAAAAGGGGTAGTATGAGCAAAAGCAGGGTGGCATTAAAGAGTGTGTATTTGGAAAGTGTTCGATCATCCTAGTCTATAAAGTCACAAAAGATTGAGATTTTAAGAAAGGTAATCAGAGGTCCAGCTATCTCAAAAAGTCTGGGGGTGCCTGGGTGGCTCAGTCAGTTAAGCGCCTGCCTCCGGCTCAGGTCACGATCCCAGGGTCCATGTATCAAGTCCTGCATTTTACTCCTTGCTCAGCGGGGAGTCTGCTTCTCCCTCTCCCTCTGACTGCTGCTTCACCTGCTTATGGTGTCTCTCTGTCAAATGGATAAACAAAATCTTAAAAAACAAAAAACAAAAAAAGTCTGTACTTAGGGGAGCCTGGATGGCTCAGTCAGTTGGGCAATCGACTCTTGATTTCAGCTCAGGTCATGATCTCGGGGTTCTGAGACCAAACCCTGAGATGGGCTCCATGTTCAACGAGGAATCTACTTGTCCCTTTCCCTCCCTCTCTGTTCTCCCACCATACACTCATGCATGTGTTCTAAAATACATAAAATATTTTAAAAAAAAAAAAGTCTGGGGACACCTGGGTGGCTCAGCCAGTTAAGCAGCTGCCTTAGGGTCAGGTCATGATCTTAAGGTCCTGGGATGGAGTCCCATCTGGCTCCTTGCTCAGCGGGGAGCCCGCTTCTCCCTCTGCCTGCCATTCCCCCTACTTACGCAAGCTTGCTCGCTCACTCTCTCTGGCAAATAAATGAACAAAAATTTTTTAAAAATTTATGAAATGAGCAGCTTTTCAACTTGCACTAATATTAAGGAGAACATGAAGCAGCTCTTCTAAAAACGGTACTAATAATTACGGATACTTGCATGTAATTAGACTAGAGATCTTTAATGAGGATGGTGGCTGACAAAACAGGGTGCCGCACTCATCCTTCAAATTCGCACACACTGGATTTCTTTCACTAATACAACCCAAGGGTAAAATGAGGGGGAGGGAATATTGACAGTATTTCCCTCAAAGGCGTATGTCCAGGTCTCAGCTTCTCCATTATGGCTTTTCTTCTATGGGGCCTTTCCACTGCCATCCACAGGCTAGCAGACACAAGCCTTTCGAGTGACAATTCCACTTCTCTAAAAAAGGAGGGAACCGCGAAGAGGCCTTATAAGATACAAGCAAGGTAAATAACAGAGATACTAGCAATGAGTAATTCACTCATCACAGATTTATACCAGTGAGTGGAAGGAGGAAGAAAAGCTATGTCCTTCCAGAGGAGCTCCTATCCCTCCAGAATCAGCACATTTAATAGGCCATGTTTCCAAAAAGAATACAGTACACATACCAAACCTTTTGACATCAAAAAGGTTGACTGCATTTAGCTGTACCTTCCAGATCTCTGCTGTCACTGTTAATCTCTAAGTCTTCCCTTCACCTGGACCCGACACTGCCCCACCTGGAATTCCAGGGTGCCAAGTTCCAGGGTTTCTGTCCTGCTTGGCTGCTCCACTACCTCAAAGATACAGCTAGAATAGCCCAGCTCTCCCCTGGGAAATTGTATCTTCGAACAATAGGCCTCCTAATCCCTACACCCACTAAATTCTCATACTCTGTTCTCTTCACTGTTCCTTCAGCAACAGGGCACTGCCAATCACTAAATGACCTCTAGGTCTGAAGAATTAGCTCTGAATTCTGGTTCTGCCACTTCCCAACTGGGTGATCTGGACAAAATGCATAATCTCTCTAAACTTCAATTTTTTCAGCTGTAAAATGGGGACACCAATTTTGACTTCATGTCGATTAATCCCCTTGACAACCGGTCAAAATGTGTGTGCAAACGCATCTAGCATTATCCCTGGCACATAACAGATGCTCAATGTGTATTACTTGGACTTACTGAACTTCTCAATCCCATTACCTTAATTACAAAAGGGCTCAGTGACGCGCCCGAGTGGCTCAGACGGTTAGGTATCTGACTCTTGATCTCAGCTCAGGTCTTGATCTTAGGGCTGTGAGTTCAAGGCCCACACTGGACTCCATGCTGGACTCGGAACCTACTTATAACAAAAAACAAGGGGCACCTGGGTGGCTCAGTCTATTAAGCGGCTGACTTGAGGCTCAGCTTGTGATCTCAAAGTCCTGGGATCTGTCGTTGGGCTCCACACTCAGCAGGGATTCTGCCTGTCTCTCTCCCTCTGTTCCTTCTCCTCCTCATGAGCTTCCCCTGCACACACACTCCCACCCGTCTCTTAAATAAATAAAAATCTTAAAAAAACAAAACAAAACAACAGGGGCGCCTGGGTGGCTCAGTGGGTTAAGCCTCTCCCTTTGGCTCAGGTCATGATCTCAGGGTCCTGGGATGGAGCCCCTGCGTTGGGCTCTCTGCTCAGCAGGGAGCCTGCCCCCCCACCTATTGCGATCTCTCTCAAATAAATAAGTAAATAAAATCTTTATTTAAAAAAGATTTTATTTATTTATTTGACAGAGAAAGATCACAAGTAGGCAGAGAGGCAGGCAGAGGCAGAGGGGGAAAGGGAGGCTCCCTGCTGAGCAGAGAGCCCAACGCAGGGGCTCCATCCCAGGACCCTGAGATCATGACCTGAGCCGAAGGGAGAGGCTTAACCCTCTGAGACACCCAGGCGCCAATAAATAAAATCTTTAAAAAAAATAACTAGCCCTAAAATGACAAAAACAACAACAACAACAACAAGGGCTCAGTGATAGGTGGGATCCTGATTTTCAAAAGAATCTGATAGAAAAATTCTAAAGGTGGCATTTAAAGGCCTTCAGTATTTCCCTTCCACTTCCCCAGCTGTCTCTCCCACCAGCACCAGATTCCTCCCTCCCGGACATGCCTCCCATTTCCCACCTGCCAACTTTAGATCACCACATTTTACACACCTGCAATACACTCCTCTCTAGGCCTAGTTGAGCTTTTCCCCGGACATCAAAACCCAATTCAAATCCCATTTCCTCAAAAAGTCCTTCTTACCACAGCCGACTCAGGTGAGCACCCCTTCCTCTGAGCTCTTAGAGCACTGCAACCTATAAATGCCTCTGACAAAAATCACATTTAGCCACGTGGGCTCTCCACAATTCCTACCTCCTACAGAGCTCTAGACTCTGACTGCTTGGGAGGTTTTTTCCCCTGCCCCTAAAGATCTTATTTATTTATTGCGGGGTGGGGGGTGGCGCAGGGGGGAGCGTGAGTGGAGGGAGGGACAGAGGGAGATGGAGAAAAAGACTCCCTGCTCAGAAGGGAGCCCTACAGCTGGATCCCAGGAACACCCCCCCCCCAATTTTCTTTTTAAAGATTTTATTTATTTGAGAGAGAAAGACAGCGAGAGAGGGAATACAAGCAGGGGGAGTGGGAAAGGGAGAAGCAGGCTTCCCGCTGAGCAGGGAGGCCGACATGGGCTCGACCCCATGACCTGAACCTAAGGCAGACACTTAACAACTGAGCCACGCAGGAGGCCCTGCGTGGGATGTTTTTTTTATTCAGCTGCCATCAACACTGAATATCATGTTTGTATTTTTAATCCTTAACTATGCTAGAGGCCCTGAGCTTTCAGCTAATGTATGGCTCAATTACACGAAAAGCACTTAAAATAGGACCTGGCACACAGTCAGCACTTAGTAAATGTCAGCTAGTATTATTCATACTCTGACGCAACAGTTCCCCTTCTAGGAACGAATGCTGCGGAGATACTCCGGTGTGCACCCAGGTCTGTACAGATGTGTTCACAGCAGCAGCGCCTATCCACTTCCCCCCACCCTCACAGCCACCACCATTTCTCACCTACGGAACTACGACAGCTTTATACCTGGCCTCCTCGCTTCTACTCTTGCTCCCTACAATCTGCTACCCCCAACTCAGGAAGAGAGAGCTTTTAAATCAGATGATGCCCCTCTCCTGCTCCAACTGTTCAATGGCTCCCTCTCCAAGTTCCTTACCCAAAGCCCTGTGAACCGCTCCCATCTCAGGCTCATCACACTCTTCGGGCTGCTAGTTTGCCTACACCCCAGCTCCCGCCTTAAGACTTGGCCGGTAGTCAGTTCTTTAGGTCTCAACTCAACTGTCACCACCTTAGAAGTCCACACTGGCCACCTAATCCCAATTTATGTCCGCACCCACTTCTATCTGGAATTACACTCTTTGTTTATATGTTCACTGCCACCTCCTTTCAAATGTAAGTTCCAGAAACCATCGTATCCCTAGCATCTATGACTGTGCTTACAACTTAGTCTAATACTTTTACTGGAACAGTATGGAATAGAGACACCAAAAGAAACCCAAGTGTCCATCACCAGAATTACATAAATCTGGTACATAATAAAATAATAATAGCTAACATATATTGAAGATTCACCATATGCTACACACTTTTTTTTTTTTTTAAGTTTTTATTATTTGGCAGACCACAAGTAGGCAGAGAGGCAGGCAGAGAGCGGGGGGTGGAGCAGAGAGCCGGAAGCATCAGGCAGAGGGAGAGGGAGAAGCAGGGTCCCTGCTCAGCATGGAGCTAGAAGTGGGGCTGGATCCCAGAAGCCTGGGATCATGACCTGAGCCTAAGGCAGAGGCTTTTTAACCCACTGAGCCACCCAGGCGCCCCATGCTACACACTCTTTATGTGTACTGTTACATAATTCTCATGACAATCTTATGAGCTGGTATCTCCTTATCCCTATTTTGCAGCTGAGAAAACAGGTACAAAGAAGTTCCCTAGCTTACCCAAGGACACACAGCTAGGAAGTGGCTAATAATCGGCTAGTTGATTCGGGCAATAATAAGGGACAGCGATTCAGATAGTGGGCTCTGAGGCCACACTACTCTGGTGCACACGCACCACGGAAAACGAGGTAGCCATTAGAAAGAATAAGATAACAAAAGGTAACACTTACTGAACTCTAACTGTATGCCAAGCACTGTTCTAAGCAATGTATGTGTATTAACTCTGCCAGAAAGGGGCACTTAGGTGGCTCAGTCGGTTGGGCATCTGCCTTGGGCTCGGGTCATGATCCCAGCATCCTGGGATCCAGCCCCACTTCTAGCTCCATGCTGAGCAGGGAACCTGCTTCTCCCTCTCCCTCTGCCTGATGCTCCCCCTGCTTATGCTCTCTGTGTCAAATTAAATAAATAAATAAACAAATAAATAATAATAATAATAAACCCTCTGTCAGAAAGGCACTGTTAACTCTCATTTTGCAGATAAGAAAGCTGTAGTAAACAAAATGTGAGCAAACTTCCCTAACCCCCCCCCTCAGATGTCCACGCTCTAATCCCTAGGACCTGTGAATAAATTACTTTACATGACAAAAGGGACTTAGGTGTAATTAAATTAAGATTCCATGAAATGGAGAGATTAACCTAGATTATTACTTGGGTGGGTCCTTATAAGAGGGAGGCAGAAGGGTCAGAAGTTGCTGTGCTGCTGGCTTTGGAAATGAAGAGGCCACCAGCTAAGGAACACAGGTGGCTTCTTCGTGCTCGGAAAGTCAAGCAAAAAGTCTCTCCCCTAGAACCCCCACAGGGCACATGGCCCTGTCAACGCCTTGATTTTAGCCCAGTTAAACTGATTTCAGACTTTTTTTTTTTTTAATTTCAGACTTCTGACCTCCAGAACTGCAAATACAAATCTGTATTGTTTTAAGCCACTAAGCTGGTGGTAATTGTTACAGCACCAACAGGAAACTAAGATACTGAGAACAGAGTTGTTAAAGAACAACTATTAAATGGCAAAGCAGGCATCAGCTCGGAAATAATGCTCCCAAGTCTGTACTCTTCAAGTTATACCACCTCTCAATACCACAAATAAATGTAAAACCACATCGTAACAGGTTATGCAGAGAGTGCACCGGTAGCCACAATGGCAGTAATGACCAGCTACAGAGGGCTCACTAGGTTCGAGGCAGGGAACTAGGTACATTACATATATTACCTCACTGATACCTTGATTACTGGGGCACCTGGTTGGCTCAGTCAGTAGAGCACATGACTCAAGCTCAGGGTACTGAGTTCAAGCCCCACATTGGGTATGAGGCCTACTTAAAATAAAATTCAAAACAACAACTTTGATTATGGTTCTTCAATGTTTCTTTTGGGGGAAAAAAGCATACACACCCTAAATACTGCATAAAATTTCTCACTCTAGAAGTCGAAAGGGCTCCACAGACCCCAGAGTAGGCCATCACGTTTCCACAGGAAAGAAAGGCTTGGAGTAGGGAGAAAACTGAGGCTCAGAAAAGGTGTCCAGGCTCTCACAGCTGAGTAGCCAGACTGGAATTGGAATATAGTTCTGACCATAATCTATGATTTTTCCTCTTTCAATGTCTCCCTCCATGTTGTCTTGTACACAGTAGGTTCTAAATAAATATTTGCTGGGCGCCTGGGTGGCTCAGTGGGTTAAGCCTCTGCCTTCGGCTCAGGTCATGATCTCAGGGTCCTGGGATCGAGTCCCGCATCGGGCTCTCTGCTCAGCAGGGAGGCTGCTTCCCTCTCACTCTCTCTACCTGCCTCTCTGCCTACTTGTGATCTCTCTCTGTCAAATAAATAAATAAAATCTTTTTAATAAATAAATAAATAAATAAATAAATAAATATTTGCTGATTAGGCTCTCTCACCCTTACCTTTTACTGCCACAGGAATACCTTTTAAATTTCTGAGTAGGAAGGAACCAGAGCCTTTTTATTACAACCTTTGAATTCCCAATACATACTGCAAGTTAAGTCAAGCCAACTGAATTCCACTCATGATTAAGAATTCCTAAGACTGGGGTGTGCCTGGGTGGCTCAGTGGGTTAAAGCCTCTGCCTTCAGCTCAGGTCATGATCTCAGGGTCCTGGAATCGAGACCCACATCAGGCTCTGGGCTCAGCGGGGAGTCTGCTTCCCACCCCCCCACCTGTCTCTCTGCCTACTTGTGAGGTCTCTCTGTCAAATAAATAAAATCTTTAAAAAAAAAAAGAAAAAAAAAAAAAAAAGAATTCCTAAGACTACCAAATTCACACCTGAACCACATATATCAAGAGCCCAATATGTGACAGTGAGTCATGCAAAAATCTGGTTATAAGACTATTTCAGGGGGGCCTGGGTGGCTCAGTGGGTTAAAGCCTCTGCCTTCGGTTCAGGTCATGATCCCAGGGTCCTGGGGTGGAGCCCCACATCGGGCTCCCTTCTTGGCAGGGAACCTGCTTCTCTCTCTCCCACTCCCCCTGGCCTGTGTTCCCTCTTGCTGTGTCTCTATCAAATAAATACATAAAATCCTTGGGGAAAAAAAAGACTATTTCAAGTAGGGTAAGCACCAAGTCTCCAGGGCAGAGAGAGGTTCAGCATATTTGAGGAACAGAAAGAATCAAGAGCTTGAATGAAGTGAACCAGGGAGATGCAGGCAAGATCAGACAAGGCAGGGCATGAAAGGCAATGGATTTTAAAAGCTTTGGATTTTATTCTGAATGTAAGAGGAAATCACTGAAAGGCTTTATGCAGAGAACTGGCTGTGATATGATTTTTTTTTTTAATCAACCTGGCTGTTGTATGGAGACTGGATTATACAGTCAAGAGTGGAACAGAGGAGACCAGTTGAGGGGACTACTGAGGTGATCTGAGAGATGATGAGTGTAAGCTGGACTTAGAAAGGAAGAAAAAAAAAAAAAAGAAATGAAGAAAGGTTGGTGCACCTCTGTGACTCTGTCGGTTTAAGCGACTGCCTTCAGCTCAGGCCATGATACCGTAGTCCTGGGATTGAGTCCCACCCACATCAGGCTCCCTGCACAGCATGAAGACTGCTTCTTCCTCTGCCCCTCACCCCACTCTCATGTTCTCTCTCTCAAATAAATAAATAAAATCTTTTAAAAAAAAAAAAGGAAATGAAGAAAGGTGACTGAGATAGTATGAAGCAGAGCTGACAGGACTTGCCAACAGATGGGACATAGGAATAAAGGACACAGATGAATAAAGAACGTCTAGATTTCTAGTCAGTGCAACCAGGTAAATGATGAGGCCAAACACATTTGGCAGATCAGACCATTTTCTCCTTCAGACGGAAACTCATCTTCACTTAACAGTAAAGTACTTTTCATTTAAATCTACAATCTTGCTCCATCTAACTGCACATTCATTACATTTCCTTCAGTGTCTTCCAGAACCCAAAACAGAACTTAAGACTGTTGCCCCTACAATCTTCCTCATTCTTCTGGAGTCTCCATTCGTCCCACTAATGTTTACTTTACATTTGCCTTATTTATCTCAACCTATTTCCTATGTAGCTTCCCTTCTTTTGTTGCTTATGATTTATACTTGTCAAATCACTGTAGCTATAATTTACTGAGTGCTTTCTGAGCATAGGCACTATTCATGCATTATCTCATTTTTTTGTCTTTGTTTATTATACCCAAGGTAGAGCCCATACTCACGACCCTGAGATCAAGAGTCGAGTCCCCTTCCAGCTGAGCCGACTAGGCGCCTCCACGCATTATCTCATTTAATTCTCAACAATCTTATAATACAGATTCTATTATCTCCATCTGACAGATGAGGAAACAAAAGCAGAGAAGGAATGTATATCCAAGGTTAAACAAAAATTTCTGCCATTGAGAGTCAAACTCCACTATCAACCTCTAGCAACACTACAATAAACTGGTCCTTACATGAGATGATCAGGATTAGCCTCCACAACACAGTGCGTCCTCAGTTACTATTACGGCAAATGGGTGCCTGCAGAACCAACTGAAGTTCTTTTGAACATCAGCAGAATTGGATAATGAGTCTCTGAAAACACGGAAATCTTTTTTTAAGATTTTATTTATTTGACAGAGACACAGTGACAGAGGGAGCACAAGCAGGGGGAGTGAGAGAGGGAGAAACAGGCGTCCCTTGGAGCAGGGAGCCAGATGCGGGGCTCAATCCCAGGACTCCGGGACCGTGACCTGAGCAGAAGGCAGATGCTTAACGACTGAGCCACCCAGGCACCCCAAACACAGGGTAATTTTTGAAGTCCCTTTTTGTAAAGTCAAAATTTCAGAGTTGAAAGAGTCCTTAAAAATGTAGTCACCCGGGGGACACCTGGGTGGCTCAGTTGGTTAAGCAGCTGCCTTCGGCTCAGGTCATGATCCCAGCGTCCTGGGATCGAGTCCCACATCGGGCTCCTTGCTCATCAGGGAGCCTGCTTCTCCCTCTGCCTCTGCCTGCCATTCTGTCTGCCTGTGCTTGCTCTCTCTCCCTCTCTCTCTCTGACAAATAAATAAATAAAATCTTAAAAAAAAAAAAAAAAATGTAGTCACCTGGGGCACCTGGGTGGCTCAGCGGGTTGAGCCTCTGCCTTCGGCTCAGGTCATGATCTCAGGGTCCTGGGATCGAGCCCCACATCAAGCTCTCTGCTCAGTGGGGAACCTGCTCCCCCTGCCCCCGCCTGTCTGTCTGCCTACTTGTGATCTCTGTCAAATAAGTAAATAAAATCTTAAAAAATATATATATATAGTCACTCTCATCCCGCCTTTTTGCAGATGTGGAACTAAGGCCAACAAAATGTGTGACTGACCCAAAGTCAAGAGAGCTGGTTAGAAACTGGGAACTGAACCCAGGTTTCTTGATTTCCTATGTCTTTGCAAAGTACAGTCATTTCACCTAACAAATACATCTAAATGTCTACAAACTTGCAAGCACTAGAAACTTAGTAAGACCAGTCAAACCCCTTTCATTATCAGACATTTAGAAAACGCTTGTCCTCGGACACCTGGGTGGCTCAGTGGATTAAGCCTCTGCCTTTGGCTCAGGTCATGGTCTCAGCGTCCTGGGATCGAGCCCCGCATTGGTCTCTCTGTTCAGCAGGGAGTCTGGTTCTCTCTCTCTCTCTCCCTCTGCCTACTTGTGCTTTCTCTCTGTCAAATAAATAAATAAAATCTTAAAAAAAAAAAAGATTTTACTTATTTATTCGACAGAGACACAGCGAGAGAGGGAACACAAGCAGGGGAAGTGGGAGAGGGAGAAGCAGGACTCCCACTGAGCAGGAACCCCAATGCAGGGCTTGATACCAAGACCCTGGGATCATGACCCAACCCGAAAGGCAGCCCAGACGCCCCCCTTTTCCCAACTTCCCATGATAAAAACTTGAAACACACAGAAAATAAAAAGAATAGTTAGCATTCTGCTAGAATGTGCTATCTCTAGATGTGCTATTACCACATCTAGAAAATAATTCTCAAATATCACCTAATAGGATTGACTTTTCAAATTTCCACTACTGTCTAAGATGCTTCTTCACGGGTTTTCTTTTTGAACCAGGATCCAGTCAAGGTTTACATCTTACATGTGGCTTCACCTCTTTATGCTCTTTTAATCTAGAACACTCCCTCCCCTTGTTTTTTCCATGACATTGACTTCTGGAATAGAACCAGGACAGCTGTCTTGCAAAATGTCCTACATCCTAGATATCTAATCATGACCTCAGTGTTCTTTAATTTGTTCCTCTGCTCTCTGAAAGCATGATTAGGCTAAAATATAGTCAGCAGGAAAACTTCAAGGTGACACACTGAAGTTCTTACTTCACAGAAAGCACATTATTAATAATCACTTCCAAAGACAACAAACTCGTTTTTAATTTCTTTGTTTGAATATTTCCTTGGCCTTATGGATTCTAAATGATTAAGTATTATTAAGTCCATCTCTCTCTCTCTTTCTCTCTCCTTCCTTCCTTCTTTTGACTTGATTTTTAAAAGTCATCTCTACATCTAACTTGGGGCTTGAACTCAGAACCCCAATATCAAGAGTGTCAATGCTCCACTAACTAAGCCAGCCAGGCACCCCAATTTTTTCCTTCTGATGCTCAAATGGTCTCACATGTGGCCAATTCTCTAAACTTTTAAATGTTGGCATAATTTCAAAAATTTAAAACAGTGTATGAAAGATACCACCCAGTTTTTAACCTCTAGACCATTACTCTCCTTTCCAGTTCTGATCACCTAGGTCCAATATCACCCAGAATCAGCAACAAAATGTTGCCAGAACATAATCGGCTGATTCCTAGGCCACCTTCCATTTTACAAAAGAACCCCAGACTCCAGGAGTTCTCCTTAGAGGCAAGTCAATCTGCTTTGTGGAGCCTCTTTCCTGTCTGTACAGGGGAAATCACTACCCCTCCTACTTCAGAGCTGACAGGAGGGGATGGACATGAAGGCACTTTCACAAACTCTCCCAGATTGTCTATAAATACAGATATCCAAATTAGTGATAACCCCTTCCTTCCCTCCCAGGACCCTCAATCAATCCTCTTCGGTTCTGCACTGAGTTCGGTACCTCTCCACTCCCTCAGAATAACTCCCATTTTCCAAGAATTCCATACCCTGACTGATTTGTCCCGTAGGCCATCTCCTCTTCAGCAGCTCCCATCCATCCTTCACTGCTCCTCAGAGGAATCATTCCTGACAGTTCTCTCACTACATTCCAGCTTCATCTTCACCAACTTTGCCCTACCTTAAAACTACCTGCTGCCCCCGCCCTTTCCATGAGCCCTTCTAATACACTTAGGATCTCTTTCCCAACCTTTTTGGACCTCCTAACACTCAAACCTACTTCAAATATCAGTCCCTAAAACCAATCAGCCCCACCTATAATCCTCAAGCCCATTTCCACCATTTAATTCCCAATATTCCACTTTAGATCCCTTGGATCCTCAGACCAATGCTTGCTGATGCCTCACAATGCCCCCTCCCCCAACCGCATAAAACCCCACACACCTGAAATGAGCGTGAAAACTCAGTTCACCCCACTTCACTCCCCACACACACACTCTCTTTCACCAAAAAATTCTAGAAACTCCCACCTCTCAAGCTCAATTCTCTCCACCTGCCTGCCTCCTTACCCTAGATCAATTAACTCTATACCTGGACTCACATCACATACCTCCCAACCAATCAGACCTCAACTCTGAACTCAACTGTACTTCTACCTAGACATAAATAACCACCTAAATCCTAAGTCCTGGGGTGCCTGCATGGCTCAGTCGGTTAGGCATCTGCCTTCAGATTGGATCATGATCCCAGAGTCCTGGGATCGAGCCCAGCATCTGGCTCCTTGCTCCGTGGGGAGCCTCCTTATCCCTCTCCCTCTGCAGGATGTTCCCCCTGCTGTGCGCTCGCTCTCTCTATATCAAATAAATATTTTTAAAAATAAATAAATAAAGTAAAATAAAATCTAAGTCCAAAAGAGAACAATTGCTTCTTCACTTACCCCATCATCTCAGTCAATAAATGGCAATTCCATATTTCCAGCTGCCCAAAGAAACCTTAAAGCCATCCTTGAGTTCTGCCTCTCATACCTCACACACTGACTGTATCCTTCAGCAAATCCCGTCCCCTTCCCAACCTTGAAAATATATTCAAATATGTATTTGTCCCCTTCTCTAGAGTTCGAAGCCACCATTACTTATGTCCTAAGGGGGATTATTACCACGGTCTCCCAACCAGAATCCTCATCTCCACTTCTGCACACTTCAACCTACTCTCCCCACAGCAAGAGTGATCCTTTTAATTTTTTTTTTAAGATTTTATTTATTTATTTGACAGAGAGAGAAAGAGCGTTAAGTAGGCAGAGTGGCAGGAAGAGGGAGAAGCAGGCTCTCCACTGAGCAGGGAACCCGATGTGGGGCTTGATCCCAGGACCCCGGGATCACAACCCAAGCCGAAGGCAGCCACTTAAGCGACTGAGCCACCCAGGCTCCCCGCCTTAAGAGCAATCCTTTTATTTATTTTTTTTTAAGATTTTATTTATTTGACAGAGAGAGATCACAAGTAGGCAGAGAGGCAGGCAGAGAAGGGGGTGGGGAGCAGGCTCCCTGCCAAGCAGAGAGCCCGATGTGGGACTCGATCCCAGGACCCTGAGATCATGACCTGAGCCGAAAGCAGAGACTTAACCCACTGAGCCACCCAGGCGCCCCAAGAGCGATCCTTTTAAAATGCAAACCTGATGGGGCACCTGGGTGGCCCAACGGGTTAAGCCTCTGCCTTTGGCTCAAGTCATGATCTCAGGGTCCTAGGATGGAGCCCCACATCAGGCTCTCTACTTGGCACGGAGCCTGCTTCCTCTTCTCTCTCTGCCTGCCTACTTGTGATCGCTCTCTGTGAAATAAATAAAATCTTTAAAAATAAAATAAAATAAAATGCAAACCTGATCGCTTTACTCCTAGGCTCAAACTCTCCAGGAGGTTTCCCAGAACACTGGAAATAAAAAAGCTACTCCTCATTTCGTTCCACCACCTTGCTTCTTTCTCTCCTTTGCCAAGCAAGCTCCGGCCCCCAGGATTGTACACCAGCTGTTTTCTCTCTACACAGCTCTTTTTCCTTCACAGAGGTCTGAGGCTCAATGTTACCTCTTCAGAGGCCTTCCCTGGCCTACCAAAATAGCTCTCCCACCTCAGCACCCTTTATTGACCCTGGTGTGAGGGTCAATACTCTACGGTTTTCCTCTCTCTGGCACTTGCATTACCTATTATATTATTTACGTTTATTGTTTCCCCCACCAGAATGTACCCTCCATGCGGGCAAGAAGTCCATCCAGTTCACTAATATATGCTCAGCGCCTAGAAAAGTGCTTCTGGCAGGTGCTCAATGAATATCTGATCAAATTGATCAACTCTTGCAAAGACCTCATTACCCCCCCCATAACTATTAAGTACCCAAGGTAACCCCAACCCTAGTGCCCAGTCCTCTCTGGACACACCCCCGTTCCTAGGAATAAGCAACCTCTTCGGGTAGCTCCAGACCCTAGGCTCTCTGGGTCTCTCAAGATTCCCGATAGAAATAACTTGATCCAAAAAACTCCTCAAAAAACATTCATTCTTTCCAGCTGGCCCATCCTTTCGAAGCCACAAGAACGTAAGCTCGCCCGTGTTCGGTGGGCAGTCTCCCCAGCGTCCAGCAGAGAACAGGTTCCCACAACCTCCGAATGAATGAACTATGCCCCCACTTCATCCTTCCCTTGCACCCTCCTACTCCCCAAGCGCTCACCACCACCACTCCCTTCGGGCGTCTGCGTCCCTGAGTTTGAGTCTTCCTGATCCCTCAGGACTCCCCCACCGCCGCTTCCAGAGGCTTCCCTCGGAACGACCCTCCCCACCACCCTGAGAGGCCCCCGCTTCCCACATCTTCCAGAAACACCTCTAACCAACCCCTCCAGTGCTCTCAAGAAGACCACCCTCCCCGGGCACGTAATTCCCGCCTCCTCGCTTCAAATCAGATCCTCCGGCTCCGTGAGGGCCGCGAACGCCTCAGGCCAGACGCCCCCTCCAGACCCTCAGCCCCACAAGCCGCTCTGGCCCTGACCGTTTTTGGGCCTCCAATCCCCACAGACGAATCTGCCGGTCATACTGCGCCGCCTCCTCCTCGCTGATGCCACCGCCAGCCTCCTCCTTCTCCACCATGGCGCCGGCTCTAGCTGCCTGCACTCGGGTCCTGCCCACAGCAACCACCCGCCGGCCCCACGCGCCGCCAACCGCCGCCGGCCCCGCGCCCGGGCCGCCTCTGCGCCTGCGCCAGGCTCCGCGCCTGCGCAGAACCTCCCCCACGGCCCGCCCCGCCCCTAGAGCCCGGGACCACGTGGACCTCCCTAGCCTCAAAGGCGGGCCAGAGGGTCTGTCAGTCACGTGATGGGGCTCCAGCCAATCCTGGCCCCAAAATGGCGCGGTTTAACAACCCGAGACGGCAGATACGCAAATGTAGCTTTATGGGGCTATTAATTCCTTAAATATTTATCTAGCACCTGCTGAAATCCCAGCATTGGGGGTGTTTTGAAATAGAGCAGCGAATAAAATAGACAAAGCCCTGTCTTCATGGAGCTTACGTTCTGTTGAGGGGAGCCCAAAGAAGAATGGAAATCAGGCCGTGATAAATGCTGAGGAGAAAAATAAAGGCAGACATGGACCTTCAGGGATGCAGGAGTGGCCAGAGAGAAGGTCTCTCAGAGAAAGTGATACTGAATAAAGATCTGAAGGGACCGAATAAACAAGGATGACTAGGAGGTGGAGCATTTCCAGTCAGGGCAAAGAGCACGTGCAAAGGCCCTGAAGCTGGAATGTGCTAGCATAGACGAGGAACTATGGAGAGGGCAAGGTGTCTGGAGCAGAGTGAAAGGAAGGACAGGTTGTAAGAGGTGAAATCGTAGATGAAGCAAGTGGTACATCCAGTAGGGCCTTGTAGGCTAGTATTAGCTTATATCTATTTTCCTCAGGCAGTCTTTTTATTATCCATTCAACAAATACTTACTGAACATTTGTCATGTGTCAACAATTGATCTCAGTGCTAGGCTCGGTAGAGCCCTGTAAAAAAGAAGTAACTGCTTTCCCACGGAGTTAAAATGAGCTTTACCTGAGTTCTTTCTCTAATCCTTATGAGATGACTTAGGGTTTTTGTTTTTTTTTAAGATTTTATTTATTTATTCGACAGACAGAGATCTCAAGTAGGCGCAGAGGCAGGCAGAGAAGAGATAGGAGGAAGCAGGCTCCCCACCTAGCAGAGATAGCCTGACGGGGGCCTCTGGGACCATGACCTGAGCAGAAGGCAGAGCTTTAACCCACTGAGTCACCCAGGTGCCCCTAGAATTTTTTTTGTTTTGTTTTGTTTTTTAGTGGTGTTTTTTTTTTTAAGATTTTATTCATTTATTTGACAGACAGAGATCACAAGTAGGCAGAGAGGCAGGCGTGGGGGGTGGGGGAGGAAGCAGGCTCCCTGCTGAACAGAGAGTCCAAGGGGGGGCTTGATTCCAGGACCCTGGAATCATGACCTGAGCTGAAGACAGAGGCTCTAACCCACTGAGCTACACAGGCACCCCCCGCCCCTTGGTTTTTTGTTACTACTATTTGACAGCTGAAGGGTCTAAGGTCCAGGAAAGTTAAATATTAGTAGCCTGAACGAAGTCTTACCTTAGAAGTAGTGAAACTGGGATTCAAACCCAGGTGGTGTGGCTCACATGCTTCATCAGGAGGTATATTAAGCTTCTACCAGGTGCTCCGATCTTGCCCCTGAGGTACATACTCTATGGATATTTCATCCCCTTTTACAGACCACAACTCTGGGGCTCAGAATGGGGTAGGAATTCATCCAAGATCACAATATCACTCAAAAAAAAAAAAAAAAATGTTTGGCTAATGCTTACTCTTGGTTATAGATGTGGAACAAATCATGTAAAAAATTAGAGACTTAACAATAAATAGTTATTATCTCTTATGGTTTCTGTGGGTTTGGGATTCAGAGCAGCTTATCTGGGCTGTTCTGGCACAAGGTGTTTCATGAGCATGGGGTCAGATGTCAGCTGGGGCTACAGTGATCTGATGGCTTGTGATGAAAGATCCCTTTCCGGGGTGACTCACTCCTTATGGCTGGCAAGTTGACGTGGGCTGACGGCTGGGGGCCTCAGTTCTACTCCACGTGGGCACAACCACCAGGCTTTTGGAGTGTCCTCATGACATGGGGGCTGGCTTCCCCCAAACTGAGTGATCCATGAGAGCAAGGTGAAAGCAGCAATGTCTTTTATTTTTTTTTAACATTTCATTTATTTATTTGGGAGAGAGCATGAACAGGGGGAGCGGCAGAGGAAGAAGCCGACTCTCTGCGGAGCAGGGAGCCCAGTGCTGGACTGGACCCCAGGATCCCGGATCAAGACCTGAGCCGATATCAGACACTTACCAAATGAAGCACTCCATCAATGTCTTTTATAACTTAGCTTTGGAAGTCACACACTGCCACTAAAATCCCATGGATCATACACAGTTGTATTCATTGTAGGAGAGGACGATACAAGGACATGAATATGGTGAACAAAAGAAACATGGATCCGCCCTGTGTTGTGTTGACCAGCTAATAAGGAAGACAGGAAGTATTTTACCAGCAAAGGATTTATTCACTAAACAGTCTTGAAAAATATCTGCCATATCCCTACCATGTGTTTGACTTTGTGCCAGGCCCCAGGGATACAATAATGATAAAAATGGACATACCTCTGCTTTAGGGACAGTCATAATCCAGTGGGAGAGATAAAACAGCCACATAAATAGTAATAGAAACTTTGTGAAGTGCTGTGAAGGAAAAGAAGAAAGAGCTGTGACAGTGTTTGACTTCGTGCTGGAGTCAGAAAAAGGATATTCTGAGAATGTAAACTTTCTGCTGAGCTTTACAGAGTCAATAAAGTTCAAATAACAAAACATGGGAAGAACCCCAGGCAGGAAGGATGGCTGCACCTGCTGTGACCCAGAATTTAAGCTCATTCTCTCTCTCTCTCTCTTTTTCTAATGGTTTTATTTATTTATCTGAGAGAGAAAGACAAGGAGGGGGCCCAGACAGAAAGGGAGAAGCAGGCTGCCCCCTGGGCAGGGAGCCCATAGAGGGGCTCAATCCCAGGACCCCGGGATCATGACCTGAGCCAAAGGCGGACACTTAACTGCTTAACCGACTAAGCCACCTAGGCACCTCTCATTCTTTCTGACTCTGCCTTCCTGAGGGTATCTCCTTGGCCCTTACTCCTCCACCCCACACACTCTGTGGGAGGTTTAAAACAGGCCCACAAATCTGGGGTGCCTGGCTGGCTCAGTTGGTAGAGCATGCAGCTCTTGATCTGGAGGTCATGAGTTCAAGCCCCACATTGTGCCTCAAGCTTACTGAAAAAATAAAAAATAAAACATGCCCACAAATCCTTTGATATTCTTCAATCCTTTGATATTCTTCAACGATATTGAGTGGGGGGGAATCAAAATCCCCGTCCTTGAATCTGTACTCTATGATGGCTTGGAAGGAAGTAAACGCTGATCCAATTTCTCCATCCAGGCCTTAAGAAACATGCAGCTTGGGGCGCCTGGGTGGTTCAGTCGATTAAGCATCTGCCTTTGGCTTGGGTCATGATCCCAGGGTCCTGGGATTGTGTCCCTCATTGGGCTCCTTGCTCAGTGGGGAGCTTGCTTCTCCCTCTGCCTGCCTCTCCCTCCCATGGTTCTTTCTCTCTGGCAAATAAATAAATAACATCTTTCAAAAAAAGAAAAGAAAAAAATGAGATCATGAATGATTTTTTTTAAATACTGAGAATCTATAAAGATTTTATTTATTTGACAGAGATCACAAGCAGGCAGTGAGGCAGGCAGAGGGAGAGGAGGAAGCAGGCTCCCTGCTGAGCAGAGAGCCCGGTGCAGGGCTCGATCCCAGGACCCTGATCCCAGGACCCTGATCCCAGGACCTGAGCCTAAGGCAGAGGCTCAACCACTGAGCCACCCAGGAGCCACTGTAATTTCTTTGTTAATTACAGTATATGACCGTTGTACTTTGAGGCAAATAGAGAACACAAAAAATCAGGATCCTGACAGCTAAAGGAACAAGTCCAGAGCAAACATCACTTTGCTTAGAATGATTTGAGGTTCTCTTTGAAATGAGCATGTCTGGGAGGCACATGTCTCTTCAAATCTGTATTGTTTCTTCCAAACATTTATTGGTCCCCAGCAAAGGCCCTTTCCTAACTCCTTTCCTGATCTCCAATCCAGCCTCCAACCACGACCTTAGCCCTTACCTTTTTTTTTTTTTTTTTAAGATTTTATTTTTTTGGGTGCCTGGGTGGCTCAGTGGGTTAAAGCCTCTGCCTTCAGCTCAGGTCATGATCCCAGGGTCCTGGGATGGAGACCCGCATCGGGCTCTCTGCTCGGCAGGGAGCCTGCTTCCTCCTCTCTCTCTGCCTGCCTCTCTGCCTACTTGTGATCTCTGTCTGTCAAATAAATAAATAAAATCTTAAAAAAAAATTTTATTTTTTTGACAGGGAGAGACACAGTGAGAGAGAGAACACAAGCAGGGGGAGCGGGAGGGGGAGAAGCAGGCTTCCCGCTAAGCGGGGAGCCCGAAGGGAGCCACTTAACGACTGAGCCACCCAGCCACCCCTATAACTTTTTTTTAAAACACAAATCTTTTTTTAAGTAAATTCTACAGGAAACACGGGGCCCTGAGATCAAGAGTGGTAGGCTCTACCAACTGACCCACCCGGGTGTCCCAGAGATTTTTATTTTGAAGATTTTTAAGCTTACAGAAAAACAGCCCAATGAATATTCATACATCCTTTGTCTAGATTCATTAATTTGAAGTTTTGGCACATCCTCTCTGTCTGTCTCTCTCTCTCTCTCTCTCTCTCTCTCTCTCTCACACACACACACACACACACACACACACACACACACACACATTTTTTGACTAAACAACTTCACAGTCACTCCAGGTCTTTAAATCATTGCAGGGAAAAACCGGGGTGCCTGGATGGCTCAGTCAGTTAAGCGTTTGCCTTTGGCTCTGGTCATGATCCCAGGGTTCTGGGATCCAGCCTGGGATCAAGCCTGGGATCCATCGGAGTCAGGCTCCCTGCTCAGTGGGGAGTCTGCCTCTCCCTCTCCATCTGCCTCTCCGCCAGCTTATGATCTCTCTTGAGCACGAGCTCTCTTTCTAGTCTTAAAAAGAATCAGTGCAGGGAAATATTTTGAGCATCAATAGGCCAGGTTCTCTTAAACACTTCCTGCATATAAAAATCCAAATATGCACAAATTCCTTTTATTTTTTTTATTTTTTTTTTAAAGATTTTTTTTTATTTATTTATTTGACAGACAGAGATTACAAGTAGGCAGAGAGGCAGGCAGAGAGAGGAGGAAGCAGGCTCCCCGCTGAGCAAAGAGCCCGATGCGGGGCTCGATCCCAGGACCCTGGAATCATGACCTGAGCTGAAGGCAGAAGCTTTAACCCACTGAGCCACCCAGGCGCCCCCACAAATTCCTTTTAAACCAAAACATTAATTCCAGAGGTCGGAGCCACTTCACAATTTCTACATTTAACTCCAATATTTCCAGGGTTAAATAATGCCAACTAAGGAAATAATTATGGCAACAAAGGGGGGTTCACTAAGTCCTCTCGGTTATCACTACGGCCCATTGCATTTTGCACATTTGGCTACAGCAGTATCTCCCGTTCTTAGAGATAGTTTGGTTTTTTTTTTTAAAGATTTTATTTATTTGACAGACAGAGATCACAAATAGGCAGAGAAGCAGGCAGAGAGAGAGGAGGAAGCAGGCTCCCTGCCGAGCAGAGAGCTCGAGGCGGGGCTCCATCCCAGGACCCTGGGATCATGACCTGAGCTGAAGGCAGACGCTTAATCATCTGAGCCACCCAGGCTAACCCCCCATCTTCTTTTTCAAGGCTGAATATGAATATATTCCATTGGAAGTATACACCACGTTCTATTTACCCATCCATCCATTCAGTAGATATTTGGGTTCTTCTAACCTCTCGACTGTTGTGAATAATGTTGCTATAAACAAATGTCTACAAATATCTCTCAGAGACCCTGTGGAGACCATGGCATATATACCCATGGGGCAGCTTGTTTTTCAGCAACAGCTAATCAGAGAAGCTGCCCAAACTGAGATTTTTGTCACTTCAAGGGGGTGGAAAGCAGCGATCCCATAGATCAGGCCCCTGGGTTTCAGAATTACATAATTACTTCCGCCCAGGTGACTGTTCACCATTAACCAAGGCAGTGGTTCCCAGTCCCACCTGCATATTAGGATTATCTGGGGAGGTTTTCAGCAAATATAGTGCCCAGATCCCACCTTCAGAGACTGATTAATTGGTCTGGGGTGGAGCTGAGACGTTGGGATTTTTACAAAATACTCCCCAGATGATTCTAAAATACAGTCAGAGCGGAGAACCCTGGAGCAAAGATCCATGTGGTGTTTTTCAATTCTTTTCCTGCCCTTCCTGCTAGAACCAAAGAACTCATAGGGCTGTTTAAAAGACATCAATTAGGGGGCACCTGGGTGGCTCAGCAGGTTAAGCCTCTGCCTTTGGCTCCGGTCATGATCTCAGGGTCCTGGGATCGAGTGCCACATCGGGCTCTCTGCTCAGCGGGGCACCTGCTTCCCCTGTCTCTCTGCCTACTTGTGATCTCTCTCTCTGTCAAATAAATAAATAAAATATTAAAAGTAAATAAATAAAAGACATCAGTTAGGGGTGTCTGGCTGGCTCAGTGGGACATATGACTCTTGATTTCAGAGTCGTGAGTTCAAGCCCCACATTGGGTGTAGGGCTTACTTAAAAATATATATATACATGTATATACACACACACACACACACACACACACACACACACACACACACACATGCAGGCACCTGGCTAGCTCAATGGAGCCCCTGACTCTTGACCTCAGGGTTGTGAGTTTGAGCCTCACATTGTATGTAGAGTTTACTTAAAAATAAATAAACTTAAAAAAAAAATGCTTAAGTCGGGATGCCTGGGGGGCTCAGTCAGTTAAGCATCTGCCTTCAGCTCAGGTCATGATCCCAGGATCCTGGGATGGAGTCCAGCATCTGGCTCCCTGCTCAGTGGGGAGCCTGCTTCTCCCTCTGCCTGTCTCTCCCCCCGCTTCTGGGCACAGGCCTGCGCGCACGTGCTCTCTCTGTCAAATTAATGAATATAATCTTTAAAAATAAATAAATTGGGGCGCCTGGGTGGCTCAGTGGGTTAAAGCCTCTGCCTTCAGCTCAGGTCATGATCCCAGGGTCCTGGGATGGAGCCTCTAATCAGGCTCTCTGCTCAGCAGGGAGCCTACTTCCTCCTCTCTGCCTGTCTGCTTCTCTGCCTACTTGTGATCTCTCTCTGTCAAATAAATAAAATCTTTAAAAAAAAAAAAAGTGCTCATCACAGGAAAAAAAAATCTGTGACTTAAAAAAAAAAAAAAAAGGTGAACAGCGGCGCCTGGATGGCTCAGTTGGTTAAGCAATTGCCTTTGGCTCAGGTCATGATCCCTGAGTACCGGGATTGAGTCCTGCATCGGGCTCCCAGCTCCACAGGAAGTCTGCTTCTCCCTCTGAACTTCTCCTCTCTAATGCTCTGTCTCACTGTCTCTCTCTCAAATAAATAAATAAAATCTTAAAAAAAAAAATAAAGTGAACAGGGGCACTGGGTGGCTCAGTGAGTTAAACTTCCCACTCTTGCTTTCAGCTGGAGTCACTATCTCAGGATCCTGGGATCAATTCCTGCATCCGCTCCTCGTGGGGCATGGAGCCTGCTTGGGATTCTCTCTCTCCCTTTCCCTCTGCTCCTCCCCTGCTCTCCCTTTAAAAAAAAAAAATTAAAGTGAACAATTTGGTGGTGTTCAGTACACTTACCAGGTTGTGCAACCACCACCTCTTTCTAGTTCCAAAACATTTTCATTACCCCAAAGGTGGTAGCACACATCTCGTAAATTCCCAGGTCTGACATGACTTTGCTATGCACACAATTCCACAACTGGAAAAGTCCAGCATTACGGTTTAGTATAAGTTAGTAAAACAGTTCTTTCCAGAGGTGCCTGGGTGGCTCAGTGGGCTAGAGCTTCTGCCTTTGGCTCAGGTCATGATCTCAGGGTCCTGGGATGGAGCCCCGAATCAGGCTCTCTGCTTGGCAGGGAGCCTGCTTCCCTTTCTCTTTCTCTGCCTGCCACTCTGCCTACTTGTGATCTCTTGTCTGTCAAATAAATAAATAAAATCTTAAAAAAAAAAACAAAAACAGTTCTTTCCAGCATTGATTGATTGATTGATTGATTTTTTTGATTAAAGAGTTTTATTTATTTATTTGACAGACAGAGATCACAAGTAGGCAGAGAGGCAGACAGGCAGAGAGGAGGAAGTAGGCTCCCTGCTGAGCAGAGAGCCTGATTCGGGGCTCCATCCCAGGACCCTGGGATCATGACCTGAGCTGAAGGCAGAGGCTTTAACCCACTGAGCCACCCAAGCACCCCTCTTTCCAGTATTTAAAAACTATCACTAATTTTGTTCGTTAGAGGATCATTCATTACCGAGGTCATGTTGCAGATCTGTTTTCTAGCGCCAGTAACAAACCTTCATTATTGTGATGTCCAAAAAAGTCCCTGCAAACTTCCAAAACGCTCTGGAGGGAGCAATACTGTCCCCTTTGGAACCATCTGACAACCCCGAAATAAACACAAATTTCCCACAATAATTCCCAAAATGTCCTCCGGGGGGCAACATCATTTCCTTGAGAACAGAGCAGACCCAATGATCCAGCCTGGACTTCATTACCCCTCACCCAGGGTTGGATTAGTAAGCAAGAAAGAGGAAATAGCTATTGCGTTGGCAGTCAGCAAGTTCCCACACACCGTTAATGCCTCTCTTTGGCCAACAGTCTCCTCCTTTCTTCCCTAGTTATTTCCAGAGGCTGGAGCCAACTTCTGGTGTTTCTTCCACATGGTGTAATGACTTCTGTATAAAGCTCCCCTCATTTACGGTGAAAGGAACACATCCGAGAGCCACCCCCGTAAGTAGAAAAATAAAATCCTTTGCCAGAAACATGATGTTCCCAGAGTAGAAACAGGCACCAGGGAAGCATTGGTCAGATGCAGGGTCATTACAGATTTCGTCTCGGAAAAAATATATGTGTCTGCCAAGCTTAGAGACATTTTGGAGGTCCAGAGGAAGAATTTTGGAATTTGGGGGATAGTTTCTTTACTAAAACAAAGGTCAAGTTGCTAAAACTTGCAACCCTCTTGCTCTTACTCATCAGCCAAGAAAGTTCTAAGGCTGTGGCGCCTTAGTGGCTCAGTCTGCTCTGTCTGCTCAGGTCATGATCCCAGGCTGTTGGGATCAGCGTGGTGTCTGCCTCTGCCCTCTCTCCCTCTCCTCCCACCCCAGCTTGTGCTCTCTCTCTGTTAAATAAATTTTTTAAAAAGGTGATATCTAGGAGCACCTGGGTGGCTCAGTGGGTTAAGCCTCTGCCTTCAGCTCAGGTCAAGATCTCAGGGTCCTGGGATCGAGCCCCACATCGGGCTCTCTGCTTAGCAGGGAGCCCACTTTCCCCACTCCCTCTGCCAACTTGTGATCTCTGTCAAATAAATAAAATCTTTTTTAAAAAAGTGATATCTAGAATGTCAGAAGGGCTTGACAGTATTAGACAGTATTCTAGTGGGACACTGAAAAGGCATGCAGAAGCCTTTTTGCCTCATGGGATTTGCTGATGTTCTCATTTTCTTTCCTTTTTTTTAAAAAAATGTCTTTCTTTCTTTCTTTCTTTCTTTCTCTTTCTTTCTATTGGATAGGGATGGTAAGTAGGCAGAGAGGCAGGCAGAGAGAGAGGGGGAAGCAGGCTTCCCACTGAGCAGAGAGCCCTATGCGGGGCTAGATTCCAGGACTTTGAGATCATGACTTGAGCCCAAGGCAGACGCTTAATCGATTGAGCCACCCAGGAGCCCCTCTCATTTTCTTCATTACCTAAAAGCAGATGGCCGTCTAGAATTCTGGAATGGCCTGCTGAAGCTTCAGAGATGGCACCAGCTGGAGACCACAGCTTGAAAGGACGGGGTCCTGTCCTCCATGTGGTCTAAGTTCTCACCCAGTGTTGTTTCGTCCATAACTAGAATACACGGCGTTCAGAAATCAAGGCACGGACGAGGAAAGAGGATTTGCAGCATTTTCTTTTGCATTCTTACAGCCCTGCTCTACTAATCTTGTGTTAAAGAAAACTTCTGGACAATTTAGTTAAAAGCATGTGCCAACATTTTATTACAATCATGCGTGAAAGGGGAAAAAAAGGTCTCTTGTGGCTGAATTAGAAATTATTCACGGTAAGGACACTTGATGGGAGAAGAGAATGGCTAAATAATCATCATGAGATTATAGACTAGATCCAGAAGAAAAGAAAAAGATTGAAGGTTCTGAGTCTTGACTGGCAGGCAGTCCGCTCTCAAGCTGGTGGACCACTGGTTTCCCAGGACAAATTTCATACCATCAAAATTCATTCACAAACGGCTTCAATATATTTTTTTAAGATTTTATTTATTTATTTGACAGATGGAGATCACAAGTAGGCAGAGAGGCAGACAGAGAGAGAGGGGGAAGCAGGCTCTCCACTGAGCAGAGAACCCGATGTGGGGCTCCATCCCAGGACCCTGAAATCATGACCTGAGCCGAAGGCAGAGGCTTAACCCACTGAGCCACCCAGGCACCCCCGGCTTCAATATTTTTATTAGAAAAGCGAATTACCTCACTGAAAGAGATTGTCAATTACTCTTACAAAAAGCTTAAATTCCTGACCACGTTTGGGACATTTTTTTCTTTTTGGTAGGGTTAATATACCAGGAAGTGACTTGGTGCCTTCACCTCCAGGTTTATCTTTCACACCGATTGAGGCATTTTTTTTTTAAGATTTTATTTATTTATTTGACAGATCACAAGTAGGCAGAGAGGCAGTCAGAGAGTGGGGGAGGCAGGCTCCCTGCTTAAGCAGAGAGCTGGATTTGGGGCTCCATCCCAGGACCCCGGGATCATGACCTGCTCCCAAGGCAGAGGCTTTAACCCATTGAGCCACCCAGGCGCCCCGAGGCATTTTAAAATTATTTACTTCTCCTTTTCCTGGAACCTAAATGCTCCTTCACTTGGCCAGGTCTGAAATAAGCTATTTCCGCTGTCTGGAACTTTCTCTTCTCCTTCCTATCTCACTTGAACAACCCTGCCCAGGGCGCCACCTCCCCTCCAAATAATAGAGTCTCCCTTCTAATCACCAGTCCCTTCCCCCGTCCCTGGCCACCCCGAGGCGTTATGGGTTTTTCAGTTCCAGGGAGATAGAATGTTCCCATTGCGGAGCTTGGCACTGTACAAATAGCTCATAAAAGCACTAAACAAAGATCCTTGGATGTAAATAGGACTGAACGAATTTTTGGAGGAGGCAATGGAATGCCGGCACTGATTAAAATTCCTGAGAATCTTTTTATGTTTAATACTATGATTTTGAGACAATTATTTAAACACTAGGATTCAGTCTGCACCCACTGAATGGGAGTATCAGTTCCTCTCTGCATAGCTGTGAGGGTCAAAGGGCTTTACGTCTGCACACTGGTTGAACCCGGTTAATAGTTCTCTCGTGGAGCATTTATTGCGACCCTTCCCGGTACCACGCTCTAAGTTCTGAAACTTCCTGGAGGCAGTACCAAGGTCCGCCCCTTTCGCACCGCCCCGAGTGACGTCACCGACCGAGGTGTCTAATGACGTCAGCTCCGGGCCGGCCCGGCTCCATCCTCCCCTACTCCGGAAACCTACAACTCACGGCACCCGGCCTCCAGCTTTCGGTTATTTTTTTCCTCTCTTCGGAGCCCGAATCCTTTTCCTCCCACTCTCCCACCTAAAACTTTCGGCTCTTCCCGCCTTCCCTCAAGCTGGCAATTTTCGGCTCGCTTGCTTTCGGGCGAATTTCCCACTCTTTTACTCCGAATCTCCTCCCGAGCCCCGCCCTTCGGCCTTTTCCGTCTAAATCCCTCTTTCGGCTAGTTCCGCCTCCTGCCACCCACCTCGGACGCCGCCTTCGGCTCCTTCCGATCGTCTCAGTTCCTTGTTTTTCTCCCCCGCCCAAACCCGGTCCTTGTCCACTTCGGCTATCTCCGGCCCCCGCGACTTTCCATACATCATTTAGCCACACCCCCATCGCCACTTCGGCTCTTTCCGCTCCCCCCCGCCCCCCGTCTCCCGCTCAGCGGCTTTCGGCTCTTTCCGCCGGCCTTCGGGAGAGGGCCTGTGCCCCTCTCCTCCACGTGACGCGGCCTCCGCCTCCCAGTTCCCCCTCCCACCTCGCCCTTCCTCCCGCCTCAGCCTTTCGGCTCCTCTAGGCCGAGCCGCCATTTTGTGTGAATTTCTGACTGCGGCGGGGGCCGAGCAGCCGGGGCACCTAGGGCGGGCAGACAGACAGACAGTCGGCCCGTCTCCGCGGCCCGTTTCCTCTCTCCCTAAAATCCTTTTTTTTAACCCCCCTCGCTCGCTCTCCTCTTCTCCCCTCCCCCCTCGCTTGCTCCATCGCGCGCGGCCCGCGCTAATTACACCCAACCACCCACCAGTGTCCGTGTCCCCCGGGTCCCCCACCTCCGGGCCCGCGGGGGAGGTGTGTGTGGGGGCTCTCGCCCCGATGAGGGCCCCGCGCCCGTGAGCGAGTGACCCCAGGGGCGGGCTGCGGAGAAAGGCGGCGAGCGGCACGCCGAGGCCTAGGCCGCGCGGCCTACGCGGAGGTCGGCGCAGAGGTGATTCCGAAACCGAAAAAATATATACCCATTCCTATCAGGAGCCCTCAGAGCTGAAGTGTGCCCCTCCCGCCACGCCCAAGCAGTCCTTTTTCGTGCATTAACATCCCCTCCCCCCCAAAGGAACTATGGAGGCCGCGCCCGGGACCCCCCCGCCGCCACCATCAGAGTCGCCGCAGCCGCCATCGCCGCCGCCGCCATCAACGCCTTCGCCTCCTCCGTGTTCCCCCGACGCCTGCCCGGCCACCCCGCACCTCCTCCACCACCGCCTCCCGCTCCCTGACGACAGGTCAGGCCCCCGGCCCGGCCGGGGCAGCGTCCCCGGGGGGAGGAAGAGGAGGAGGAGGAAGGGGGGCGGCCGCCATGTTGGGCCGGGCCGCGGAGGAGGAGGAGGAGGAGGAAGGGCGGGGTCGGTGGGTGTCTCTCGCTCGCTCGCTCTTTCTCGCTTGCTTTCTCTCCTGGCCTCATGCGTTTCCCCCCCCTCGCGGCGCTCGCCCGCTCTCCCTCGCTCTCGCTCTGTCTTTTTTGGGCGCCATGCTGAGGGGAAGGTGAGGAGGCGCCCCCCGGACCCCCGCGCCCGCCCGCCCGCCCTGGGGAGGGGGCGCTGGGGGGAGCTGCGAAGGCTCACGGGGGTCCTGGCTGCCCCAGCGCCCGGAGCTGGCAGCCATGGGCCAGCCTGCCCGTCGCCTGGCTTCGGGGAAGGGGATGGGGGAGGGGCTCCCGGACCCTTTTGGCGGGGGGGGGAATCTCGAGCAGTAGCCCCGCTCTTAGGGGTTTGGAGTTGGGGTCTCCCAGTCCCTGGCAGTATCCTTTCTCTTGCGGGAGGTGTGCCCTGCCCTACTTGGAGAGGTACCCTAGTTTTCTTAGGCAGAAAGTGGGGGTTCGTACAGTTTTCTCCCCATCCTTTTGGAGGGGTGCTTTGGGTGGGGGCACTCGCACTTTTTTTTGGCGGGAGGTGTTTTCTAGCTATACCCTAGAGAGCAAAATTGGGGGGGGGGCGGATCTCTAGCCCCCTTGATGGAAGCCCCTGCCCCCTTTGGGGAGAAGCCCCTTCCCCGTGTTTGTCTTAAAGGCAGGGGTCCTCTCGTTTTTCGTAGGTAGGTGCTGCGTTTTTGGCGGGGTTGGTGGGGGGGGATGGAGGTTTGGTTTCCCTACCTTGGAGGGGAGAGGAAGTTGGTCTCTTCTTTCTCATGGGGTTCCCTCCTCTTTCGGGCTAAAATGGGGCGCCATCCCTTTCGGGAGAGAAAACGAGGTTTTTTTGTGCTTTGGCAGGGGGTGAAAGGGAGCGCCCCCCCTTCCCCTTTATTAAGTGCGAAATGGGTTTGTCCCACGCCCTTTTTTGGAGGCTGATAAAGGCGCCAGCCCGGCGCATTTCAGGGCAAGATTGGGGCCTCGGTCTCCCTTGCTCCAGGGGGTTGGGGTGCAGGGTTTGCCCTCCCTTTCCTGGTGGGATAGGGGAAGAGGTGTCTAGAGAGTGGATTTGGAAATGGAAGGAGGTTTTCCACCGGCAGGAAAGGCAGTCTGAGGAGGAGTGGGGGTGGGGAGGGGAAGAGATCGCGCTGGACAGATGGCTGCCCCACAGCAGCCCGGGCTGGGGAGTCGCTTTCAGGACCTTCCCCTAGATAGGGGTCTCAGCTAGGGCTTCCTTGCCAGGTACCACGGCCCCTTCTCCCCACTTCCACCTCCCCTTTTCCCTTTCTCCTTCACAGACCATACTTTGCCTTTTAAAAGAAATGCCACCCACATTCAGAGACACAAGTGCAGCAGTTTGGTGAGCTTTTACAAAATTTTTTTTTTTTGTTTTCTGTTTTGTTCTAATTAAATGTATCGTCCTGGGAATCGCAGCCCATCGCAGCCTGCTTCCAGTTCAAGGAAATAAACAGATTAGCAAAGGTCTGTGCGCTAAGCCCACGTTGGGCTTCCGGGCCCTCTCTTGGGGGCAGGTGCGTTACTCAAAGGTGCTTACACGCTTTATTCGACCTCTAAGGAGTTCTCTTATGTCAGAAGTGTATGTCTTACAATGGGTTGGGATGGTAAGTAGCCTCTTTTATTGAGTAATTCAATTATCTCCCTCTTTTTGTCCCTTTCCTGCCTGCCTTCCTCCTGCCTTTAGACCAGAGTGATGCTTGAGTGAATTTATATGTTCAAATCAGGATTCTAAACCCAGTTGAACCCTTTAAGACTTGCACATCCTTTTGATCTTTAGTTTTTTTAATTTGTCGTACACAGTTTTCTCAAAGGAAAAAAAAAGCGTTACTGTAACGTGACAAAAACTTACGTAAAAGGCCCATGTTTTCAAGCCCTTGGTATCCCTCTCTCCATTTCAGTCCATTGCTTTGTCTCCAGCCTTCATCTTTGAAGAAAGTGGATACTTCAGGTCCATTTGTAGGAGACGAGGTTAACTGAATTTGGTTTATGATATTTGCATTCGAGTTAAGGTTCTTCCTCCCCTCCCCCCCACCCCCCCCCCCAAAAGATTGTGGTTCAAGTAGATCCAATTTGCTTCTTTTACTCCAATGTCTCTTATGGTGATGGACGTTTAAATTAAGCAAGTCATTTGTAAGTACTGTTTAAGCACCAAATCTGTAACGCGTGTCAAGCCCCAGTCTCCTCTCTCTGTCTCCACTGTTCCTTTGTTCGAAAGCACATGCCTGACCGTGAAAAGTTGATGCAAACACGCCCAGTCATGGTGGAGAGAACACTTCCTCCAGCCCCCTGCCCCCCCCAACACATACAAGATAAAAACAACAGAAATGACTTGCAGAACCAAACACTACTTCTGATGTGTTTTACAAGCATAAGTTCTTCCGTTAAAAGACAAAACACGTTGAAGTTCCATTTTCCATCTTGCCCACTTTGGGTCCCTGATGTACTTCGGTAGTGAAAACTTTTTGTTAACACACAGCCCAATTTTCCCCTCCGAAAGATCCTGTTTCCTTTTTTTTTCCCCCCCATTCTTAGGAGAAAAAAAAAAAAAGTTCACGTAAGTTGGGATGAGGAACCGTAAACTGCAATTAAGTGGGGCCACTGGTTTTATTCTTTCTCTCCATATCCTCACAACCTAACTGCTGTGAAGTGGTGATCTTAGGTATGTAAAACCAGTCGTGGGAGGAAGAAGCGTCCACACAGTACAGTATCCTGCAAAAAAAAAAATGTCTGAAGCACAAACTGAACACACTATCAAGTGCACGGGGTCAGCCGAAAATGGACTGCATTTATCTGAAGTTTTCCCTCCTTGGTGAAATTCCTCCTCCAGGAGCCAAGTACAGAAACTGGATGCTAACAGAGGAACCTTCCAAGTTTCGAGGGCAACTTAAGTTGTCGGAGGATGCTTGTTTAACTTTACTTCTTTTGTAAGTGAAAATTTTAGCAGTCGTTCATTGAACTTAAAAGTATTTCCCCAAACATTTAGAGAGTACTCAGGCATATCAACACAAGGGTTTATTGTTTTTTTCGTTTTCAAAGGACTCTCCTCTCATGAAAACCAAAAGTCCCAGTAATTATGTCAGACTGTACTTCGATAGTCTTTGTTTTTGAAATGTCACAGTACTGCCTTTTTTTTCCCCCTAAACTGATGTACCAGTACTAGTTAAAATTCAAATTAATGGATGTTGCAAAGAAAGGGAAAAAAAAAAGGGTGTCACTCAGAATCCCTGATTTAACAGCACCTCTTAGACACTTGAAATCTTTAAAATTGTTATATTCTCTGGGGAGAGGCTTAATGGGAAAGCAAATTAAAATATCCCGGTAGAAATACAACCAATTGTGACCATGAAAATAGGGATATTCTGGTCCTAAAACCCCTTCATTTTTTACTCCTCAAATTCGTTCTTGGAAAGAGAATCTTCTTGGAAGATTCCCCCACAGGGCTTTCTGATTCACATACTGTCCTCTATCTTCCAGATTGGGTTTCGATTTGCTCGGAAGGTTAAGTTTTTGATTCTTGACAAGCCAAGATTTTTAAGTATAGTGAGCTCTTCTAGAAGGACAACCCTGTGGCTTTTGCTCTGCCAGGAAGGTTGATCCCAAGGGGGAACTGTTATGCACCTGTGGAAACGAAGGCTTTCCCAGCCGTTGGCCTACCTGGCCCTTTAGAGCTGAATGGTTGACTCTGAGTTTGTGTCCATCCAGTTGAATGTAGACAATTCCGTATTGGGCTGACTTAGTAGTTTATCCGTAAATAATGCCTCCACTTCTGCTTCTTTCTCTTAGATCTTTTCCCTGCCCCAGTAGGGGAGAGATGGATGTCTCAGGGTGGCCTTATTTGCTGTTCCCCTCCGCTAGGTTTTTGTGGCTTTTAAGTCCCTAAAACCATCTTCTAGAAGCCAGATCCAGTTATGGCAAATACTTGTACGGTGAAAATCGCTAATTATTTCCCAGTCTCTGTGGATAGCTCTAGGTCAAACTATATTCCGGAGAACCTGCTTTTTGGTCCCCGTGGACAAAATTGTCTAGTACCAGAATAGTGGGTTCTGACCTGGGGTAGGAAGTTGAGTGACAGAGTCATTCAGAGCAAACAGTGAGTGAGTGGCTGCGTTTCTAAGCGAGCAAGGTGGTTGCCTGTACCTTGGCAACAACGCTTCTGCCACCGTGGGAGACGAAAGGCTGGTTTCTGGGGTTCCTGGTAGTTGGCATTTAGGAAGTTGATTCAAGCCTCTGCGGGAGCCGTCTGCTCATCGGTGATGGGAGTCTTGTCAGAGTCAATGATTTGAGGCTGGTTTCATGATTAAAACCAACTGGAAAGAGTGAAAAAGCTGCCTGTTTGGGTGGGCCTCTAAAGTTCATTTGGTTAAGCCCAAAGTAAAACCGGGACTGTCCGTGGGGAGCGAGATTTTCCCGGATTGGGCTTTCCAAATTTATCAGCCACATCTTTGTGGCGCAACGATTTGGCTCTGATGGTTGCCGAAGATGGCGGTCCTGGAAAAAGGGCGCAGGGTTTCTTAGCAATGATAGGAGCCTACGTGGGCAGTTTCTACATTTCTGCCTCAATCAGTTGATGACAAAATGAAGACACGGGCCCTCGGTTCGTGTAAACCCAGTCACATCCTGCTGTTGGAATAATTTTTTATTCCAGTACAGGACATTTTCTGGGAGCGTAGTTTGTGTCTCTTGGCGAAATTGCTCAGAATAGGGAATCTGTCTCGTACTTTTTTTTTCCTCCGTGTGTATTTATTTATTTTGGTGCATTCGTATCTGTGTGAATTGGTGACTCAGCTCCTACTTGTAAGGCAAGTGGTGACATCTGAACGCGGGAGGTGGCAACAGGATAGGAAGGAACAGTGTGGCCTTTGGAGACAGATAAGGTTGTGTTCAGGCCTGGCTCTCCCTGCAGTGGGCACTAAGGATAACGGCTGTTTCTCAGGGTCATTGCAGTCAAGTGGGCATATACGGGAGGCCTGCACAATGCCTGGCATTCCGCGAATCTTGGTTTAGCTTTTTGCTGTCCCTGCTAAAGGGGGAAAAAAAAAACTAAGAATTTATAATCTGGTGTGTAAACAGAAGCAAGCATAACATCTGTGTTTTTGAGGGAAGTCGGTTTATCTTCCAGCTCAGGTTTCTGGCCAGTTTATTTCATTGCAGGGAGCAGATAGGGGTGGAAACTTTGTGGAAACCATCTTAAGGCATGTCTTGCTTTCTCAACGCCCTTATTACAGATGCCGGAACAGCCTGGTATCTTGAGCTTTATGCTGACGACCTTCCCGTGTTCGTCTTTGGCAGTTAGGATCCGGAGTCATGCTCCGACCGTGGTAGGCCTCCTGAGAGCTGAGAGTGCAGGGCTGTAGCACCTAACCCACTGCTCACTGGTCACATCCCCTTAATCTTAGTCCTTGACCGTCGCTCTTTAGAGTCTCCAGAAGCCAACAAGGCCTAGTCCCACCTCCACGATTCCCCTGCCCCTCCGTAATTGGGCTGAGTCAGTCAAGGTTTTGTTCATTCAGCAGTCAGGCTTGTCCCATGCTTTTTTTGGAGCAGAAAAGTTTTCAGAGTGTGCAGCGTGCTCTTCTCTCCTGTGGACTTTATTTAGATTTGGGCAAAGGTTGTTACTGCCTGTAGCAGGCCTCGGATTTCCTTCCCATGTCTGACGCCTGCAACTTCTGGTCACGGTCGGAATCAGGGGTTTGCTGCCCCTGTGGCAGCTCTCGGTACCCACCTGAGAAGAAAGTGCCTTAAAAATGAACTGCAGGGTGAGGCTGAGTGGCTGAGTCACAGGCTGATGCACCAGTTTGCTGAGCACCGGATTCCCTCGTCCCTGTCGAGTGGTCCCAGAAGCCATGAACTCCGGAAGCATAAAGCTTAGAAGGTCATGGGTTCCATTTATTTCCTCTAAGCTGGGGCGGTCCCCTTCTGGAAGAGAGGTGATGGGGAGCGGTGGACAGCGTGGACGTGGTACTCGTGAGTCATTGACATAGTCTTCTCAAAGATGTGACAGGGTCTCTTGTCATAAGAAGGGCAGGGATGACCTGCCAGGGACCTTCAGAGTGCTTCCGGTGTGATAGCTCAGCCCCAGCCCTACGCTGAGAATGAGAATTGGAAACAGAAATGAAGTCACTTGTCCAAGGTCACAGAGCTAGGGGGTGTGAAGACAGAGTTAGAACCCTGGGCAGCCTGTACCCAGACCCCAGCTCTCTACCCAAATGCTGTCCTGGAGCTGACATTTTCAAATTGCGGTATGCTGTTAGTCGGATACAAAGTCCCATTTATTGATTTGTCTCCTGCATTTGAGACACAAAGAAATGAGAGAGGATAGAAAAAAGCAGAGTGCGGTGGAGTTTTAAATCCTGAAACGTTCTGAAGACTTGTTTGAGAGGAATGTAAAGGAGGAGATGCGGGTCAAGGTCAAAGTTTAAAAGTCACTTCTGATAGGACAGGGGTGGAGAGTGTGTGGCTCTCCCATCAAAGTCTGCCCACCTGGCTTTTTTTTTTTTTTAATTCGGAGTAAAGTTTTATTGGAACAGCCACGCCCATTGATTTGTATGGTCTGTGGCTGCTTTTGTGTTGAACAGCAGCGTTGAGTTGTTGGGACAGAGACTTTGTGGCCCTCAAAGCCTACAGTAGATACTCTTAGGCCCTTTAGAGAGAAGGTTGCTCCCACCCTCTGCTGTGGCGCCTACTACCTACCCAGCAGCTGCCGTGATTTCTGTTGTGGCGGAGGTGGTGGGAAAGCATGGCAGGGAATACAGGTACTTCCTTTAAAGTTGGTCCCGACTTGCTGGCCTAGTCAGTAGAGCATGCATCTCTTGCTCTCGGGGTGTTCAGTTCGAGCCCCACCTTGGGTGTAGAGCTTAAGTTATTTAAAAAAAAAAAAAAAAAAAAAAAAAAAAAAAAGCATGCCTCAGAGAGAGAGAGAGAGTTGTGCTGTCCCTCCGTGACCCGGTATAGCTCTGTCTGCCCTGTGTTCCACTCCTTCCACTGCCCGTAGAGGCCCCGAGCCTGGCCTTTTGAATCTTAAAATTAAGGGATTTTCATTTATTAGAAGTAGCCGGAAACTTCTTGAAGCTAGTGTGGAAGCCGATCACAGCTGACACATCCCTCTTAGGGCCCGACCCCGGGGAGCCGGGGCAGACATGAGTGACACTTGGCTCAATGTCCTTTGCAGGTGGCTTGGGTTATTGCTCTCCTCATTTTCCTAACAGACACGAGGGTTTAGGTTTCCTTGTGATTCCAGGCCCTCCCTGCCATTGCGGGGCACACCAGAGCAGCCCCAGGGACCCTAGCTTCTTGGGAACAGAGGTGGGCCCCCTCCCTGGGGGGTGCCGACTGCTGGCCACATTCACGTGTGGGCTTTTGTCCCCCTCTGGCCTCTTGGGGCCCTCGAGAAACACTCAGCAAATGAGTTTTCCATTAAAGCCAAGACCTCCATCACCTCCTTAGAGTTTTACGGTGATCCAGGTTACTGCCCAGTGTCCGTGTTGTTGTAGCTGGCCACGAGGGTGTGCAGGGCTGAGGTTGCTGCTGCGTTTGTGTGGAGTATGTCACAGGGGCCCAGCCAGTCTGTGCCTGGCCCTGTGCTGTGCCCTTGGAAAGTCAGGTGACTGCCAGCCTCCGTCGTGCCCTCCGGGAGCCCACAGTTGCCTGGAAGTTCACAAAGCTTTGCATATGGGTAATTGCAGTTCTCCTTCAGCTCTTGAGCAGTGTGTGAACACGGAGTCTTAGTCATCCGAGGCCCAGCGTCTTTTGAGTTGAAAATGTGAATCCTTTGTCTTAGTCGAACGTACATTGAGTGGAACCAAACATTTCTCCAGAAAAAGTTACAGACAAGGAAGAGTCTTGGTTCCCAAGTTCAGTGATTTGATTTTCCTTTCTGGAATAATAGAAATCAGCCCTCCTTTAAAAAAAAAAAAAAAATCAGGCATGTTTGGATGAGAAGCAGCATCTTTCCAGCTGTAAGCAGTCTAAAGTATGGCTGGTGTGAGAAGGTGGTTAGGAAACTGTTGTGGGGCGCCTGGGTGGCTCAGTCATTAAGCATCTGCCTTTGGCTCAGGTCCTGATCCCAGGGTCTTGGGATCGAGCCCCGCATTGGGCTCCCTGCTCAGCGGGGAGCCTGCTTCTCCTTCTCCCACTCCCCCTGCTTGTGTTCCCTCTCTCGCTGTCTCTCTCTCTGTCAAATAAATAAATGAAATCTTAAAAAAAAAAAAAAAAAGGAAAATGTTACCGAGAAGCCAATTTCAGAGATTTATCTGATGGGGAATTTGGATCAGAAAGAGATCTTTATCAGGAACAGGAGCCGAGTTAAGAGTGGGAGCCGAGTGGAGCTGCTCAGGCAAAGGAAATGCCCCTTGGTTCGGTGAGACTCCTCCGGCAGGCCAGGTTTTTTCTCGGTGGGTTTGAAGCTCTGCAGAAATGCTCCAAGAGGGTTTGTGTGCTTGGACCGACCCCAGTACGGACGCCACACCCTTTGGGATGAAGCATTCCTTCTGGTGTTGCACGATTCGGGAATTTCCTTCTCTGGGATTCCCCTTGCTTTCTGTCCTTCTGGAGAGAAGCCCCTTTACTTGGGTTTTGGCTAGGATTCCTTGGACCTTTCTGTGTCCTCATTCTCTGAACTATCCAAAGGCTTTGGTCAGAATTCTGAATGTCCCAGTTCCCTTTATTTGATGTTGGAAGGACTGTATTTGCCTCGTGTCTTCACATAATAGTTTTTCCTCCTAATAGAGGGAAAATCGAGGTTTTCCTCCTAATAGTTTTTCCTCCTAAAGACTTATTCTGGGCCAGGGTAGTGCTAAGCACATGGTCTCAGGGAATTCTTCCCCTGAGGATTTCATCTGTTTCAGAGGTTCTGTCTTTGCCTTCACTTGGCAGGTTTTTTTTGTTTTTTTTTTTTTTAATATTGTCTTTATTTACATGAGAGGGAGAGGGAGAAGCAGACTCCCTGCTGCACAGGGAGCCTGGTCCGGGGCTCAATCCCGGGGTCGTGACCCGGGCAGAGGTCAGCTGCCCAGCGGACTGAGCCACCCAGGCGCCTCTCACTTCGCAGTTGAAACCCCCCCGGACGCAAGAGTGTTAAGGACCTCGCCCAGTGTCTTAATACTTCATTTTGGCCTTTCTTGGGATACTGTTTCATTTAATCCATTTTCTGTGCATCTGTCTTATTTTTGCCAGCCTAGTTACAAATTTCAGGGCAGAAATTTTGTTGGTTGGCCCATTGAATTATTCTCTTTCAGATAGTTTCTAATTATCTCAAAGGTAGAGGTTCTGAGTTGGGCCTGGAGTCGGAGAGCCCAGGACTTGGTCCAGTTTCGTTTCTTCCTGTCTTGACCCTATAGGGAGATTTCTTCTCTTCCAGCCTCTCTGTAAAACGGGATGGACGGACGACCCATGTAGGTTTGTTACTGAGCATTGGTGTGAGACAAGTAGAAGGGAGCTCAGTAGTATGGGACCTGGCTTGGAGGTTGCTAACACAGAATGTTCATAATGAATACTTCCTACTGCTTTTGATGTCTAAGACCCTCATGTATCCAGGCAGGTTTTATCATTGCAGAAATCAGGGCAAGAGGTAAGGACTTAATGAGGAATGAAGAAGCCTCCCCCCACCCGCTTTGCCTTGACCCCAGACTCCAGCTCTCTGCCTTCCTTGACAGCCTCTCCTCACCTTGCTGAGGTTGTCCCCACCTAGGCCATTGTTTTTCTTTCTTTCCTTCTTTTTTTTTTTTAAACTTACTATGGAAGTTTTCTGGCATTTTCATGAGAGGAGAAGAAGGGCCATCACCCACCCAGTTTCAACAGTTACGTACATTTTGCCAATTCTGCTTCGTCTCCCTACATCCTCCATCTGCCCTGGGTATTTTAAAGCAGATCCCAGATTTCACCTCATCCCACCTGCAGACTCTTCAGCGCATATTTCTAGCTTAAAGATCTTTTGTAAAATAGAGCCACAAAACCGTGATCCTCTCTAACAAGATTAACAGTAATTACTCAATGTCTGAAATACCCAGACCTGGTTCACATTTCTCTGTTATGGCAGTAGGTGTGTTCCTGGCTGAGTCCCAGCCCCGGGCAGGCCCTTCTGCTCACGTTGTTGAAGTGGGGGCTCGGGGTGCTGGTGGTCGTCGGGCTTCTCTTCTCCCCTGCTTGGTTTGTGCTTGTCTGCTCGGGTGGGGTGCTGTCTGTGATGGGAGCATGTTACCATGAAAATGGTGTGATGTCACAGTCTCCTGTGACCCCACCTGAGAACGTTGAGGGAAATGGAGACACAGAGCCCATTTGCTCTCAATTTCTGGTTGATGAACCTAGTAAGGACACTGAAAAACATGTGCAAGACCCAGAGGCTTATTTCAAGAATTTCCTGCCTCTGAAAATCCCTCAGTGAGGTTCCTCCCCACCCCCGGGGCTGTCCCACCTCCTTGTCAGTGGAGGGAAAGGCTCTGTGCCTTCACTCCTTCCCAGTAAACAACTGCCACACACGTCGATTTGGGGACTTTGGTGACTTCTGCGTTTAGGCCTGTTGTTAGACATTTGAAGTGGCAGAGCCTCCTTGTAATTTTATAATTTTGTCCCTAGTTAATAGGTCATTCAGAGCCTACCCAGGCAATTTGTTGAGCGCTTGGGCAGTTAATGAGCATAACCCTGACCTTCACGTTAACCTAGCCGTCTCTTGTCAAGGGCTCTCATGATCTTCAGGTAACAGCCACTGTTCCC
>NW_019154161.1:4350849-4358310 GCF_002288905.1 Enhydra lutris kenyoni
GAGAGCGATCACAAGCAGGCAGAGAGGCAGGCAGAGAGAGAGGGAGGGAAGCGGGCTCCCTGCTGAGCAGAGAGCCTGACGTGGGACTCGATTCCAGGACCCCGAGACCATGACCCAAGCTGAAGGCAGAGGCTTAATCCACTGAGCCACCCAGGCGCCCTTTTTTTTAGGGGGCCTTTGGCCATTCCTCCTGGGGCTTAGCGCTCTCTGTGTCCTTCCTTCCGGGTCAGCCACTTGGTTACTTTCTCTTACCAGCTAGATCAGAGCTGAGGAAGGGGAGATGTTGGTTTGTCAGTTTCAGCAGGGGGATTTGTCGGGAGACGACTGCGCATGTGTGGTGGGGCCAAGTGAAGTGGGGACTGGCTGGCCAGCAGGTAGCGGTGGCCCCCAAGGGGCCCTGGTTGTAGCTACTCCACAGAGAAGAGGCTTTCCAGTGAGCATCTGGGCCAGTTCAGGGTTATCCATGCAGAGGCACACTCGTGGTAGCTGGTTCTCGAAACCAGTAGCTGCTTTTCATCTGGTAGTTGGTACCTTTCTCGCATCAAGGGCTCTATCCATGTTATTTCATTTAACCTGAAAAATCCTTGTAGGTACCACAGTTATCCCATTCCACAGATGGGAAAACCAAGGCTAAGTTAATCGTGCCACGAGCGCTGCTAGGGAACCAGCAGAACTGGCTGTCACTCGGCTGGCAGGACGGAGCCCCATGCCCGAATCTGTAGGCTGGTGGCTAGGGCCCACCTGCTTTGAATCCTGAGGTTTCTTTACCCAGTTCTGTTTTGGCCAAGCCCATGGTGTATGATGAATTCAGCACTCTAACGTGCCCCGTGGAGTGGCCAAATGGGCAGTCCTTGGAATGGGCGTCCAGATCTGGTCTTTGACCCAAGAGGAGGAGCTGGCTGTCACCAGCTCTGTGAATGGAAATTTAAATGCCCTGGAAGCTTTGGTCCAGGAGGCACGAGACAGCTCTGACCCTCGGCAAGTCGTTGGCCTCTGCCCATTCCCTCCTGGGTGCCGGTTCCAAGGCAGTCCCCCGGCTTGGTTGGCTTCCCGTCCCTAATGGCCCTGGCAGGCCAACCCCAGGGCAGCCATGCTGGGAAGTTGCCAGTCCAGGCTCTGGGAATAAGGTCGTCTCGGCTCTGGCTGATGCCGCAGGCTTTCTCCTGCGTGCTGGTCTCAAGAGGGCTTGGCAGGTCTAGATTGAAATGATTAGCGCGACGGGGCTTCCCCCACTTTTCTTGAGGGATTATGTCACAGTCTATTAGGCGCGCTCCCTCGGTGTTTAATCCCACTCTGACATGGGTTTTGCTGGCGGTCTGGAAAGTGGCACCACTGACGCCAGGCTGCTGTTTGTGGAGACTGCTTTTGTGCGGGGCGTGTCTGTGCCCCCCAGGATTTCTGCCCCGGTCCCAGCGGGTTTGGTCGTCTTGTCTTTTTTTGTCCTCTTTCTCCTCTTGAAACAGATCCCGTATTCATGCAGGACATTGAGCTGCGAGTTGTGAGTTTCCCGCGGTAGCCGAGGGGTGACCCTGCAGGTGACCAGAGGTCAGCCCGGGGCTCTGAGAAGCTTGAGAGCACAGCATGGCCGGATGGTGCCAAGAATGCACACTGGTCACTGGAGTGTCCCCGTCTCTGTCCCCTCCAGTCTCCCGTTTCCCTTTGTAAGTCACCATCTGTTGGTTTTTATACTGTGTATTTCTCAGTTTCTCCCAGGTCCGTCTCAGGAAACAAAGTTTTGAGTATTCACCCCCACTTTATAAAATGTTGTGTGCTAGATTGTCGCTGAGCCCAGGTTCTCGGAGGTGTTGGAATGAAGAGACTCGATCCTTGGCCCGGGGTCTTCCTAGGGCGGATTTGAGTGCTGTCCTTCCCTGCTTTGGGAAGTGCTTTGCAATGAAAAGGCTGCCTTCTGGGATCATTCTTGGCCACCGTCAAGGCTTTGGAGTTGCTTGGATGGTCTTTGTGCCCTTTCCCCAGGTGTTAGACGGAGACTGGCCTGCGCTGCCCAGCAAGCCGCTGTGTAGCAGGAGGACAGGGGCGGTGGCCCCCGCTGACCTTGGGCAGGACCTTTCTCTGCCCTGTCCTGGTGTCCTCCCCCCAAGTGGGCGGGGGTGAGGGAGTGTCTGGGCTGTCTGCTTCTGACAAGTCCCTTCACCTCCTCTCCCTTTGAAATCCTCCTTTCTGGAAACAAGAGGGTTGAAGGGGTCTTGCTATTGGAACCTTGTTTTCTGGAACCAGGGCTTCTGGGCCCATTCTTGTCTTCCCGTGTTCCCTCCACCCCTGCTTGCCCTGGGCTTCTGGGTAATTTTCACCATGTCCCTCTGCCCTTTTTCCTGTCCAGACTGTTGTCAAGAGTGATGCTCTTTTTAGCTTTTCTTCATGGAAGGTCTGCCTATGTTTCTGGTTTGTCTCTGGGCCTTCCTCAGCTCCGTAATGTCCGTCTGTGTGGTCTGGCCGCATCTTCCTGTGTTTTCTCCTGGGGTGTGGTGACTGGGCCTGCCCACGGTGTTCCCAGCAGGGACATGCATCATGTTTGCTCCAGTAATAACACCCCCCTCCCCGGGGTGTCCACAGCTCCAGGCAGCGGGGAGAGTGCCAGGCTGCCCTTTAACAGCCACTCCCTCTGGCTGGCTCACAGAAACCAGTTTCCCCAGTCGGTCGTACTTTGACTAAGGGCAAGGCCACTCCAGCCCAGGCGGCTCCGTCCCACACCCTGTTCCGTGGGCTGCACCCAAGCCCCTGCCAGAAGGTGCCTCACTTGTCAGGAATGCTGGCTCCTCCCAGCTTTGCTCCACATCTTCCTGTGGGGCTGACTCCCCCACCCCCCAACTTGGCGGTTTGCAAGGAAGCCACACGATGCGTCCATTGGTCACCTTCCTGTCTTGTTTTCTTTTGAAACATCAGAGCAAATTTTGTGTCCTGCATTGTGTCTGTGGGAGCTGCCCTTGACCTCTGCTGGGGTATCTGTGGGTTTGGGACCACTTGGGTTTTAAGCCAACCCGACCCTGTTGAATTGGGAATGAGAGTAAAGAGAGCCTCCTCTTGCCCGCATCCTTGACATCTGGACAAAGGGGATGGCACGAGGGCCTTTGGGAGAATCACCAGTGTGGTGTTTCTTCATTGTGCCCCCTGCAGGGGTGCTGGGCGCCCACTCACGTGGTAGGCTTGTTCTCACACTGGCCCCGGTCTCGTCTGAGCAGTGAGGTCTTTGCTGCCTGGATTCGTTCTGTTGTGGATAGCCGTTTGGGTCCCGGGTTCGTTACGCCACTGTTTCTGTTCTCTCCATCTTCATTTGTGGATTAATTAATAGAGAAGGAAGGAACTTGCATATTCTCACACATACCCTTCCCTGGTCATACAGGAGGAACTCTGGGAGGTTTTAAAAGATTTGAAAACTTAATTTTTTTTTTTTAAACTAGCTCCTGTACTTGTGTACGAGAATGTGTCCGTGGGTTTGGCTAAAAACTGGATTCTTTTTCCAGTTGCTTTTCTCCTTAACCCCATGCATCCCCTCACCTTCACCCCACCCCGCAGATAGTTAGACATTTAGAATGTCCTGTTGGCAGTGTCTGGCGAGTGCTCTTATTTTTTCAAGTACTAGGGTAGGGATGGGGGTCACGGTGGGGAGGTGACAAAGTTGGGAAATCTGTAGGAAGGGGAGCCAGAAGGGATCCCTGGGTTCAGAGCAGTGGAGTGGGGGGACCCCTTCTGTGGGTACTCTCACAGCTGTTAGGAGAGGACCTCAGGAGGGGTCTGGGACCCTTCCCTTACCCCTTCCCCTTCTCCAGCTGAGCTGTGCAGCTAAGGGTATGGCTCAGACCTTGAAACCAGAGCTGATCACTTGCACTTCTTTATGGGGCTTCGGTAAAATACATTTTACATCCTCAGGCGCAGTCCAGGCCTGACCGTGGGTAGGGCCCCGGAGCGTGGGGGCTGCACCTGGTTCAGAGCCACGGCCCTGTCTCCACTGGGCCTCAGCTCCCAGGGCTCGCCAGTGACCTCAGGCCACCGTGCACCCCTGCACTTGGGGACCATGGCTGGTCCGTGTCCCCTGATATAAGCAGCCTCTGTGGCCAGTAAGCTTTGGAAATGCTTGAACACAGGGTTTTACAGGTTTCTCGATGGTAAGACATCTGGGAACTTCTGTTAGAGCATTAAACACTGTGAAGCCCCGGGATGGGACTTTCCTCACCTCATTTGACCACGGAACCTTGTTGCCTTTCTTCCTAGAACCCTAGTCCTGTGGAGCACTTTGAGAAATTGTGGCTTAGAGTTGTCCTGGTATCAGTGTCCGTACCTTTAAATTCTGATGGTGTCGCGCCCCCCCCCCCAGCCGGGTGATCTAAAAGCAGGCGCAGCCCTTTTTTAGGAGGGAGGGTGTGGGCTGGGACGAAAGGCAGTGGCCCTTATGTCCTCCCGAGGAAGGCCTCGCTCACAGTAGCTGGGCTCCGTGTGTCTGTCAGCGGTGGGCAGCCTGGGGCCTGCGGATGTCTCCTCTCACACCCTGGGTTCATATTGGCTTTGGGGTTGGTTTATAGGGAAGATGGTGAGTTGGAAGAAGGTGAATTGGAAGATGATGGGGCCGAGGAGACCCAGGACACCTCCGGAGGGCCCGAGAGGAGCCGGAAGGAAAAGGGGGAGAAGCACTATAGCGACTCAGATGAGGAGAAGTCGCACAGGAGACTGAAGCGGAAGCGGAAGAAAGAGCGGGAGAAGGAGAAGAGGAGGTCGAAGAAGAGGAGGAAATCCAAGCACAAAGTAGGTCCGGGAGGACGCGCCAGGGCCAGGCTACATGGCACCGGGCCTGGCTGAGAGCCCCCGGGGCCGCGCTGGTCTCGTAGGCCAGAGGCCACTCTTAATGGTGCCATTTATTCCTTCCCCAAATTGGATAAAGAGCTTTTTTTACCCCTTAAAGAGTTGGTAGCTCACGCTCTACTGCCACTCAATGCCCCCAGGTGAGGTGTTTCTCTAGAGCGCAGAGCCCTTCGGCACATTCCAGCAGGGTTTGTCCCCGGGCTGACTCTGCCAGCGGGCCGGCCCGTGGCAGTCACTGAGCTCACTTCCCCTGTCACTGCAGCGCCACGCTTCTTCCAGTGATGACTTCTCGGACTTCTCAGATGACTCGGATTTCAGTCCTAGTGAGAAGGGGCACCGCAAGTACCGAGAGTACAGCCCCCCGTACGCGCCGGTGAGTAACTGCTGCTCCGGGGCCCCTGCGGAGCTGGGAGTGGGGGCAGGCCCGTGTTTGCTGAGCACTTGCTGTGTGCTGAGCACTCTTGCACGGCACTTTATATGGATTTTAAGCCTGCAGTATGAGATCCTGTTTTTATCCCCATCGTACAGGTGAGGAAACAGAGCTGAGAAACCAGCCAGGTCGCAGCCCTATAGCGCAGGAGCAGGGGTTTGAGCCCAGGTAGTGGCCGATTTCCATTGGTCACGCTCTTAAGACCCTTCCTCCCATGGCCTGGGCAGGACTCAGGATGTCCCCGTCCCAAGAAACCTGCTGGTTTATCCCTGGTACAGCTGTTTGCCCCTGTTCAGAAATGACCTTTCCTGGAAAATCAGCTAGAGAATGGAATGATTTTACAGGAGTAAATGATCTCAAATGCTGCGGAGGCAGAAGTCAGACGTTTATGCTGTCGCAACCCTGAGCTTAGACACACGGTTGAAGTATTTGGTTTGTGGGCTGTTTGCCCCCACCCCAGCAAAATCTCTGAGAAGAGAAATCAACATAGATTTTCAAGTTTTCATGAAAAATGCTTTTAAAGCTAGTAGCTCTAAAACGTGCCCTAAGTATCCCATCGTCCATCCTAACGGGAGATTACCGTATGGTGCTGCCGTTGACGTTGATCTGCTAACAGGGACTCAGACATTAAACCTGATGGAGATAAGGAATGCAGGGCACAGCACAGCTTCGATTGATAACTAGGGGCTGAGGCGTATTTTGTTTGTTTTTTTTTAAATTTTATTTATTTATTTGACACAGAGAGATCACAAGTAGGCAGAGAGGCAGGCAGAGAGAGAGGAGGAAGCAGGCTCCCTGTTGAGCAGAAAGCCTGATGCGGGGCTCGATCCCAAGACCCTGAGGTCATGACCTGAGCCGAAGGCAGAGGCTTTAACCCCCTGAGCCACCCAGGCACCCCTGAGGCGTTTTTTTTTTTTTTTTTTTTAAGATTTTAAGTCCCCTGTATATCCAGTGTGGGGCTTGATCCCATAACCCCGAGATCAAAAGTGTCGTGTGCCACCGACTGGGCCGGCTAGGCACCCCGGGGTTGAGGCGTTTTTTAAGGTCTGCTAACGTAGTCACCAGTGTCTGCATATCTGTGTTTTGTGTTTTCTCGTTTTTTTCGTAATGAGTGTGGAGTTTTAGAAATTAATCCTTTTTTTTTTAGAACAGTTTTGTTTATTTTTTTCCAACTTAAATTGAGAGAGAGTGAGCGGTAGGGAGAGGGAGAGAGAGTCCCTTATTCAGACTCCCTGTGGAGCCCATTGGGGTCTTGATCCCACAACCCTGAGACCATGACCTGAGCCGAAAGCAAGGGTCCGGTGTTTAACCGACTGAGCCATCCACGCACCCGAAGAGCAGTTTCAGGTTTCTAGAACCCTGAGCGGATAGCGCCCTACCCACCCCAGCTGGTTTCTGCTCTGTGTTAGTGTGGTGCCTTTGTTGTAATTGCTGAGACAGTCGCCACGTGTTGTTAGGAATCAGAGCCTGCGGCTTGCATTAAGGTTTCCTCTCTGCGTTTTGCAGTTCTTCAGTTTTTGACAAAGGCTTGACATTATGGACTTGTAGATCATCATAGATGAGTTTCAATTCTCTAAAAATCCCCTGTGCTTTACCTCCCCTCTCCTCTCTGGGCCTCTAAGCAACCAGCAACCTTTTTCTGTCTCTGTAGTTTTGCTTTTTCCAGAATGTCAGATAGCTGGACTCGTCACAGCGTTTAATTTCTTCAGACCGGTTTCTCTTACTTACCAGTATGGGTTCGTGGTTTGCCCAGGTCTTTTCATAGCCCCACGGCTCATGGGCTTGTTTCTTTTAACTGCTCAATAATCCTCCACTGTGGACGGACCACAGCTGGTTTTATCCATTTACCTACCGAAGGCGATCTTTGTGCCTTCCCTTTTGTGTGTCTGTGTCTGCGTATAACTTCATCCGTATCTCTTGGCACTAGCACAGTTTGGAAAGCATCATTCAGCATGGCTTTCTAGTTCGGGTGCCAAGTAGGTCATTACTTGAATTCTAAGGCCCCAAGGAAAAAAAAAATTTTTTTTTAAAGATTTTATTTATTTATTTGACAGAGATCACAAGTAGGCAGAGAGGCAGGCAGAGAGAGAGAGAGGAGGAAGCAGGCTCCCTGCAGAGCAGAGAGCCCGATGCGGGGCTGGATCCCAGGACCCTGGGATCATGACCTGAGCCGAAGGCAGAGGCTTTAACCCACTGAGCCACCCAGGCGCCCCCAC
>NW_019154161.1:4358710-4482384 GCF_002288905.1 Enhydra lutris kenyoni
TAAAGCCTCTGCCTTCGGCTCAGGCCATGATCTCAAGGTCCTGGGATCGAGCCCCGCATCGGGCTCTCTGCTCAGCTGGGAGCCTGCTTCCTCCTCTGTCTCTGCCTGCCTCTCTGCCTACTTGTGATCTCTGTCTGTCAAATAAATAAATAAAATCTTTAAAAAAAAAGAAAAATTTTTTTTGACCAAGAAGCACCCCTCTTGGAGGGCCTGGCTTCCTCAGTTGGTGGGGCGTGCAACTTTTTTTTTTTTTTTTTAAGATTTTATTTATCAGAGAGAGCAAGCCCAAGCATGAGCAGGGACGGGGCAGAGGGAGAAGGAGAAGCAGGTTCTCTGCTGAGCAGGGTGCGGGGCTGGGTCCCGGGACCCTGAGATCACGACCTGAGCCAAAGGCAGACACTTAACTGACTGAGCCACTCAGGCACCCCGGAGCATGGAACTCTTGATATCAGGATTAAGTTCGAGCCCCACGTTGGGTGTAGAGATTACTTTAAAAGAAAAAAAAAGGTGCTCCTGTTGCCTACCAGGCCTCCTCCCCAAATGAGATTGCTCTATATCCTTAGGAAATACCCCCTTCTCTTCCCTCGCCAGTTCTTATCATGGGGTCTGTGCGTGTCTATTTTCTTACAAGCCATGGCCTTTTCTGAAGCTCAGAAACATGTGGGTCCAATGCCCAGTGCTCACTCAGGTGGGACATAGTACCCCCCAAGCGGCTGGGGGCCGGGTCTCGCCCGCGGCAGAAACACCCAGACAGATGGGTCAGTTTAGGGGACAGCGGGGACCTTGGCAGTTTGGACTCAGGGCCCCGGGGCCGGCTCACCTCCTCTCCCTGTCAGTCCCACCAGCAGTACCCCCCGTCGCACAGCACGTCCCTGCCCAAGAAGGCCTACTCCAAGCTGGACAGCAAAGGCTACGGCCTGTACGAGGACTACGAGAACGAGCAGTACGGGGAGTACGAGGGCGATGAGGAGGAGGACCTGGGCAAGGAGGACTATGACGACTTCACCAAAGAACTGAACCAATACCGGCGCTCCAAGGAGGGCAGCAGCCGGGGCCGAGGTGAGGCCCTGTGGCCATCACGGGGCGTGGGAGCAGACGGGGTTGGGGGGGTTTGGGGTGATGCAGTGTGGAGCAGGTTGGACCCGCTCGGCCAGGCCTGGAGTGTGGGAGGAGAGACGGGCGTTATTCAGTGCTGAGAGGTTAACTGACAGCTGGCTGCCCCAGCCTCCTCTCCCAGCTTCCCAGCTCCTATCACACCGCAAGGTGGGACTGCCACACCTCTGAACCTTGAACCTGTGGCAGTTAGGAGGATGGTGGGGGGGGCCCTCTTAGAACCATCTCCTGCCTGCAAGGTTTTGCAACCCAGGAGGGAGGAGGGCTCACAGGATCTTCTAGCTCAGCGGTTCTTAGCCCTGCCTAAGGTCCAGCTCATTGTTGAGTGGCTGTTCCTTTAATCTTTCTTGGGCAGTCTTTCCTGGACACCTCCCTGGACAAGCCCTATTCTTTGGGGAGATTCTAGACCAGTGTTGTCCAATAGAAAACTTAATGCAAGCCTCCACATGATTTAGAATTTTCTAGTAGTTAAGTTAAACATGTAAAAAAGGGAAAAAATTTTAAAAAGTAAAAGGAAAACAGTATATTTTATTTGTCCAATGCATTCAAAGTCTTATTTTAACACATTATCCAAACAGATATGGTATTTCATATTCTCTCACTCTTTGTTGTCTTTTTTGTTGTTGTTGTTGTTGTTATTGCAAAGAGGTGGTTTTATTAAAGGACAGGGCCAGGACCTGTGGGCAGAAAGAGCTGCCTCTCTTTTTCTTTTCGTTTTTTTAAAGATTTTATTTATTTGACAGAGAAGAGAGAGAGAGAGCGAGCGTGCACGCCTAAGCAGAGGGAGCAAGAAGCAGAGGGAGAAACAGACTGCCTACTGAACAGGGAGCCTGATAGAGGGCTCGATCCCGGGACCCTGGGATCATGACCTGAGCTGAAGGCAGAGGCTTAACCGACAGAGTCACCCAGGCGCCCTCTCTTTTTCTTTTTTTTTAAGATTTTACTTATTTATTTGACAGACAGATCACAAGGAGACAGAGAGGCAGGCAGAGAGAAAGGAGGAAGCAGGCTCCTCGCTGAGCAGAGAGCCCGATGTGGGTCTCGATCCCGGGACCCTGGGATCATGACCTGAGCTGAAGGCAGAGGCTTTAACCCACTGAGCCACCCAGGCGCCCCCTCTTTTTCTTTTTCAACGAAGTGCTGTAGATCTGGTGTGTGGCCCCCCCCTTACAGCGCGTCTTAGTCTGTTTATGTTTAGGGGGCTCTGTAGCCACGTGTGCCTGGGGCCACAGTACTGGACAGTGAGTGCAGCTCTCAGTGGACAGGGGCCCCTGTGACAGTGTGGCAGATGTGCACCCAGGATGCTGAGGCCCGAGGCCCCCCACGGAGGGCATGTGGGGAAGTCAGGGGGGCAGTGGGACCAGCTGCCTCGAGCTGCTAGGAAGACTTGAGGAGATGACTGACCTCAGGCAGAAAATGGGCTGACTTCTCTCTCACTGATGGCATCTGCTCCCACTCGGGACGCTCACCGACTGAATCACCCCGCAGGCAGCCGAGGCCGTGGCAGGGGGTACCGGGGTCGAGGCAGCCGTGGAGGGTCTCGAGGCCGAGGCATGGGCAGAGGCAGCCGCGGAAGGGGCAGAGGCTCCGTGGGAGACCACCCGGAGGACGAAGAAGATTTCTATGAAGAGGAGATGGAAGTAAGCTGTCCTCCAGCCCCTGGGGGAAGGTGGGAGGGCTGGTGGGGAGAGCCTGTAAGACTGACTGTGGCGGAAGGAGAGTGTTTCACGCCAGGGCTCTGTGTTTCGACGTTCGTTTCTTATTTTGGATAAAGGAAATCATATGGTTCCAAATTGAGAAGGTACCAAAGCTGTGAAAACATCTCCCATTCCCAGAAACAAGTTTCCCGAGTGTCTTCTAGAAAAGTTTTAGGCCTTTGCAGTCGGGTGCTTGCTTATGCACGCCCCCCACATACACATGCGCACGCGTACAGCTTCTACTTTCATCGGTCTCTCCCCGCCGGAGACCTTTCTGTGCCAGTCCCCAGTGAGCCTGCCCTTTGTTACAGCCGCACAGCTGTCCCTTGTGTAGGAGGCCCCCTGGTGGGTTTGCCCCAGGAACAGAGTCCTTAGGAGCGAGGACCGCCCGGGAGAGCATTAGAACCCCCCTCCCCCGCTGTGGCCTGTGAAGTGGGGGCAGAGGCGGGCGGCCCCGGGTCGCCTGCCCATCTGAGTCTCCTTTTGACCTGCATGAACCAAAAGGCATGCGGGGGCAGAGAGTACAGTTAGGGACAGGGCTAATTGATCCCCGCACGACATTTGCCTTCTCTCCTTCCGGGAATCCAGTATGCAGAAAGTGAGGAGCCGATGGGAGAGGAGGACTATGACGAGTACTCCAAGGAGCTGAACCAGTACCGCCGGTCCAAGGATGGCCGAGGACGAGGTGGGCAGGGGCCCAGGTGGCGCCGACCCGAGGGGCACCTTCCGGCGGCTGCTGGATTTGGGTCCTGGAGAGAAGCAGCCGGTGAATGCCATCTCTGTCCTCTGCAGGCTTAAGTCGAGGCCGTGGCCGGGGTTCCCGAGGTCGAGGGAAAGGGATGGGCCGGGGTCGTGGTCGAGGTGGCAGCCGAGGAGGAATGAACAAGGGCGGAATGAACGATGACGACGATTTCTATGACGAGGATATGGGCGTGAGTTGACCCTTCACTCGGATTTCGTATGTTTAGCCAAAGCCCCTTCTTGGACTTTTTTTTTTCTCTGATAAGTCGATCTCTGAGGCCTTTCCTGCCCCGCATTCATCAGCTCTTCCGCGCGGGCTGACGGGCACCACCCGTCTCACAGGGGACAGGGGGCCGCGCTGCTGGTGACGCGTCCGGGGAGCCTGGTAGTTTGATAGGAAGGCGTGCACACTGCCTCTGGGGGGACTGGGTTCCCGCAGGGGTGAGCGGTGCTGCGCCAGGTGCGAGAGCTTTCCCCCTCTGAGCGCCGGCGCTCCGTGCCGCAGGCTCAGACCCCGCTCCGCCTTGGGGTTGGACCTGACCTGCTGGTCGCTGCTCCTGTTCCGTGAAGACGCTTCTGTCGAGGGAGTGCTCGTCCCTGACGGCCACCTTCTGTTCTGTCAGTCCCTCAGACCCCGTCTCTCCCAGTCTGCATCGCCGTCCCCCACCCCCCAACCCCTCCTTCTCAGCCTCCTTTACGCTCACACTCTGTGTCCCTGACAGGATGGTGGCGGGAGCTACCGGAGAAGTGACCATGACAAGCCTCACCAGCAGTCTGACAAGAAAGGCAAAGTCATCTGCAAATACTTCGTGGAGGGGCGGTGTACGTGGGTAAGGGGCCAGTTAACGTACCCGTGTGCTGGGGCAGGGCAGCAGCCCCACAGAGGATGCTCACGCCTCTGGGAATGTTCTCGAGGCCACCGTAACGGGAGGCAGCAGTCGGGTAAGGGTGGAAGTGACGGACTAGCGAGGCTCCGTTCTCTGGGTGGTTTTTTGATGTTTTTGTTCCTGGTTGGTTTGGGAGGTCAGGATTTTAAGCCTCCAAATGACCTCAAATGTATTAAGGTCGATACTGATACCGAAGACAAAATATGTCTTGGTTAATTATTGAACTTTAACGTCAGAAAGGGAATTATTAAGATAGAAGAGGAGGTGGGGGAATCAGGCCAGCCTTGAACTTCACAGCAGAGTTCGACACCAGAAGCGGGGCCGACGACCAGAGTTCTGAGGCCGCAACCGGGTGTGAGTTCAGCCAGCCGGCTTTCTGTTCGCCGACGATGGCGATGGGCAGATCCGGGCACACACATGCCCACGGAACACCGCACCCACGTATAGGCTGTAGAAAAAGTTACATATTTGAGACAAATGTATGTGTTTGTAAGTTGCTCCTCGTTACGGTCTCAGTTCGTGTCTAGAAGCTTGTAGTAGATCTGCAGAAAGATGAGTAGCCGCTCTGGGGAGTAAGGGGAACCCGCTATACAGAACGGTTTCCATATTTTGTCACCCGGGTGTGTGTCCTGAGTGTGTCTGACTGTGCATGATGGCAGACTGAGCTCCACTAGTGTAAACACTCAGACGTTATCCCGCTGAAGGAGGTTGGTGTCCTGGCCACTGGCACTCTTGGGGGGCTTCCTACTTTAAGAATGTCCGATGTCTTTGAGCATGTGGCTTTTGTCCTCGTGGTTCCACAGTATCTGCTGTGCCTCTGGCGGTCCCATCTGAGGGCTAAGAAGAAAGATGGCCAGAGGGATTTCTTTTAATTTAGGCCGCATTGTCCTCCCTTGGGGATTTTGGCCTGCGTTTCATTGGCCAGGACATCCAGGGAGGCCGGGAGATGTACCTTTTTGGCTGGATACGTTCTTCCCCAATAAAATGAAGGTTGTGTTAGGAAGGAAGAAGCGTGGTGCTGGATACTGGCCGCCACGCAGCAAATCAGGAAAAATAGTGAGTAGGCGCGAAGAGGGAGAAGGGGGAGAATGAGAAAGAAGTGCTGAGGGGCAGTGGAGTGGAGCCGGGGGAATGGGGTCGTGGGCACAAGAGAAGGGAGCACACGCTGCGTCAGAACTTTCCAGTTGGTGGGAAGCCATGTCAGTGAGCCCCGCCCTTCCCTGTGTGGGGATTCCTGTCGTTGGTCCCTCCAGGCTTCAGCCTCCCATCGCAGATGGGCTTCGGCAAGGGCTATCGTGCTTACCTTTTCCTTGCTTCTCTTCCAGGGAGATCACTGTAATTTCAGCCATGACATCGAGCTACCAAAGAAGCGAGAACTGTGCAAGTTTTACATCACCGGGTTCTGTGCCAGGGCCGAGAACTGCCCCTACATGCACGATATCCTTTGGCACTCACCTCTCACGGGATGCAGGGCTCACACCTCTTCCCTCCTCGCTGCCGATGGCAGCTCACCTTTGCCGCGTGTGCCCGCTCCATGTGCCAGCGCCGGGCCAAGCTTCCGGCGTGTCTCAGTCTCATTGAACCTCCACATCTGTCTTGTGGCGGAGCCGCTGTCCACGTCCTACAGATGAGGAAGCGGATACACACACGTTTCCTGGTTTTCTGTACACAGACTCTCGAGACTGGCCGTACTCTTGTCTTTTATCTTCCGGAGGTTTTTCCAGTAGGCTGTGCAAGTTTGGGAAAATCGTTGACCTTCATTATTCCTGCCCAGTGAGGATCCGTAGACAACAGGCCCCAAGGCTGGTGTGGTGGGGCGGGAAGCTCTCCAGAGCAGGAGTCTCGAGAACCAGGGTCTCAACTCCAGTCCGCTGCCAACCTGCTGTGCAACCCCGAGCTGGTCACTTTAACTCTCTGGGTTTCCTTTCTTCATCTCCAAAACAAAGGGGGTTGGATTCTGCCCTCGGGTGGGTTCCAGGAGCCAATGCTTTTTGCCTTAACGCGCTGTGAACGTGATTTTCCCTGTAAGTTGTACCACACGACTGGGAACTGCATTAATGGTGATGACTGCATGTTCTCCCATGACCCCCTGACGGAGGAGACCAGAGAGCTCTTGGACAAGGTAATGTCAGAGGTTGGCAGGGAGCCTGGGGCCTTACAGCTGCCTCCAAGGGAGCCAGGGGGGCGCACCCGCCACTGACCTGACCAGCCTGCCTGTCTGTCCCCCTGGCTTCTGTGCCGCGACCAGATGTCCCACCTGCCTTGATCAGGAGCTAGGCTGTGTTACGGAGGGTGTGGGGCTGCATTTTTTTCTGTGGGGAGAATTGAGGTCCTCGCGCATGTGTCTTCACTCCTGCCAGGGCAGTTTGATGGGTGGGGGGACGGGGGAGTGGGGTTCTACATAAAAGGAGTGTTGCCTGCAGACATGGACTGTAAGTTATCTTTTAGAGAGCCCTTGATGCCCGGGAAGGTGGGTTGTATTTTGGTGGAAATGTCAAACGTTTCCTCTCGGGGCTTAAGGATTCTATTTCAGGGAGATTAGAGGTTCTCAGGAGGGAGAGGCCTCTGTGGTCTGGCTGAGGCCTTCCTCCCCAGTCAGCTGGAAACCCATCCTGGTGTTGGTGGTTCTCCTTGAAGAGTCGTGAGGTCTCCAGGGGCCCCAGGTTCTTGTCCTCGGGTTCCTAACATACACGCAAGGAGAGAGAGGGAGAGAACGTGGGTCCTTCCAGATGAAGACTTTCTGCCTTCCAGCGCACAGATTTGAGGGGATTGGCTGGGCTTTTGAGAATGGCAAGGATGGAGGCTTTGAGGGGCACGCGAGGCAGTCCATCGGTGACTGCCCTGTTTCAGTGGTGGCCGGGGCAGCGCGGGGTTCAGGGAGAAGCCTCGCAGAGGCAGAGCAAAAGAAGGCACACTGCTCACAGGCAGTGCAGTGGGAAAAATTCTCCTCTTACCAGGCCCTCTGGAGAGCTTGGTACCCTAGGAATGGGGTTTCCTATCCAGTAGATCTCGAGAGCCTGCTGATCTGACAGGGTAAGGAGTGGGGAAGGTCACGGTTTCCCCTCTCATGTGGAGAGCCGAACAGTCGCTGGCTCAGCACTGCCCCCTGCTGGACCTTCAGAGTTGGCGCTCCAGACCAGTGCTGTCTGAGTAGGAACACAGCCACAACCAAGCCATGTATGTGATTTAAGCTCAGTTAAAGTAGGAAGAAACCAACGAAGTTGAATTCAGGGAAGGTATCTTATCTCATTGGTATGTCTGTGTTCAAAGTATTGTTCCGGCAAGTAATAATGAAAAGTTAGTACAACGTTTTGTGTTATTATTATTACTATTATTTTTGCAATTTGGTGCTTATTTTCTACTTAGAGCCCGTGTCGGTTTGGACCGGCTACGTTTCGAGTGTCAGTAGCCACACGTGGCCAGTGACCACCACCTTGACAGTCCAGCTCTAGCTGCCCTCAGAAAAAAGCCAAAGAAAGCCAGGATCGCACATTTCAGCTTCCAATTACAAACCTTTCGGAAGCATCAGTATCCTCCCCGATCTAAAAAAAAAGCATGTCTCAGTAGGTGAAGAGGGATTGTTGAACCTGGATTAAACCGTACCAGAACTGCATCTCAGGGGTCAGAAAGTGAGGCGGAGGGCGTGTTCTGAGAAGGACCTAGGTTAACCCCGATGAAGGCATCCGGTCAGCCCTCGTGCTGCAGCTCGTCAGCCAGGGCTGGGGTCTGGGGCTCCAGGGTGGCCCCGGGTGGCAAGCTGTGGTGCCACTCACACCTGGGCCTCGGCCACCCTCTCCCGGAAAGTCTGTGTTCTTCTTCCTTCCTTCCTTTCTTCAGCTCTGTTCTCCCCCTTCGCAGAGACATTTCTGTCTGTGCAGACACATCGGTTTCCAGCCGTCCATTCCAGGTTTGGAAACGTGCTTGCTTCCCCACCCGGAGTCATCTGTTAGCGATATTTTGCCTCATTTGCTTTGTTACCTGATTCCATTTTATTTTATATACGCATGTGCATCTTTTTTTTTCCTTGAACCTTGAGAGTAAGTTGTACACGTTTTGGTTCTTTACTCTTTTTTTGGTTTTTTTTTTTTAAGATTTTATTTATTCATGAGAAACAGAGGCAGAGGGAGAAGCAGGCTCCCTTGGAAGCCTGATTTAGGACTCGATCCCAGAGCCCTGGGATCCTGACCTGAGCCGAAGCCAGACGCTTAACCCCTGAGCCACCCAGATGCTCTTTGGTTCTTTACTCTTAAATCTTTCCTCCTGCTTCACTTTTTTATAGTTCGGTTTGTCAGGATATGGTTTGTACCCGGTAAAATTCCCCATTTAGTGTGAAGGTCTGTGAGTTCTGACAAACACAGCCACCCCGGCATCTAGATAGAGGAAATTCATGCCATCACCCCCAAAACTCTGTGCCCCTATAGAGTCAATGCGTCCCCATTCTCCAGCCTCTGGTAACCACTAACCCATTTTCTGTCCCTATAATTTGCATTTTTAAGAATGTTTTGAGTGGGATGCCTGGGTGGCTCAGTGGGTTAAAGCCTCTGCCTTTGGCTCAGGTCATGATCCCAGGGTCATGGGATCGAGCCCCGAATCGGGCTCTCTGCTCGGCAGAGAGCCTGCTTCCCCCTCTCTCTCTGCCTGTCTCTCCGCCTACTTGTGATCTCTATCAAATAATAAATAAAATCTTTAAAAAAAAAAATGTTCTGTGAGTAGGTTTATATAGTATGTACCTTTTAAAAACACGTGTGTATGTAATCTTCTGAATCTGGTTTCACTTGCCGTAATGCGTGTGGAATTCACGTTGTTGAGGATAGTTCATAGCTGTTTGTTGCTGAGTAGTACTCTATTGTATGGATGGTCTAAGATTTTGTTTTGTTTTGTCTTTGAAGACTTAATTTATTTGAGAGAGAGAGAGAGCATGAGCAGGGGGAGGGGCAGAGGGAGAAGCAGGCTCCCCGCTGAGCAGTGAGCCGGGTGTGGGGCTCGATCCCAGGACCCCGGGATCATGACCTGAGCCGAAGGCAGAGGCCTACCCAACTGAGCTGCCCGGTGCCACCGGATGATCTAAGTTTGTCTGGTTACCAGTGGAGCAGATTTGTCTGGTTTCCAGTAGGGCAGAAACTTGGGATTTTTAGCCAACTAATACGAGTAAACAGATTACTTTGGCCTGATGACCCTTGGCTCACGTGCCTTTGTGTGTCTGCAGGCATGACTGTCCTTTTCTGCTGAGAGGTTGCTGTTGACTCTTAGAAAGTTTTGGCATCAGTCAGGATCCGTCCTGGTGGAGGTGGGCCCTGGTTGTCTCGTCTGATGAGAGGGTCCTGGGCGCCCCTGTCCTCGCGGCGGAGAGGCCCAGAAACCGACGCACGGGAGGTCTGGAACAGACGTGCCCCTCTCCGCGTCTCTGGGCAAGGGCTGCGCAGACAGTTTGGGTTCAGCTTTTCTGGCGGGAATGTTGTTTTAATATGTTTCACGTGTCACTGTGTTGGCCTCAAATGCGGGTCAGTCCTTGCTTTCGCAGCAACACGCATGGCCCAGGGTGGGAGATGCTGGGTAAGGAGATGAGCACGGGGAGCCGGTCGGGTCCTGGGCTGAGGCCTGAGTGAGGGACGAGGGAAGCGAAGTCCTGGGGTTGGGGTTGTGTGGTCCAGCTGGCCCGTAGGCTGTGCAGGGAGAGCTGAAGCCCTGTTTGCTGAGAAGCTGAAGGCCCGAGTGTGTACAGGGCCCAAGGAGGTAAGAGCTCGGGGGAGGCCCGCTCACTGGGGAGCAGCAGCGCCCCTACCGAGACCAGCCGGCGGGCCAGAGCTCTAGTTCCTCGTGTTAATCGTGAATTCATTAAACGCGCAGTGTGTGGTGGCAAACAGTGGCGGAGACGTCACTGTAGCCTCGCTCCCCAGAGCCATTGGTCGAGAAGAGAAAGGGACGTTCCAGCTAATAGGTGGTGCAGAGAAGGCTGATCTCCAGAGGCAGGGGTCAGGAGGGCCCTGAAGGAAGAGGACAGCAGCGAGGCAGCGCTGGGAGGAGGGATAGAGCGGGGCCTGCTGGGTGCGAGCGTGGGAGGCAACGGGAGTGTGGCCCTTTTGGTGGCCAGAGCCTGTGGCCCCGTCCATAGCAGGGGAGGAAGTTGTGGTCAAAGTTGTTCCTATTGAATGAGGTGTAACCTTGTCAGGTTTTGCCTGATGTCTGAGGGCATTGAGTTGCCATTGAAGGAAGGATCTCGAAGGGCAGACGTGTGGCCATGTTGGTGGTGGTTTGCGCTGTTGGTGAGCAGAGAGTGGTGCGGGAGACTAGAGACCCCGGGGTGGGGGAGCAGGGGTGGAGTCCCGGCCAGAGGGCAGGTGGGCCATTCAAGAGGTCCAGGCAATAGCTCGGGAACAGCGTGTAGGAGAGGAACCCTGATCCTGGCTTGGGGCTGGGGAGGTAGAGGGGCCATCCTTCATAAGAACCCCACTCGTGGCCAGTAGAGGGGGAGAAGGCACAGGGACTGAAGCGCCATGGGGCAGAGTGGATATCTGCAGCCCTGCGGGTAGATGGGTCTGACTGAAGCTTGAGGGTAGGCGGGGCCTCAGGGCTAGGGTCTCTGTGCTTACTGCCGAGGCGAGGCAGTGTGCAGGGAGACCCCTTCCCCTTGAGAAGCGCACCAATAGCGGAGCCAGGCCAGCTGAAGCTTGGAAGCTTTGACTTTGTGCCCCCAGACGGCCCGGCCCCCTCACCTCTGCCATCCTCTGCTCTGGAGTCTGGGGAACACAGAGGGAGATGCGGCTCTTAGTTTTCCTTGCTCGCTGATCCAGGAGGGGTGCGGCGGTGCCAGGCTCCTGCCGGGCTCTGGCCTGGGCGCTGGGGACACAGTGGCTAGGAGAGGAATCCAGTCCTAGGGCGGATCCTGATTACACCCTAGGATTGGGGTGCTGGTGGGAATGTGCAGAGAGCCCAGAGGTGCTTCGACAAACTGACTTACGAAGGCTCAGTGAGCAGGTGACCCCTGGCCAAGTGACAGGAAGAGGGAGGAGGGGCACTTGGGGAGCAAGGGACGCCGAGCCAGCAGCAGCTGCACACCCGGGTCAGGACCCAGAGGGGCCACCTCGCTGGGCAGGAAGCAGGCAGAATGTGGGGGCCGTGAGGCCTGCGGGGTCTGCGCCGGCCTGGCTCTCCGCTGAGAGCAGCACACTGTGTTCACACTGCTCTAGGAGTGTGTTAAATGTGGTTCCGGTTCCCACTTGGACCGCACCTGGAATCAGCAGGGTTCCAAGGGACAAAAGGTTCCCGTTGATCGATTGTCCGAGTATCCTAGCACCCCTGGACCCTGCTGTCTCTGGGCACAGGTACTGCTTCTGACCGTGAGGAGAGAGAGAAGCTAGGAGCACCTGACGGCCTCCTGGAGGCCCTGCTGCCACCGCCCGCACTCCCGCCGGCCCCGGGTGCAGGAGCAGGGGGTGGTCTTTGGTAGGGCTGACGCTGAGACACTAGCTAGGGATGGGCCATCTCTAAGCCCCGTGTTCGGATGCGCTGAGGTGTCTATGCTCAGGTCCCCAAGATGACCCAGGACCAAGCAGGTAGCCACCACGGGCAGAGGCTGGAAAAACCAGGCACCATCATCCAAGAGTCCTCACCCCGTGTAGTCAGGAGGGCCATGCTTAATCCTCAGGTTGTGACAGCACTTGAGGAATATTCTCGAATAGGGGTGCCTGGTTGGGGCTTGGTCAATGCCCAGCGTGTTGCCTCTGCCTGGCGTGCACCAAAATCCCAGAATCCCAGAGGACAGGGTGTGTTTCAGCGGCAAGCATGTCGTCCATGTAAACACTTTAGGCACAGTGAGCACCTCTTGTTAGTTAGGGGGTGTTAGGGGATTCCCCCCCCCCCGACATCTAGGTGCCCAGACACCAGCCCCAGACCAGGGTTGCAAGCAGGCCTTCCGAGGAAAGCAGCCACGACTGCCGTGTTAACTTTTCTGCGCAGGGTCGAGACATTCTGCTCCAACAGCTCATCTCCCCCGTCCCAGGTTCCGTGCTGGGCCCCAGGCACGACATCGCGCTGCCTGTGTAGAATTGACAGCCGCAGGGTGAGCCCAGGTCAGCGGAGGACAGCTACACATACAGGCTTACAGAGCTCGGGCAGTGCTGTGAACGTTGCTGACGGTGGGGCAGCAGTGAACGCAGGACATCAGGACAGTCACTTTGAGTTGACCTTTAGTAAGAGACCCCACCATTGGGGGACACAGAGCCACAGTTAAGAATAGAGGGAAAGGGGCGCCTGGGTGGCTCAGTCATTACGCATCTGCTTCGCCTCGGGTCATGATCCCAGGATTGAGACCCACATCAGGCTCCCGGCTCAGCTAGAAGCCTGCTTCTCCCTCTCCCACTCCCCCTCTTAAGTTCCCTCTCTCCCTGTGTCTCTCTCTCTGTCAAATAAATAATTAAAATCTTAAAAAAAAAAAAAAGAAAGAAAGAAAAAAGGAACAGAGGGAAAGATAGACACTCAGGAAGAAAGCTGGTTCCAGCCCGGGTACCACAGGGGAGAGAGCTCAGCTGTCCCCGGGATTGGCTCGGGGCCGGGTCCTCAGGGTCGAGGAGCCCCAGGCACCGCGGAAGCAAGTGAAGCCGAGGGGTGTGGCCCTGTCCTCCCAGACACCCAGCCCTGCTGTCAGGCCCTGTGGCTCAGGGATTCGGCATCTGATTACAAGTGTAGCGAGAAGCCCGTAGGATTCCAACGGGACAATGGCATGTTAGCCGCATAGCGTGCTACAGCATGGATAAACCCAGCGGGTGTGCCCAGTGAAAGAAGCCAGTCGCCAGAGGCCACAGGGCGTGAGTCTGGTTGTGTGACCTGTCTGGAGCGGGCAGGTCACGGAGATGACAAGCAGATGAGTGGTTGCGGCGGGTGGGGGGGGCTGGAGGTGGGGAGGGGGAGTGACGGCTAACGGGTACGGGGCCTTCTTTTGGGGTGACGGGAAGGTTCTGGAACAGGTACAGGTGGTGGTTGTATAACCTCAAGTCTGTACTTAATGCCACTAAATTTTTCAGAAGGGAAAACTAGTACCTTTTATGTTTCACGTGTTTTGCTTCGAATAGGAGTGGTGCCCCCCCCCACCCAGCCGCCAGGGGTCACAGAGCAGGTGGGACAGCGGCGTGGGACGATGATTCTTTCGCCAAAGAGGCTTTGTGCTCCTTGTCTTTATGCTTGTGAGGGCTACAGGGTCCTCGTGTTTTGGGGTTTTGTGTTCTGAGAACTTTTGCTCCGCATGTGGGAGGCATGTGTCCTACGTCTCCCTTTGTTCTCACCCGCAGATGTTGGCTGACGACGCAGAAGCAGGCGCTGAGGACGAGAAGGAAGTGGAGGAACTGAAGAAGCAGGGCATCAACCCCTTGCCCAAGCCGCCCCCGGGCGTGGGGCTCCTGCCTACCCCACCTCGGCCCCCCGGCCCCCCGGCCCCAACCTCTCCCAACGGCAGGCCCATGCAGGGCGGTCCCCCGCCCCCACCTCCGCCCCCGCCCCCACCCCCTGGGCCCCCCCAGATGCCCATGCCGGTGCACGAGCCGCTGTCCCCCCAGCAGCTGCAGCAGGACATGTACAACAAGAAGATCCCCTCCTTGTTCGAGATTGTGGTGCGGCCCACGGGCCAGCTGGCTGAGAAGCTGGGCGTGAGGTGAGTGCCCTGGGTCCCCACACCCCCCGAGTCAGGCTTGGGGGTGGCTCTGGCCTCCGCCAGGCTCCCTTATGCTGGGGGTCTGTCACCATGAGCCTGGTCTGGAGCCCTCTGTGACCAGCTGCGTGGATGCCTCTGTGTCTCCTGGCTAGTGTGGCCACCATTCTTGCTCCGCAGTCCCTCTCACGAACATCATTTCTTCTCCCTAGGTTCCCTGGACCCGGAGGACCCCCAGGGCCAATGGGCCCTGGGCCCAATATGGGCCCCCCGGGGCCCATGGGGGGCCCAATGCATCCCGACATGCATCCCGATATGCACCCCGACATGCATCCGGACATGCACCCCGACATGCACCCCGACATGCCGATGGGCCCTGGCATGAACCCTGGCCCGCCTATGGGACCCGGTGGCCCCCCAATGATGCCCTATGGTCCTGGAGACTCTCCACATTCTGGAATGATGCCCCCCATCCCGCCATCCCAGAACTTCTATGAGAACTTCTACCAGCAGCAGGAGGGCATGGAGATGGAGCCAGGACTCCTCGGGGATGCAGGTGCGCAGGCCGGGCTGGGGGGCTGGGGGGCTGCCGCAGTGGGCACTGGGGACGTAGTCGGGAAGACCTGGGTTTTTGCTTCCGTCCGAGTCTTTCAGAGCATGAATCCAACTCCATCTCTGTCCCGTGAGTGCTTGCACGTTTTCAGTGATGGGGGGGGGGTTCACTCCCTGTTGCGGTTAAATGGAGTCTTGTGATCTTATCGCTGTAACTTATTTAACGTTTTACACATTTTGCTGGGTGCGCCTGGAATCGGGACCATGGGAAATCAGAGGGGCGGGTGTGGAGGGCTCTGGGCTCTGAGGCGGAGGCACCCTCTCCAGAGTGGCCTCTTTCCAGACGGTTCTGGGCTTGGGGCTGCTGGTGTTGGCCCTGTGCCTCTGCTTGTTCTGTCCCCGTGACTCACCATCTTTCTTCCATCTTTCCTTTACTTAAACAAGAGTGTGTGTTGGTAACGACTCGTGCCTGCCAGGCAGAGGGGTTGGCCGGCTGTGCCGCGGCCTTCAGGGGGCAAGGGTGCGCCCGCTGCTGCCACAGGGCGGCCGTGGTCCTTGCCTCAGCTGCACTGTAGTTGAGGGAACCAGACCACAACGTGGAAGCTCATTTCAGCACCGATCGTTCCTCGAGAAAGCCGGGCGGGTGTTTGTGTTAGAGGGTGGGGCCAGACAGGTCAGGAGGGTCAGTAGATGGGGACAGTGTGGGGACAGTCAGCAGAGGCCTCTGAGGAGGGGAGGAGGCCCAGGTGCAGAGCGGCCATGTAGCTCGGCGAGGGAAGTCAGGGGAGCCAAGTCCCTGCGTGAGACTCCGACGAGGTGGCCTCATGGGGAGAACACTAGGGAGCAGGCAGAGGCGTTCGAGGGTGGCGGGTCGGAGCTGCAGTGGAGTCAGGGAAGCTTCTGGGCTGCTGTGGAGTCTTCTGGGCAGAGGTGGTGGCGACAGGGCAGGAAGTGGCAGGGCTGGGCTTCATGGCGTGCAGATAGTGCTTGGGGGGCCGGTGGGCCTCCTCGGACACGTGCTATAAGGCGGGAAGGAGCTGGTGCGGCCGGGTCCCTGGCTGGAAGCTCAGGCTGTCCCAGTGCCAGGAGTCCTGCTGGAGAGAGCCAAGCTGTGGTGGGTGGGGAGCACCCCAATTTGGCCGCCCTGTGAAGCAAGAGGCGCCCATCTGACCGCCGGCTGGAGATCTGGAAGGGCGTCGGGGAGGTCAGCGAGCTGCGGCGGCTGTGGGGGCGTCAGCGCCAGGAGCAGGAGCCTCAGAGAGGAAAGTGCTGGGTTCGGAAGCGAGGAAAGCACTCTGTGTGGGGGGGGCACTGTGGTTCCCACGGTCCCCTCTGCTGTTCTTAAATCCATGTAATAACGTATGTGGAAAAGGGTCTGGGTGTGGAGGGCAAGCATGTGCACAAGCTGGGGACAGCAGGTGTCTCTAGAGTAACTCGCTCTAATTCCCGTATCAGGAAATCCACCCTTTTAAAGCATGTCACTCGGTGGTGTCTCCTATGTTTGCAGTTGTGTAGCTTTCGAGGAATTCGCTCAGGGCCGCGTGCTGTGTGCAGGGGGACCTGGGGCCTTTGTTCCTGGGATGTGCCAAGCTCTGTGCTGGGGGGCTGCACAGCATAGGCTTGCCACCAAATTCATGTGTCCCGAAGTTCAGGGGCTAAAAGGAGGTGACCTTTCACTTTCCGCTTTATATGCTTTGTGGATGAAATATTCACAAATTCTTTGAACCCTTTAACTTAAATTACGGCATTGGCCACGTTCAGACGCTTGTGGGGATAGGACAGTGGTGGACGAGTCACACAGTGCAAGTACAGAATACTTCCTCCCTGCAGAGCATCCTGGGAGGGGGCCGTGCCGAGCAGACCTCGTCTGTCTCAGTCTGTCTCAGCGAGCGTGTACACGCGCACACGCACACACACAGTCTCTGCGCGCGGCTCCCCCCGCCTGGGCTCTCTTGTGGCTGGAGTTTGTGGAGGTCCGCGGCTGAGGCCAGGCACCTGCCCGCTCTCAGGAGTGAAGGCAGACCCTTCTGCCTTGTGCTTCCTAGACGCTGTGTGGGAGCAGTGCGCTTAGGAACAGTGTGTGGAGCTCGGGGACCCAGAGAGGAAGGAGGGAGGAGGAGGAAACTGCCAGGAGCCTCTGGCTTGAGCTGTGGCCGTAGCCACGGTTTGGTTATTGCCTTCTGTTTATAAGTCTTCGTTGGCCGTGGTTGAGCTCGTAAGACGAGCTCACCGTGAGATGCAGTGTGTTTTTTTCCTGATTATTGCAAAGAAACCGCAAAGTGAATGCTCGTTGTCAGTAATGAGAAGTCAGAAACACGTGGGGTCAAATGCGAAGAATCTGTCCACCCTCTCTCCCAGATCTCACCCCCGGAGGGACTGTTTCCTGTCTGTCTTCACAGCCTGTTCTTTGCGTTTTGTAAACATCTGTCTAACGTTCCGTCCTGTTCACCTCATGAGCATTTGCCCGCATCTCTAAATTGTGCTGTGAACCCCATTTTCAGGGGCTGCATCGTGGGTGGGGGCACCCTCGTGGGCCGCTCCGTTCCTTGCTGTTGGGCTTTCTGTGGGGACCGTCCTGGGGCGGCGGGGGGAGGGACGGGCTGCACATCGTCACCCATCACCATGGGGGGTGGTTCACCAGTGAGGGGCGCACAGGGGGTTGGTGTTGGTGCCGCGAGGCCCTTCCCGACGTGCACCCTCGGTTCTTCCCTGCCGCAGAGGACTACGGGCACTACGAAGAGCTGCCAGGGGAGCCTGGGGAGCACCTCTTCCCCGAGCACCCTCTGGAGCCCGACAGCTTCTCTGAGGGAGGGCCCCCAGGCCGGCCGAAGCCGGGCGCCGGTGTCCCCGACTTCCTGCCCTCAGCCCAGAGGGCCCTGTACCTGAGGATCCAGCAGAAGCAGCAGGAGGAGGAGGAGAGAGCGAGGAGGCTGGCTGAGAGCAGCAAGCAGGACCGGGAGAATGAGGAAGGCACGTGTGCCCCCGGGGCGGGGCCCTGACAGGCGCACGCCCCTGCCCCCGTGCAGTGGAGAGGTGGGGGATGCCTAGGTGGGGTTTCGTGTCAGAAAGGAGCCTGTGGCCAGGGAGGACCCCTGCCCAGGGCCGTGAAGCCAGGCCGGGGCTGCTGCATTGCCTGGGCCCAAGAACACTGGAAGTCAGGGCTGCCCTTAGTGTCTTGGGGGTCAGGAGAGACACTGATCCCACAGAGGAGGGAGGTGGGCTGGTCCCCGGAGGAGACAGCAGGATTTCCAATAGGATTTCCCTTCTGCGCCCTTTCAGAAGAGCCTCAGAGTTGATGCTCACAGCCCCCCTTGCCCTAGACCATGTTCTCAGGAAGTCAGCAGATGACCGCTAGTCGCTGACATAAACCGCTAATAATTAGCCGTCACAGCTGGCAGGTTGCTCGGTGCCACACCGCGGAACTGATGGCATCCAGCCCAGTAGGAAATGGGGCTGACAAATGGTGTCTAGAACCAGAAGCCGGAGGCTGCATATGGCTTTTGTAGGAGCCTGGGAGCAGGTGGGGACAGTGGGAAGAGCGGACAGTGCCCTCCCTTGGTGGCTCCGGCTTCACCGACTTGGAAGGTTTCTGAGTAGGCCCACCAGGCCCCGTCGCTTCCCAGCCGGTGACTGCCCTTCCCCGGGACGTGGTTAACGCTTCGAGGGGCCTGGGGGCCAGTGTCCGTGGGCCCTGAGTGCAGTGAGAGCGGAGTCAGTGGTAGCTGCTCCCAGGTACCCAAGGCTGGGCCCGCCATGCGGGGACCTCAGTCCACAGGGGTGAGGACGAGGTGGCAGAGCCCTGGGCTAGGATTCTGAGCCCAGTCCCCGCTCTGCCCCCATCCCGTGGCGCTGTCCCCCATCCCGTGGCGCTGTCCCCCATCCCGTGGCGCTGTCCCCATCCCGTGGCACTGTCCCCCATCCCGTGGCGCCGTCCACACCCCTGCTTTCTGGCCTGTCAGCTGGGCATGATGATAACATCACCTCCCGGGCGGTCGTGAGGGTTACTGAGACAGCACTTAGAGCACTGCTGGCACGTGGGGAAAGGTCTAGAAACATTAGCCAGCGACCTGCCAGTCCCAGCGCTCCACTGTTTGTGGCGGCCCGCGGAGGGAGGGGAAACTGAGGTTCTCAGAGGTAAGAGGCAGAGGAGCCACTCACCTGGAGGTCTGCTGTGGGGTCCAGGAGTGGTGGCCGCTGGTCACTCATGTTCCTCCTCCTCTCTGTTCTTTCTTAGGTGACACTGGGAACTGGTACTCCAGTGACGAGGACGAGGGCGGGAGCAGCGTCACTTCCATCTTGAAGACCCTGAGGCAGCAGACGTCTAGCAGACCCCAGGCTTCCGTCGGGGACCTGAGCAACAGTGGGCTGGGGGATCCCCGCCTCCAGAAAGGACACCCCACGGGAGGCCGGCTGGCTGACCCTCGCCTCAGCCGGGACCCCAGACTCACCCGCCACGCCGAGGCTTCCAGCGGGTCTGGCCCAGGAGACACAGGGCCCTCCGATCCTCGGCTGGCTCGCTCCCTGCCCACTCCCAAACCCGATGGCGGCCTTCATTCCAGCCCTGCAGGCCCCAGCGGCACCAAGGGGTCTGGACCACCCCCTACGGAAGAGGAGGAAGGGGAGCGGGCCCTGCGGGAGAAGGCCATGACCATTCCCCTGGACCCTCTCCCGGGGCACCCGCTGCGGGACCCGAGGTCACAGCTGCAGCAGTTCAGCCACATCAAGAAAGATGTGACCCTGAGCAAGCCGAGCTTTGCCCGCACCGTGCTCTGGAACCCCGAGGACCTGATCCCTCTGCCCATCCCCAAGCAGGACGCGGTGCCCCCTGTCCCTGCGGCCCTGCAGTCCATGCCCACCCTGGATCCCAGGCTGCACCGTGCCACTGCCACGGGGCCCCCCAACCCCCGACAGCGCCTGGGCACCTCCACAGACCCCGGCGCACCCGGCTCCAACCTGCCTGACTTTGAGCTCCTCTCTCGCATCCTTAAGACGGTCAATGCCACGGGCCCCTCAGCGGCCCCGGGCTCCAGCGATAAGCCCAGTGACCCCCGAGTCCGGAAGGCACCCACTGACCCTCGGCTCCAGAAACCAGCAGACTCTGCTGCCTCCTCCCGGGCTGCTAAGTCTGGTCCCACCGAAGCTTCGTCTCCCGCCGGCAGCCCCAGCGGGGAGTCCTCCCCGCCAGCCACCGCCCCCTACGACCCCCGAGTGCTGGCTGCCGGCGGGCTGGGCCAGGGCGGCGGGAGCGGGCAGAGCAGTGTGCTGAGTGGCATCAGCCTCTACGACCCCAGGACTCCCAACGCGGGGGGCAAGACCGCGGAGCCGGCTGCTGAGGCGGGCGCCCAGCCCAAGGGCCCCGAGGGCAATGGCAGGGGCTCTGCCGCCAAGGCCAAGGAGCCCCCATTTGTCCGCAAGTCCGCCCTGGAACAGCCGGAGTCCGCGAAGCCCGCTGTGGATGGGGGTGCTGCCGCGGCCACGGACAGGTACAACAGCTACAACCGGCCCCGGCCCAAGGCTGCTGCGGCCTCCTCCGCCACCCCGGGCGCCCCGCCACCAGAGGGCGCCTCGCCCCAGCCCGGCGTGCACAACCTGCCTGTGCCCACGCTCTTTGGGACTGTGAAACAGACGCCCAAGACGGGCTCTGGGAGCCCATTTGCCGGCAACAGCCCAGCCCGCGAGGGCGAGCAGGACGCGGGGTCCCTGAAAGATGTTTTTAAAGGCTTTGACCCCACTGCCTCCCCCTTTTGCCAGTAGTGTTAAGCTGGAGTCAGGTGCTCCCGGCGCCCACCCTGCCCAGGGCAATACTGAAGGGCAGCAACCGGAGTTGGGAACTTGGGGGGAGGGAGGGCTCGGGTGTTGTTTTTTTTTCCTTATTTTTTTTTTCTCCAGGTCTCTCTCTCGCTCGCTTTCTCTCTCTTTCTTTTTCTTAATAGTACTTTCTTTACAACGTATAAATTGTATATAACCATTTTCAGTCCGTTCTGGTCAGTGCTGCGGGGCACCCAGGCTCCCGCCAAGAAAACAACCTCCTGCACGTCAACAGGTGTGAGTCCCCTGGGCCCCGGCCCCAGCTGGCACATCCTCTGGCCGGGCTCAGTTATCAGGGACTCTGTGAAGGCTGGAGCCCCAGTCTGGTGGCTGGGCGTCCGGTGGGTTTTCTGGGCAAAGCTTGGCCCCTCCTCCGCCCCCGCCCGCCCCTGAGGACAAAGGGAACTGTCGGTGTCCGAGGCACTGAACGCTGCTCGTCCCCCGCCCATGAGGAGAGATGAAGCCGAGACAGCGAGCAGGCCTGGCGTGGAGGCAGGTCCAGGCGTTTCTAGAACCCCATCCCTTGTACAGGGCACAGGCCCTGCCCACCTGCTTCAGGGACCGAAGGAAGGAGACGATTTGAGAGAGAGGCAGACGGCCCTCGGAAGCCGCCTGGGCCGGGAGAAGCAGAGTCCTGCCTGCTCCTGTCCGCTGCGGCCCCGCACACCGGCCTCCCCGCCGCCGTCCATCCAGAGTTCGTCCTCAGACCCGCACCCCCCGCCCGCATCAGAAGACTCCAGGGTGAGAGATGGACCTGGAGGCGGCAGGGCTGGTGCGGGGCGGCCTGCCCCAAAAGCTGCACCCAGGGGGGCAGGCTCCGCAGACCGCGTGTTTTCTGTCAGTATTAGCTCCTGTCTTGTCCCGTCCCGTCGCGGCCACGCCTCCTCCCCTCAGGCTGGGGGTCTTTCGTGGTCCTCAGGAGCCAGAGCACCCAGTGTGCCGGCCCCAGCCCCCCGGATAGCTCACGGATCCGTGGCGTGGCCGCTCCCCCAAGGCTGCCGACAGGGAGCCCCAGGTGGTTCGTTCTTGGCAAAGTGTTTCCGCTCCCTGCTTTGAACCTCCTTGCACCGCGTCTAACTTAGAAGCCCGTGGTTTGGGCGTGTTTGGTTTTCTTCCCAGCTGACAAGTACGTGGGTTCAGAGGCGTGTCACGGTGTTGGATTTTGAGGGCTTGAGGAAAGGGCAGGAGACTAGCCAGGGCAGGTGGGGTCTTGCCGGGCCCTCTCCCGGAACGAGCACAGCAGGACCCCCGCTTGCAGGCGGAGGGTGTGGAACCAGAAACCCGCATCCTGCTCCCCTCCTACGGCTGAGCCGGGATGGGAGCAGACACGTCAGCACTGGGCTCTCCCACCTGCCCCAGGACCCTGGCTGAGGCCACTTGAGTGGAAGCAGTGCCGGCTGTCTCTTGCCTTTTTCTCATCCCATCACCGCACCCGCCTTGCTTAAGGCCCCACCTACTCCTTGTTAATAAGGAGGAAACCTGATGACCCAGCCAAAGGGTTTCCCTTCCCACCTCCTTGCGGTGGGAGGTGAGTGAGGCTCTTAGACCAAACCCCTCTCCCCGGAAAAGGAAAAGAAAAAACAGTCGTTGAGTTTGGGGCCGGAAGCTAGGGCGGGAGAAGGTAGCCCGCAAGGCCAGTGCACCGTGATCAGGTTGGTTTGGTTTGTCTTTGTCTTTCTGGTTTTTGTTGTTTTTAAACAATCATTAGTGAGATTTTTCTTCAGCCACCCGTGTTGGCCTTGCAGCAAAGGGCTGCAGCCCTGGATGTTTGTAAAAATATGAGAATACATAGTGTGGCTGTGGGTTTTTTTTTTCCCCCTCCCTCCTTTGAAAATTTTCTTTTGTAAAAGCAAAATTAAATACTTTTTTAAAACCGAAATCTGTGGATGAAATAGATGCTGGAGCCCTCCTGTCGGAATATTCAGCCTAAGAACCTCATGGGACTATGAATTCCCCCGAAATTTCCATTTGCCATCAGGCCAAGCTTTTAAAAACAAAATGTTCTCTAACCAGGATTGTAACAAAAGTGTAAATACTACTTCAGAGTTGAGAGTTGATGGTGCAAATATGTATATAGCGTACTGTATTTTTACAATGATCATCGCATGACTGTCCCAGCTCCCTTTTTGTACTCCTTATCTGTCTTCCAGAAATGTCACCTGCCCTTTCTCCTGTGGTCTCTTAATCCGATAATTGTATTACTGCCATTAAAGGATGCAGTTATTTTAAAAATTCCCGCGGCCTCGCCTCTCCGTGCTGCCTGCCCCATCCCTCGCCCCCAGAGTGAGAAAACCTGGATCTGCTCTCTCGGTGGCCGGCCCCTGGGTGACATTCGTGAGACTCCGGGGGATCGGGGCCTCCAAACAGCTTGCACTTAGGGTTGGCACCTGCCTCCCAAAGTTTCAGAGCTCCCACTCTGGGCCAGTGTCAGTGCTCAGAGACACAGTGGTGAGCGCCATGGAAGGGGTCGGTGGTGAACAAGCAGGGCAACTGGGCCGGCTGCCGGGGAGCCCTGACCCCTACAGACCGAACGTGTGTGTCCTCAAAATTCAGACGTTAACACACCTGTGCCCCCATCCCGCTGCGTGCCACCGTGTTAGGAGGTGAGGCCTCTGGGAGGTGGTGAGGTCGGGGGGGTTGGAGCCCTTCCGCCGATCGCCGGTATAAGCTGGTAAGCTCTAAGTTCATGTCAACATTTCAGGATGCGATCTTTTGAGTTTCTCCCCATTCATCCGTATTGAGTGAGTTGCGATTTCACCTGCAACACAAAACTCCCGACTCGGCTGGCTTAAACAGCCAGGAGTCCGGCACCTTAGCGAGGTCAACAGGGCAGTTGCGGGGTGGGTCACGTTGGAGGGAACTCAAGTCATACGGGTTTGGGCCGACGTTCATACTGCTGGTCGTGCCCTCCTGATTGCGATTTGGCGAGAGCACCTCTGCCTCGCCCTGCCAAGTGCAGAAGCGGGGAAGGAACTCTCCCGGCTTCCTCGTGAGCAAGGGAGCACTTCTGGAAGCCCCTCGGCACACTTCCTGTCTGGTCTCGTCAGCCCTCCCTGGTTGGTCGCCGGCAAGGGGGACACTGGAGTCTCACGTTCTGGGCTTGATCAAAGATCCGGCATCCTGAGGCCGAGCACATGAACACCCGCGAGGCTCGCAGTACCGGGGAGGCACGGGGGTTGAGAGCCGCCGTGGTGACACAGCCAGCAGTCGTGTGGTGGGCGGCCCTGGGCTCCAGCAGAGGCTGGGGCAGGGACCTGCACCCGGGAGGTTGGCAGGTCCTGGAGAGCCTCGAAGGCGTTGCTGCAGACACCGGCACGGAAGAGCGTGGAGAGTTCACGCTTGGGTAAGGACCAGACTGGAGGCTAGAACCTTCCTTCCAACAGGGGTGTGGGAAATGGATTGGCTAGGACAAGATGGGGGTGCAGGGAGCCTGGTGGGAAGACAAAGCAAGAGGAGCAGGGGGCTGGGAAACCAGAGGACCCGAGACTCAGGGTGTAGATAGGAACTGGTACAGTGACACATGAGGGATGATGGAGATGGGGGGTCGGAGAGCATGTCTGAGCAGCCCAGTGGAGGGCAGCTCCCTTGCTGAGATGGCGCTGGGGAGGACGAGGTGTTCTGGGTTGAGGCTGTGGGGGGCCTGCATAGTGTTGGTTGACGACTCGAGGGCCGTGGAGCCCTGAGTGTCACTGTTGGAAAGAAAAACAGAGCCTGAGAACAGAAGGGGCCCGTGAGCATCGGCCAGTGAGTGAGGCCAAGAGCCATGTCCAGAACCTTCTACTTTCCAAGATGACTGCGGCTTCGGGATTGGCACCTGTGCCAGTGTCCTCGGGCACTGGACCCGACCCACCGCCCAGACTCTACAGGTGTGCACATGTGCCCATACTTGTTTGTCAGAGGCTTGGCCATCTGCTCATCCGTCTCCGCCCACAGAACACAGCCCCGCAAATCCTGCAGCGTGTGTGTCATCAACCAGTCAGGATTCACATTGCTTTTTTTTTTTTTTTTTTAGGTGCAATTCCCAAATCATGAAATGCACAGAACTTCCATGTACACTTGTGGAGCTTTGAAAAATGCGTTCAACTGTATGCCCCAAACCCCAATGAATACAGAGAAAGTTCCCTCACATTCCCTCTGGGTCAGTCCCAGCGCTGTGCCCCAGGACGGGGGACTGCAATTATTTACTTGCTCCCCATGCTGAGGGACCTTTGGGGCTGCTCTGGATACAGCTGCTGAACACATTTGCATGAGGCCTCGGTGTGACCATAGTCACCTCGGTGTGTTCATTTCTCGGGTAAATACTTAGGAGTGAGGAATGAATGTTTAGTTTTATAAGAAACTGCCAGACTTCCAAATCGGTTGTACCATTTTTCGTTCTTCCCAGCGGTGAATGAGAGTTCTGGTTGCTCTATATCCTTGCCAATCCTTCCCATATAGATTTCTAAGATACTAATACTTATCTATTTAATTGAGGTGAAATTCACATAACACAAAATTAAACATTTTTTTAAAACTTTGTAAAGCCTGGGGCACCTGGGTGACTCAGTGGGTTAAGCCTCTGCCTTTGGCTCAGGTCATGATCCCAGGGTCCTGGGATAGAGCCCTGCATCGGGCTCTCTGCTCGGCGGGGAGCCTGCTTCCTCCTCTCTCTCTGCCTGCGTCTCTGCCTCCTTGTGATCTCTGTCTGTCAAATAAATAAATAAAATCTTAAAAAAAAAAAAACTTTGTAAAGCCTAACTTTTTTTTTTTTTTTTTTTTTTAAGATTTCATTTTATTTGAGAGAGAGAGTGAGAGAAAGCATGAGACAGGAGAAGGTCAGAGGGAGAAGCAGACTCTCCATGGAGCTGGGAGCCGGATGCGGGACTCAATCCTGGGACTCCAGGATCATGACCGGAGCCAAAGGCAGTTGCTTAACCAACTGAGCCACCCAGGCGCCCCTAAAAAGATTTTTTTTTTTGAAGTAGGCTCTGCGCCCAGCATGGAGCCCAATGCAGGGCTTGAACTCACAAGCCTGAGATCAAGACTTGAGCTGATGGGACACCTGGGTGGCTCAGTCGTTAAGCAACTGCCTTCAGCTCAGGTGAAGATCCTGGGGTTGTAGGATCAAGCCCCATGTTGGGCTCCCTGCCTGGCAGGAAGTCTGCTTCTCTCTCTCCCACCCGCCCTGCTTGTGTTCCCTCTCTCCCTGTCAAAGAAATAAAATCTTTTTAAAAGTCCTTTTCCTGGCCATTGCAGGATCATCCCTTACTCATAAACAAGGTTCCACCAGAGATGAGACACAAACATCAAATAATATCCATAGGAACGCTTTACTGAGTGTTTGCAAGAGACGCACCCGCTGGGGGTAGATGAGCTGCTTTCTCTCTCACTGGTGTTTCCCATGTTGTGAGTCTGGTGAGGAACTCTTAATATTATGAAACTTTTTTTTTTTTTTTTTTTGTTAAGATTTGGAGTCTATCTGTTGTGTTAGTGAGGATGGACAAGGTTCTGCTGCGGAAATTCAAACTTGCAAATCTCAGTGGCTCATTCCCGGGGCAGCCTGAAACTCCACTAGTCGCACCGGCTAAGGAAGGGACCCAAGCTCCCTGAGACTCCGCCCCTGGGACCACTCTACAGTGGGGAGGGAAGATGGAGGCTTGCCCCAGTCCTTAAATGCTTCTTTTCCAAGGCTAAGGACTTCACCTCAGTTGTTTTTCATTGGCTAAAGCGAGTCATGCGGCCAGCTGAACTTCCAGGAGGATGGGGAGGTTCTGTTCTGCCGTGGGGTCAGGAGGCGGACCGCTGGGGCTACTTGGAGACCAGCACTAATGTCTCCCGCACCAGCGTTCCCAAGTTCTGCCAGGCGTCCCTCCTGGTTTGCAGGGGCCACGCCACGGGCTGCAGTAGCCAGCTGAGGAAGGTCCCTATCCACTGTCTGCCACTGCAGGGAGCCCCACTCCCCCAAGGTCTGAAGGGCTGAAATTCACCCCTACGTTTGCATGGAGGCCACGCCCCCATAGCCCGCCCCAGCCAATGAGTGAGTAGAGTGGGCGTGGAGATGCGGTGGGCGGTTGGGTCCCAGCGCCGCTGTCGCGCAGGGAGAGAAGGCAATCCGGCGTCTCTGCTTCTAAGGCGCTAATCCTACGTGGTCGAGGCCCCACCCTACTCCTTTCTCACCTCCTTAAAGCCCCCACTCCAAATTCAGCCACACGGAGGGCTAGGGCTCCAGCGTCCGAGTTTGGGGAGGACACAATCCAGTCCATCGCACCTACTCTGGATTCCCGTATCCCCCATATCTAGTCTCATTCCTCCGTATCCCCAATAGATGATTTGGGTTCGTTTCGTATTTAAAGATTTTATTTATTTATTTGAGATAGAGCGCCAGAGAGAGAGCACAAGCCGGTGCGGAGGGGCAGAGGCCGAAGGAGAACTAGGCTCGTCACTGAGCACAGAGCCCCACGCGGGCGCTAGACCAGGGGTCATGACCAGAGCACAAGGCAGACACCCAACCGACTGAGCCACCCAGAGCCCCCGCACCCGACGGATGATGTGAAAGGTAAAATGTCTTACACAGTCTTTCTTATTTCTTCTGGCGGTTACTCCGTTTCCCTCTCTTTTTAAAAAATTAATGTTGAATTTTTAAAAAATTTTATTATTTATTTGAGAGAGGGCTCAAGCAGGGGGAAGGAGAAGCAGGCTCCTCAGGGAGCCTGGGCTGGGCCTGAATCAGATCCCAGGAACCCGGTGTCATGACCAGAGCCGCAGCCCCACTGAGCCTCCCAGGTGCCCCTGTTTCTCTTAAAATATGTCAGCTTTGGGTGTTTTCGGCCAACTTCTCCCTTCCCTCTTCCTTACTTTCTTCAGGTTGGTCTCGTAACTTTACCTACTGTGACACACTCTGTTCCTCATTCTCTCAACAAACACCACCCACTAGAATGTTCTGCTGGGATGGAAATGGTTTCTCTCCTTGTTGTCTCACAGGGCAGCCTCTGGGTCCATGTGGCCACTAAACACTTACACCCGGCCCTGGATTTTACTTTTTCACTAATGTGAGTTTAAATTTAAATGAAGGCACATGCACCCAGCGGCTGCCATGGTGGACAGCACTGCCCTAAACCCTGGATACAGCCCAGGACTTTCCACTTGTTAAAACGATCACAGTTACAAATCACTCCCTTTCCTTTCCTCTCCATACCTCCCACCTGTTGTCATCTGTATTCATGCTCAGGCTTGGTAACTGTGTTTGCTGCTGTAACAAATTAGCACAAACTTAGGGGCTTAAAAAGAATGCAAATGCATTCTCTTATAATTCCGAAGATCAGGGGCGCCTGGGTGGCTCAGTGGGTGAAGCCTCTGCCTTCAGCTCAGGTCATGGTCCCAGGGTCCTGGGATCGAGCCCTGCATTGGGCTCTCTGCTTGGTGGGGAGACTGCTTCCCTCTCTCTCTGCCTGCTTCTCTGCCTACTTGTGATCTCTGCCAAATAAATAAAATCTTAAAAAAAAAATAATTCCGAAGATCAGAAGTCTGAAATCAAAGTGTCAGCAGGTTGTGCTCTTCCTGGAGGGTTCGGGGGAGAATTCATTTCTTTGCCTTCTCCTCCAGCTTTGAGAATCCTTCTACAGTGCTTGGCTCGAGGTCCTTTCCTTACGATCCTCTGACCGCTGGCTCCTGTACTCACATCTGCTATTTACTGATTCTCCTGCCTCCCTCTTCGAAAAGTCTCTATAGCCCACACCCTAATTCCTGGAACCCAAGAATGCTATATTGCTTTGCAAAAGGAAATTTGCCAGTGTGGTTAAGGGTTGTGAGATGGGGAGATGATCCTGCATTGTCTGGGTGGGCCGGAGGTCGTCACAGGGCTGCTCATAAGAAAGGCAGAAGTGGGGCACCTGGGTGGCTCAGTTGTTAAGCATCTGCCTTCGGCTCAGGTCGTGATCCTGGGGTCCTGGGAAAGAGTCCCGCATCAGGCTCCCTGCTCACCGGGAAGCCTGCTTCTCCCTTTCCCACCCTCCTGCTTGTGTTCCCTCTCTTGTTGTCTCTCTCTCTGTCAAATAAATAAATAAAATCTTTAAAAAAAAAAAAAGGAGGCAGGAGATCAGAGTGGTAGGTGGGGAGTTCCGGGTGGTTCTAGAAAGAGACTGCAAGCCAAGGAAACCAGCCAGCCTTCGGCCCCTGCTTCCCACTGAAACCCCAAAAAACTGAAAGCAGGTAATTTCTACATGCGTGTTCATAGCATAATTTTTTATTAAGGCTTTATTTATTTATTTGTCAGAATACAAGCGGGGGAGCAGTGGGCAGAGGGAGAAGGAGAAGCAGGCTCCCCGCTGAGCAAGGAGTCCGATGCGGGACTTGATCCTGGAACCCCGGGATCATGACCGGAGCCGAAGGTCGATGCTTAACTGACTGAGCCATACCAGGGTCCCAGCAGCATTATTTATAAGAGGCAAAGAATGGAAACAACCCACAGGGCCATCTACTGATAAATGGACAAACAATGTACTATATTCCTAGAAGGGAATATTATTCTGCTGTAACAAGGAATGAAGCCTGGACCTGTGCTGCAACATTAAGGCTTGAAAACATTAAGCTAACTTAAATAAGCCAGACACAGAAGGCTACATTTTGTAGGATTGCATCTCCCTATGAAGTGTCCAGAACAAATCCACAGAGACAGAAAAAGATTAGTGGTTACCAGGAGGAGGGGGCAGGGCGAGGGGGTTGCAGGGAGTTTTCTTTTTGGGTGATCCAAATGTTCTGCACTTAGTGATGCCAGTCGTGCAACCTTGTGAATATTCTAAAAGCCGTTAAATTGTGCACTTCAAAAGGATGGATTTTATGGTATGTGAATTCCATGTCAATTTTTTATTTTTTTTTAAAGATTTTTTTTTATTTATTCATTTTGACAGAGATCACAAGTAGGTAGAGAGACAGGCAGAGAGAGGAGGAAGCAGGCTCCCCACTGAGCAGAGAGCCCGATGCGGGGCTCGATCCCAGGACCCTGGGATCATGACCTGAGCCGAAGGCAGAGGCTTTAACCCACTGAGCCACCCAGGCGCCCCTCCATGTCAATTTTTTAAAAAGAATCACTAGCATTCTTCTATACCAACACTCATCAAATAGGAAATTAACAGAAAATCAGATAACTTTCCCAAGAGTGATAAGAACTGTAAGGTATCTAGGAGTTAACCTAATGAAGAAGGCACGAGAACTTTCTGGAGATGTCACATTAAAAAAAAAAAATCTGAGTTGAGGAGAAGTTTTATTCAAATTTTATTCAAAAAGAACACATTAGAGCATGTGACTCTTGATCTTGGGGTGGAAGTCTGAGCCCCATGGAGAGAGTAGAGGTTACTTAAAGATAAAATCTGTAAAAATAAATAGAGAAAGAAAGACAGACAGACATACCATCACCGTGGGGAGGCTGCTCTGACCTCCGAGGTCTGCAAGTGTGTCCAAGTCAAAGAGAAAAGGGCATTGCTTTCCTCTGGCAAGTGGAGTTTGTAGTAGGGGAAGCTGCGTATGTGAGGGGAAGTAAGTAAGCAACGGGGTTTGACAGGAAATGTGTCCTCCTGTGGTCAGCCGGTCTCAGGAGAAGCTGACCAGCATTTCAGTTGGGAGGACGGGCTGTTTGGGGCCTGGGGTGGGGAGGGGAGGAAGGGGGCAGCCAGACTCAGGGTTGGTCAGGGCAAGACAGACAGGTCACCCTGCATATGGGGCAGAGAGAAAATGCTAGAGTTGTGTGTCAGAGCTTAAAGGGAACCCGAATAAATGCTGGATGGTTGGGTCATGTGACCTGCCTTGTCCTTCCTCTCCAGGCCTAAAATGTTCTTTTTTTTTTTTTCTTTTTAAAGATTTTTTTTTTTTTATTTATTTATCTGTCAGAGAGAGAGAGGGAGAGAGAGCGAGCACAGGCAGACAGAATGGCAGGCAGAGGCAGAGGGAGAAGCAGGCTCCCTGACGAGCAAGGAGCCCGACGTGGGACTCGATCCCAGGACGCTGGGATCATGACCTGAGCCGAAGGCAGCTGCTTAACCAACTGAGCCACCCAGGTGTCCCCAGGCCTAAAATGTTCTGCCACAAAACCTAATCCTTTATCCAGCTGCCCCCACCCCCCACTTCGTTGTTGTGGCCCCAGTTGGAACAGGGTCTGATATCCGGGGTCAGCTCTTGATAAAAATATGTTCTTTAAAAAATTAAAAAAAAAAGATTTTATTTATTTATTTGACAGACGAGATCACAAGTAGGCAGAGAGAGAGGAGGAAGCAGGCTCCCTGCCTGAGCATAGAGCCCGATGCGGGGCTCGATCCCAGGACCCTGAGATCATGACCTGAGCTGAAGTCAGAGACTTAACCCACTGAGCCACCCCGGCGCCCCCCCCCCAATTTTTTTAATTGAGATTAATTGACATCTAGCATTGTGTAAGGAAGGTAGAACAATTTGATTTGGTACATAATTGTGTGTATACATACATACACACAATTATATATAGTGTTGTAATAGGATTACCCCCGGAGCCTTAGCTCACACCTCCATCATGCCACATAATTGCCATTTCTTTTTTGTGGTGAGTCCCCATATATTCTGTAAAAGGATCCCAATGCCTGGTCATCCCTCCCATCTACAGATACACCTGCACTGGTCTGGGGTGAGGCTGGAGCATTAACGTTTAAGGCTCCCGGACAGTCGTGTATGAGAACAACTGATCAAATCCCAAGTGCAGAGGCAGCCGGCCAACCCTATGATCTGTCTCTTTAAGGAGGATTTGTTTTCTCTGCCCTGACCCTTGCTGGCGTTCATTTTTCTCTCCCTTCTCATCAGCCTAAACCGTTCCACGAGCCAAGAATGTGAGAAATGTGTCTCAAATATTTTCAGTTCCACTTAATCCCGTTTAATGCTTAGGGTTCACTGCCAGTAGCCAGGCTGTTCCAGCCCATTTGAACTCCCTCCCAAGTTTAACCCCCTCCAGAGTTCCCAGTCGGCCTCCCTCTCCATAAAGTCCAGGCTCTTCTCACTGGGAGTTGAAGGAGCGGGTGAAGAGCAGCCTGGTCCAGCAGGTCTAGGAGCCAAGATTCCAGAGGGCGATGGAAAGCTGTGGAAGGGTTTCAGCTGGGGAGAGACATCGCTCATTTAAAATAGCCTCTGGGGGCACCTGGGTGGCTCAGTGGGTTAAAGCCTCTGCCTTCAGCTCAGGTCATGATCCCAGGGTCCTGGGATCGAACCCCGAATCAGGCTCTCTGCTTGGCAGGGAGCCTGCTTCCTCCTCTCTCTCTGCCTGCCTCTCCGCCTACTTGTGATCTCTGCCTGTCAAATAAATAAATAAAATCTTAAAAAAAATAAAAAATAAAATAGCCTCTGGTGGGGCTCAGTGGGTTAAGTGTCCGACTCTTGATTTTTGGCTCAGGTCATGATCTCAGGGTTGTGGGATCGAGCCCCACATCGGGCTCCACGCTCAGTGGGGAAATCTGTTGGAGATTCTCTCCCTCTGCCCCTCCCCGACTCCTGCTCTCTCTCTCTCTCTCTCTCTCTCAAATAAATCTTTAAAAAAAAAATCCTCTGGCTGCTAAGTCTTTTTTTCCACTGAGTAGTCAACACCACATTCTAAAAATGAACGTCAGGTTATGCTACCCCCGAGGTCAGAATCTCCCACTGGCTCTCATCACACTTAGCATAAAATAGGAAGCCTTCAACATGGCTCCTGAGATACCAAGCACCCACCTCATCTGTCTCTTACCATTTTGTCCCCTCTCCCCTTGCTCACTTTGCTCCAGTCACACAGGCCCCGGGCTCTTCCTCCAGCATGTTGAGTACACTGCAGCTGCAGGGCCTTTGCACATGCTATTCTCACTGCTTGGAGCCCTCCTCCTCATCATCACCTCATAGAGGACTCCTTGTCACTCTAATGGCTACTCCAATGTCACATCCTCAAAACTCAGCAGCTTAGGATAAGAAACATGTATTATTGCCCATAGTTTCTGTGGATCAGGGAGTACCCACAGGAGTAACTTAGCTGGGTGGTTGTGGCTTGGGGCTTCTCCTGAGGTTCAGGCCAGGGCTATGGTCGTCCAAGGACCTGACAGGGGCTGGAGGAATCTTCCAAGGAAGTTCACTCATGTGGCTGGCAAGCTGATGCTGGCCGTTGGCTTCTCCACAAGGTTGCTCGGGTGTTCCACAACATGGCAGCTGGCTTCCCACAGAGAAGGCGATCCAAGAGAGTGGCGGAAGTGGCAATATCTTTTATGACTCAGCCTTGGAAGTCACAGTCAGTCATTTCCACAGTATTCCCTTGGCCACACAGAGCAGTCCTGATTGGACGTGGAAGGAGACCACACAAAATGTAGATGGCTGGCGTCCTCCTAGAGGCTGGCTATCATAGACTTTTGTCATTCTCTCCCTCATCACCTTGATTTATTTTCTGCATGGATTTGACATTTCCTGGAATTATGTTAATTATTCCTTTGTCTCCCTTGCCCAGTGTTGTCTTGCCCATAGGGGCTGGGACATGTCATTTTTCTGTCTAGTTCACAGCTATATCCTCAGTGTTTTTTGTTTGTTTGTTTGTCTGTTTGTTTTTGTTTTAGTTTAGAGAGAGAGATAGGGGGAAGGCAGAAGGAGAAGGAAAGAGAATCTTAAGCAGGCTCCATGCTGGACGTGGAGCCTGACAGGGGGCTTGATCTCACAAATCTGAGATCATGACCTGAGCTAAAATCAAGAGTCAGACGCTTAACAGACTGAGCCACCCAGGCGCTCCCGTATCCTCACTGTCTTAAACAGAGCTCAGTACATAGTAGGTAATAAATATTTGCTGAAGTAATAAGTGGAGAATCTACCCTTAGGGGGTTCTGGAGACCAATAAGTGGGCTGGTTTCAGCTGTCCAGGTGAAAGATAGCAAGGTTTGAACTCAGGAAGGAATGGAGAGAGAGAGTTACCTATTGATGGGGTCATTTGTCGTCTTGCAAGTTTCTGATCTCTTCCTGATACAACCCAACCTTTGTAGGGAGGTGGTGTGATCCTTTTTTTTTTTTTTTTTTTTTTAAGATTTTATTTATTGGGACGCCTGGCTGGCTCAGAAGTTAAGCATCTGCTTTCAGCTCAGGTCATGATCCCAGGGTCCGGGATCAAGCCCCGCATTGGGCTCCCTGCTTGGTGGGGAGTCTGCTTCTCCCTCTCCCACTCCCCCTGCTCCTGTTCTCTCTCTCTCACTGTGTCTCTCTATCAAGTAAATAAAATCTTTAAAAAAAAAAAAAAAGGAAAGGAAAGGAAACCATTTCATGATGGTAAATAATTGTTTATGTTCAGTCTTCTGCACTCATTGTAAGCTTTGCTGGGCTCCAGATTCTTTCTGTAAGCCTCTGATCATGCTTTATCTGGTCCATGCCTACTCAGAGTTCAGGTTTCAAATCAGGCACCCCCTTGCTGACTCCACACCGAGGCTGGGTTAGGTAGCCTCTCTGGGCTCCTCTAGTCTCTTGAACTTTCCTAAGGATTTACTTATTTAGCATGTTTATTCCTTATTTTCTGCCTATCCCTCTGGAAAGGAAGCTCCTTGAGAGCAGGGAGTTTTCTAATCCATGAACATGGTATATCTCTTCACTTATTTAGATCTTCTTTAATGTGACTCAGCAGTATTTTGTAGTTTTCGGTGTAGAAATCTTGCATATCTTTTGTTAAAACATTTCCTAAGTATTTCTGGGTTTGATACTATTGTAAAGGAACTTATTTTCAATCTCATTTTGCGACTGTTTCCTGCTAGTATGTAAACATAAAATTGATGTGGTTTTGTTTGTTTGTTTGTTTGTTTGTTTAGGTAGGCTCCATGCTGTGTGTGGAGCCCAAAGCAGGGCTTGAACCTATGATCCTGAGATCAAGACCTGAGCTGAGATCAAGACTGAGTTACCCAGGCACCCCTATTTTGAAGATTCATATCCATGTAAAGCAAGAGAACAGTGTCTGTTACATGGTTAGTGCCCAATAAACATCAACTTGTATTACCTCACTTTTCCTTCCCTATAAAAGAGGGAACATTCTAGTTCGTAACTCCCAGGGTTACAATGAGAATTAAAGGACATCACGCACAGACTGTGCATAGCAGAATTTTTGGCACTGGGGAAGCCCGTGGTATCTATTTGTTTTTATTATTTACTAAGTCCCCTACTTATATTGGGTTGGGGGCCATGGAGATGTGTCAGTCAAGGACCCAGTCCACTGAAAGCTCACAGCCTATTGGCAGAGACAGGTAAGTATAGAGATCATTACCACACAGTGTAGTAGGGGGATATATAAAGCCATGTGTGGACCCAGAGACAGAAGCGGACTGCTGAAATTTGCCAGTGGGATCAGGTCCCTCCTGCCTCAGACATAAGTTTCAACTAGAAAGGAAACAGCAATTGTTTATCATAGGGAAAATCGGAAACAACTTAGGAACGAGGATCCCCTGTGGTACCTACGTATAATGCATCTGTATGAACCATTAAACTTAATGCCGTGGAAGGGAAGATGGGGATGGTTGGCTGGGGCGTGGGGTGAAAATTACTTTTCATTAGACCCTTTTCTATCTTTTGCATCTTGGACTGTGTTCAAAATAAGCAGTGTTTTTAATATAAGAAATTATGCTGTGAAAAGTATTCAATGCCACCAATGTTCACGACTTATTGTCACGTGAAAAAAGTTAGTCAAATGACATCTCGTTTTACATTTACCTAGATAAAAAGGGCAGGAATACAACTAAGTATTAGCACTTACTTCATCAGTAGGATTAATTTTGAGTTTTACTTTCATTTCTAGGCTCTTCCAGATTTTGCTAAGGTTCTACATTAAGCAGAGTTTTGTTTTGTTCTTGTTTATTGGCCATGAGAATTAAAGTTGTTAACAAAAACTACAACTCCCAGCAGATATCGTGTCCCCAGCTTCTGAAGACCTGCCTCCTAATGGCGCAACGTTCGCTGGGATTCGTAGTCCAGTAGTAGAAGCAAGGTGGGACGCGCAGTACCGGCACAGATGACATAGGAGGAATCACCACGGTGTTGACCAATGGACAGTGGGGGCCAGACCTGAGTGATGTTCGCAAACCCAATGGGTGAGCCAGTAGGCCTGAGTGACGTGTTCTTCAGCCTACGGGTGGCCTGTGGGGGCGGGGCGGTGAGCGGCAGCCGTAGTGCGAACCATGGGAGGCGGCTGGTGGTGGGCTCGGGCCGCCCGACTGGCCCGGCTCCGCTTCCGGGGGGCGCTGCTGCCGCCTCCGCGGCCCCGGAGCGGGGGTGCCCGGGGGTCTTTCGCTCCCGGCCACGGCCCCCGCGCCGGGGCTTCGCCGCCCCCCGTGTCCGAGCTGGATCGTGCGGACGCCTGGCTCCTCCGGAAGGCACACGAGACAGGTCTGAGGCTGGGGTTGGCCACGGTGGGAGAGGGGATTCAGGATAGCCGAGCTGTCGGTGGACGCGAGTAGGGGGTGGGGGCAGGGCTCCTGCTGGAAACTGGGCTGGGGCTCCGGATCGAGAAGGGCTTCCGTATAAGCGCAGGGAAGCGCTTGCTGCAAGAGCGCAGTGTGTCCGCAAAGACGGGCTTGCAGATGGGACGGTATGTCCGGTTAGAGGGGTGCAGTAGGGATCCGAGAGGTTAGTCGGGCTAGGACAGGCAGTCTTATAAGATTGCACTGCCTGGACGAGAGAGATGTCCAGAGAGCGTTAAGGGCGGGGGAGTTGCCTACTAGAGGGGTCCGTGTTGGAAGAGCCAGTTCAGCCTGGAGGCGACCACTCTGCATTAGGCGGGAGCGGGGATCCCCACGAAGAGGGGGCGAGTTCCGGATTGGACAGAGAAACAACCAATAAAAGCGAAGCTCTGGGCTGATTGGAGGACCGGGTGATCCAGGCTGCAGGGGGCGGGGCCTCCCGTGCAGAGAGGGTAGATAAGAGGCTGGGGTAAGTAACCCCCACCAGCCGGTTAGGGCCCCACAAGGGACTTGAATGGATGTAAATAACAAGGAAGGACAGACGCAGATAGTTGACGTTGGAGGAACACTGAAGGGGATAGCTGGAGAGCGCCCTGAAGTGAGGGAACAGTTTGTCCCGGAGGGAGATGCACGTGTATGGGGGTGGGACATGGGCCGGGGTGACCTCTTGGGATCTGCCCGCCCTCAGATTTAGGTCCTGCATTTTTGGTTCCTAGATGCTCCTCCAGATTCTAAAGACTGTCTTGGCTCTTTGGTGCTGCGGAGTTTGGGAGAGAGGGCTCAGTGTGGACAGGAGCCAGACAGAGTTTGGAGGAGGGTGATAAGGTTCGGTGGAGGGCTGCCAGGACTAGGCTGGGATTCGGGGTGAATGGCATGGTGGGATAACACTGTCTGGGCAGAATGGGGGTGGGGGCAGGGTTTGAGCTAATGCTGATTTCTCCCCCCCCCCCACCATTCCCCCTCCTGTAGCCTTCCTCTCCTGGTTTCGCAATGGCCTCCTGGCATCCGGCATCGGGGTCATCTCCTTCATGCAGAGTGACATGGGTCGGGAAGCTGCTTATGGTAAGTGCAGACCCCCACCCTGGCCCCCCACTGGGGAGGTAGATCCCTCCCCGCCCCAGCCTGCCCATAGTTAAGTGTAGAACCCCTCATTCTTTCCCCTGCCGGAAGCCACCTCCCCCTCACTTGTGTTGACTTTCCACCCACCCACCCCTACTTCGAGGACACTGGATCACCCGCGTGTGTGCCCCCAGGGAGGGCTTTGGGTCCTTGCCCAAAGATGAGGGTCCCGACTGAGCCCCTCATGCTGGCTCAGCCCTAGCCTAGTCCCACTGCCGCCCCCCAGCCCTGTTTTTGCTCTCAACCCAGCTCCCCACTCCTCCTCTGGCTCTAAAGCCCACCTCCACATCCTAGACACCCCCTCTGACACCTTCTCATGCCCCTGAGCTTGGCTCTGTACTGACCCCCACCCTGACTTTGTCCCATCCACTAACCCCACCTCAGTCTCTTGACCCAGCTCTGCCCCTGGGTAATCGGGTTCCCACACCCAGGCCCCCAGCCACCCCACAGCAGACAGCCCCCGCCTGGGAGCTCAGGCCCTCCCTCCCACTGACTGTGCCCCTCCCTCCCACGCTCTCCCCCTGCACAGGCTTCTTCCTGCTGGGCGGCCTGTGTGTGGTGTGGGGAGGCTCCTCCTACGTGGTGGGCCTGGCGGCGCTGCGGGGACCCATGCAGCTGTCGCTGGGGGGCGCGGCGGCAAGCGTGGGGGCCGTGCTGGCCGTAGGCCTGCTCTGGGCTTGTGCCGTCGGCCTCTACATGGGTCAGCTGGAGCTGGATGTGGAACTGGTGCCCGAGGACGACGGGACAGCGGCTGCCGAAGGCCCCGATGAAGCAGGCCGCCCACCGCCAGAGTGAGTGGCTGGGCCATGGGGAATGGCCGGGCACTGGACGGCCAGGGGGCCTGAGGACCGAGACATTAAAACCTGACCCTTCGCCGGCTCCATGTTCTGCGTGGTGGTTCCTAGGATGGGGCGGGAGGTGGGGAGGGGCGGGCATGGGAACCAGCCGAGGCAGGTGGAGGGAACCGAAGAGGAAAAAGGAAAGGAGAGAGGAGCCCCGAGGCCCCGGAGACAGAGCCACAGAGTGGGAGAAGGTGTTTAATTTTCCAGGCCCACCAACTGGGCTGAGCTCAGCCTTCTGGCGGTGCCCTCCGGGCCCCACCTGTCCCTCAGGGTCCGGCTCTGTCGGCAGCCCTCCAGTCCTCAGTCCCCCTTCCGTTGCACCCGGGTCCCGGTGGTCCCCGGGTAGGACAGGCCCAGGGTGGGGTAGAAGGCCTCGGGGAGGGTGGGGCCTGGGGCCAGCCTCTGCAGGTGCGGGTACACAAGGCCCAGCTCCGCGGGCCCGTAGCGGATGGTGCCCGGTGTGCAGAGGCCCCGCACGACGGGGGGCAGGAAGCCCGCGTGGAGGAGGGAAGGTGGGGGGTCCCCGGGAGGCCCCAGGCCCCAAGGCCGCACCAGGTCCTGCTTCAGGGCCCCTGCCCGGATGACAGAAGTAAACTCGGGCCGTGGCAGGGCCGGGTGGCCAGACGACTCCTCGTCCCCACTGTCCTCCGGGTCTTTAGCCTGCCCTGGGCCAGGCTCCACTTTGATGCGTTTGCCCCGGCTCCGGGGGACCTCGTCCTTGTCTAGGGGGGCAGCCTGCTTCCCTTCCCCTGGAGGCTCTGGCTCTGGAAGAGGAAGATACGAGGGAGCAGTGTGTGCGTGCCCCCAGCCCTCAGTCTTCCCATCTGTGGAATCAGCTGAGCTCAGTGGTCTAGAGCTGGGGGGGGGTCTCAGCTGGGGCCAGTCTGTCCCCCAGGGGATCACGTGGCAGTCTGGAGACATGTGTGGTTGCCACAGCTAGAGATTGGGGGTCCTGCTAAGTACCCTACAGCTCCCAGGACAAGCCCCCAGAGCCGAGAAGGATCTGGCCCTCGAGAGCAGCAGAGGGGAGATGGACAAGTGCTGGCCTAGACCCGCATTGCCCGACAGAACTTTCCTCGATGCTGTTCCCTCTCTGTGTGCTCCAATGCAGTAGCCACTGGCTGCGGGAGACTGCTGAGCCATTGGAACGTGGTAAGGGTGACCAAGAAACTCAGGCTTTCATCTTTAATTAAACGTAAGTCACCACATGTGGCTCGTGGCTTCCAGACTGGAAAGCTCAGGTCCCCGAGACCCCTTCCCTGGGAGCTCCTCGGGATGAAGGGGGAGGTGGGGCTCACCTGTGGGCTCTGGCTCGGGGCTGGAGGTGTCCTCACAGGCCACGCTGGCTGGAAGCTGGAAGGCATCCAGAGGGGTCTGGCCGCCCTCAGCTTGGCTGGGGACAAGACAGGTGGGGTAGTCCCCACCCCATGGCACTTAGGGCTCATCATTGGAACCCCAGACTCCAAGCTGGGTTCTAGCCCAACTTAGCCCTGTCTGGTGAGGCCAGACCTGGGCAGCCTATGCCCCCTGCCCCTCGAATGTCACCACCTGGGTGTCCCCTGGGTACTGCCTGCCCATCTCCTCTCAGGGTCTTTCTTTCAGACTGCTGCTTCTCTCGGGAGCCCCAGTCCAGGCCATCAAAGCTAGAGATGGGGGGGGTGTGAGCAGAAGCCATGTCCCCTCCTCCACCCGCACTGCCTGGCATTTCCCAGACCTGCCCCAGTACCTGCCCCAGCCCCTGCCCTAGCCTCTTCCCTGGGCTCCCAGCCCCTGTCGTGTCCCGTGAAGTCCCCCACAGCAGCCAGGGAGGTCTTGTCACAAACCAGATGGGACTGTGACCCTCTCCAGCCTTACACCCTGCCATGGCTCCCCAGTGCCCCAGAATCCAGTCCCTATCTTCTGCCTGGGGCTGAGGCCACTTCAAAGCCGCCGCCTCACTCCTCTCTGCCCCCTGAAAGCAAGGTCACCCCACCTCTGGGCCTTTCCTCCTACTGTCCCCCTGTCTCCTTCCTGTTTTCAAAGCCTTCTGGGCTTGTCCTCTTTGAGAAGCCCTGCCCCCTTGAAGAGGAGCCCCCCCCCAAGATGGAGAGAGATGGCGGAGTATGTAGAGGGGTTCTGAGTCCCCTGTGGGGCCCTCACCTGAGCACGTAGCTGACCCAGAGCACGTGGCGCTCCCCGGGGCTCTTGCCGCTCACGGCCACGGTGGCCACGGACTGCAGCCACACGAAGCCCCCAGCCCGCTGCAGCCAACGGTAATAACCGGTCATCACCTGCCCCTTGTCCAGCACTGGGCCCAGCCCCGGGGCCAGTGGAGGCAGTCAGAGACAGGCGGAGAGGAACATGGGGCGGGAGAGGAAGGCAGGACCAGGGAGGGGACGGTAGGGAGGAGACAAGGGCAACAGTCCAGAGGGGCAGATGGAAAAAGACCGAGTCAGGAGGACTGAGCATTAGCTGGGCACAGGGGCCTTCTGGATTTTTAAGGGCGGGGTGGGGGGGGGGAGGCTCAGAGAGAGAACACAGCCCCTTTCCACCCGCCCCACGTCTGAACTGTGGCTGGGGGTGCGGGGATCGGGGCACTCGGGCCAGGGGTGCTGGAGAGCAGGGTTCTTACGGTCCAGGTGGCTCTGGCGGATCCTGGCTGCGTCCTGTCCATGGACAAACTGGTAGCAGCTGCGACCCACGAGCTCTGACGGCCCCAGGTCCATGTGGTCGCTGACTCTGAGGACAGCGGGTGACAGAGGTGGGAGGGGGTCTGAGATCAGGGGGGTCGAGGACAAGAGGCGGGGCTGGCTCTGGAACCACCAGCGTACAAGACCGGGCGCTGGAGTGCTTTGGGCCTCAGTTTAACCCTGGGTCAAATGGGCATAATACTCCGAGCGTGGGGACGACGGCCCGTTTCATTTTCCCCTCTGCGTGGCGCACGAGACAGTGGAGGAGAGGAGAGGCAGCGAGACCCAGTGGGTCGGGGAGGAGTGGGGGTCTGCGAAGGGGGCCTCGGGTAAGCCCCGCCCACCCTCGCCGCCGGCCCCGCCCCAGCCTCCTCCTTCCCGTACCTCCGCCCTCGCTGCTCTTCCGTGCCCCCCCCACTGCCCCCCAGGCTCCCCAGCTCGGCTTTGACTGCCCGCAGCCCCAGCTCTCCCGCGTGGCCCCATCCGCCCGCCTCGGCCTCCAACCCCGGTACCTGCTCTCACAAGCAAGGATGGTGAGACCCAGGCTGAGACGGAAGACGATCATATGTCCGTGTAGTGGCAGCTCAGCCAGTGGGGCAGGGGGCAACGTGTGACCCAGAGCCACGAGGCCCAGGGAGCGGGCCCGAAGGCGCCCCGTGACGTGGATGACCTGCAGGCAGCAGCGGGGGTGGAGGAGAGGCCTGGCGAGGCCGGGGGGGGGGTGCGGGGGGGCACGGGCAGGAGGACCACAACGCGGCCGCCGGGCCTGGCTGTGGCTGTCACCCACAGGTGCCGGGGCACAAGGACATGGCTGGCGGGAACGCGCGGGAGGTCTCCCCAGGTGGGCGGGGGGACTCCGGCGTCAGAAGCTGGGGCCGCAGAGCTCACACTCACCTTGTACCCCGAGGCCTTGACGTGCAGCCCCCGCTTGGTGAGGGTAGACTTCATGCGGATGAAGAAGGAGCGCTCCTGGACCCGGGAGAAGGGAGGCACCTCGGCCGCGCTGGCCTCTAGGGAGGGGAGTGAAGGAAGGTTAGGGGGTCCGAGGAAGAGACACAGGCCCCTCCTGCCCCCTGTACACCTAGCCAGACAGGGTCATGGCCACAGCCTAATGGGTACATGACCTCACTGAAGTCGTATACCAACCTCCCCTCTGAGCGGCAGCCAGCTGGGTCTCTCTAAAGCTCAAATATAACCCTTTCCCTCCCTGCCCTGAAGCTGCCATGGCCCCCTAGGACCCTGGGGGTAAAGCCCAGCTCCTCACCTCAGCCTAAAACTTGGGCAAGAACCACCTCCCGCTGACAACCATCTCTAGCTACAAACTCCAGGTCTCAAGTGGGATAGCTCCTCCTCCAGGAAGCCCTCCCTGATCCCCAGGCTGGGTCATGCGTGCCTCTGGGGTCTTCCACGTCAGCCCTGACCACTCTGGATCATCATTCTCAAGGGACTGGTCAGTCTTCCCCACCTGGACTGTGAGCCCAGAGGGTAGGGCTGGGGCTACTGTCATCGATGTGTCCCCAGCCCTCCCCAGCACAGAGCAGGGGCTCAGGGTATAGAAACAAGTAAGACCCACAAATACAGATTATAAATCCAGTGATAGTCTTATAACTGCTCACACCCAGACGAACCTGTGACTGGATCTTGGGTGCAAACCTAACCCCCCTCTCCAGCACACTCCCGTGTATCACAAACATCTCCCAAGCTTGCACACGCTGCTGATAGCTCGGAGGCTTTTAGTGTTAAGCAAACCCAATATAAGTGAGTCCTACTTACCAGAAAGTTCACCTCTAGTCCCCCAACATCCCAGTCCCCCAACATTCCAAAAGGAACTTTCAGGGTACTCTCCCAACACCCTCCCTCGCCAACATGGAGTGGAATTTTCCACTCGAGGGAAGGCCTGGGAGCACAGATGCTGCAGCTAGAAGAACCTGGGCTGGAGTCCAGATTCACCACTGACAGCTGTGGGACCTGGGGCAAGGAACTTAACCTCTCTGTGCTGTGCCTCAGTTTCCACCTGTGCAAAATGAAGACTGTTCCTGCAGGTGGGGCTGTGATTAGGGTTCAGTGAAACTATGCCCTTAAAGACAAAGCACCTGTAAAGGCCAGGGAGTGTGCGCTGTTTTATTATTACCAAAGCCGGGTTCCAGGGGTCACCCACAGGCACCCATTTCCACTTGGCGGCCAGAGGGGGTCTTTCTAAAACTCAAGTCTTGGGGAGCCAGGCAAACTTAGGCAGCTTAGGCAAATTTTAGGGAGCCAAGACCTGTTGCCTCGGTTTGGCTTCTGATCATTTTACAAAAATTTGCTTTGCACAGCTCAAAGGAGAGCGGGTTTTGTTTAAAGAAGACATGGCTGGTTACCGTGTACCAGGTGTCCCTTGACCTACCCTCAGCCGCCTTCTTTGGGGGCCCTTGGAATTACCGATCTCAGGGGTGTCCGCAAGCGAGGAGGAAGACGAAGAGGAGGAAGAGGAGGGAACGGAGGGCGGGGTGGGAGGCCCCGGGGTCGGAGCCCGGAGCCCCAGTTGCTCCAGCACCTCGGAGTGGTCGCCGGGATGGATGTAGTCGAAGACGCTGCTACCCGTCAGCTCCACCTGCCGGCAGAAGAGGGGACCGCAGAGAGCGCGTAAGATGCGCGCGCAGTCATTCGCCTGGGGCTTCAGCCTTGCGCTCGCTCGCCTGCGTGCGAAGCTCGTGGCGCTTCAAGTCAGTTTTGTGTTTTATTCTTTATTTTTATTTTTTTAAAGATTTTATTCATTTATTTGACAGATATCACAAGTAGGCCGAGAAGCAGACAGAGAGGAGGAAGCAGGCTCCGCTGAGCAGAGAGCCCGATGTGGGGCTCCATCCCATGACCCTGGGATCATGATCCAAGCCAAAGGCAGAGGCTTTAACCCACGGAGCCACCCAGGCGCCCCAAGCCAGTTTTGTGTTTTTATTAGAATCTTTTAACCTTTACCCCCTCCCCCTTTTTCTTTTTTTCCTTTTTAACCTTTTTTAAAGGAGATACAAACTTGGGCTCTTATGCCTTCTCACTTCAAGGCTGGTGGGCATTAAGGATTTTCTGCACCTGCTTACTCTAGAAGCCGCGAGCCTACTTCTCACAGCCTCCCTTTGCCCAGCTCCCACCCCACACAGCGAGCAACGGCGCCCCGAAATGAATCACAGGATATCCCAGTAGCGGCGGCGATGAGGATACACGCAGTGGAATGGCTTTCGAACTCTTAGAGTTAGAACTTCTCAGACAGACAGACTACCATCCAGTTCACCCGCAAGTCTCCCAAAGCAGTCTCCCTTTGCTCCACACCTCCCCCAGTCCAGTCCAGTCCAGGTCCCCATCCCCCACCCCGTGTTCCTGCCCCAGCGTCCTCCCTGCTCTTCTGGCTTTCAGTCTCCACTCAAATTCGCCTACTAAGTTACTCATCTGACTATGCCTCCCTCCCCCAACCTGAGAAACCTCCCAGAACTCCCACTGCCCCTGGGTTTGGGCTCTCATGCTTCCCTCTGTCCCTCATCCCTCCAAACTCCTGCTTATCAAACCCTTCCCTGCACCAGATGCAAGCCTTTACTCCACTCCCCCACCCCCGCACCCCTTCCGCTTGTCCATATTCCTCCTCCAGGCATCTCCAATAATTCACTGAAAAAGTGCTCACAAAGGCCAAACACTGAGCACCGACTTTTCTAAATTTACCATTTGGTAAAACCTTGGTCAAAGCGATGGGAGGGTAGCAAATTGTGCTGAATGGACTGGGGAGGCCTAAGATGCCACCAGGAAGAGCCAGGCCCCCCAGGGGTGGCGATGTGCGGTTTCTGCTTTTAGCTCTCAGTGCCAGCTGCGGGAGCCGGGGCAGAAACAGCTGGCGGAAATAAAGACAAAACACAAGCCAGTGCACTAAAACACCACAGAAAATCTCCCACAGTTGCCAAAACCCAAGCTCTCCCAATACAATGGTTGCAAGTCTCTATAATTGTTCAGAAAAAGCAAGTTTGGGGGAAAACGGTGCATTTGGCAAATGTTCATCGACAAACTGATCTTTCTGCTGATCGGTTTTCTTCAAACTGACCTGTTACTTTAACATACCACCACCTCCTGGGGTTCCCACGGGGTGCACTTTGAGAACTTTGAGAACCATGGATCCAGTTCACTTTTCAGGCGGGGATGGTGAGGCCAGGAGAAAGGGCATGCATGCACAGCAAGGGAGAGGGTGGCTGAGCCCATCCGGGCAGCCTGCCGAGGGCCCCTTACCTGTGAGAGACCTAGATAAATGGAGACGGTCTCGGAGATGTAGAGGAACTTCCCTTCCTGGTTCAAGGCAAACACGAAGCCATCCAGGGACTAGAGTGGGGGAGAAACAGAGAGAGGGGAGAGGAGGGCTGGGCATCTGTCTGTCCAGCGGGTAGGTGGTAAGACATTCTGAAATCTGGATCTCCACCTAGGATGGATTAATCCTGGGGTGGGGGGGGGGTCCGTGGCGGTGGGGCCCCCCCCCCCCATGGATGCTGGAGAAAACCGTGCTGCTCTCCAGAGGGTGGCCACCAGGTGGCAGCAAGGAGCACCAGGCAGGGCGGGGCCTCACCTGCAAGATGTGTCCTCCCAGGTGCTGTTCGAAGACTTCGGAGACCAGCGCCACGCGGCCCCTGTGGCCTGGGGCTGAGGACAGAGGGAGGGGTGAGGCTGGGGCCCGTTGGTATTCGAGCCAGTCTACAGATCTGCTTCTCCCCAGTCCTGGAGCTGTCTTGGGGGCAGGTCGGGGAGAAACCTGGGCTTGTGGGGAGGGGGTGGAAGGGGTGGAAGCAGGCTGAGAGGCAGAGGCAGAGAGAGGCCAGAGGGCGCAGGGAGCCGTCCATCCGCCCATTCATTCAGAAAGTCTCCCTGAGCCCCAGCTGTGCAGCTGGCCCTGTGCTGGGGACACAGAGGCGTCCAGGAGGGCCTGCCCCTCCCCTCATGAGGAGTACACAATACGCAACATGTAAGAAACTAACAAATAAAGAATTATCATCCGTGCCGGTGCCTTGAAGGATTGAGAAGGTGGTGTGAAGTGAGGGCTGTTGAGGGAGGGGGTAGAGACTAGAGACGACAGAAAGACAGAGAGACATTCGTCCAGAGAGCCAGAGAAAAAGAAACAGATATTGAGAGACAAAGACACTAGACAGACAAGCAGATGGACAGAGACATACGGAGGGATATAAAGGAATACAGAAAGAGAGAAGGACATTGAAACTCAGCAGGAAAAGGACAAGCAGGTCTGGGTGCCCGGCTGGCTTAGCCAGTGGACCAGGTGGCTCTTGATTTTGGGATCATGAGTTTGAGCCCTGCATAGGGTGCAGAGATTACCTAAGAATAATTTTTTTGTAAAGATTTTATTTAGGAGCGGCAGAGGGAGAGGGAGAAGCAGACTCCCCACTGAGCAGGGAAGCCTGACTCGGGGCTCGATCCCAGGACCCTGAGACCATGACCTGAGCTGAAGGTAGATGCCCAACCGACTGAGCCATCCAGGTGCCCCAAGAATAAAATCTTAAAAAAAAAACAAAACCCTAAACCCCAATGAGATGTCACTTCACACCCCACTAGGATGGCTAGAATTCAAAGAGAAATGTTGGTGGGATGTGGAGAGATCAGAATCCCTGTGCATTGCTGGTGAGAGTGGAAAATAAGGCAGACGCTCTGGGAAACAGGATGGAGGTTCCTCAATAAGCCACACATGGGTGGCACCTGGGCGGGCTCAGTCAGTGAAGCGTCTGCCTTTGGCTCAGGTCATGATCTCAGGGTCCTGGGTTTGAGTTCTGCATCAGGCTCCTTGCTCAGCAGGGAGTCGGCTTCTCCATTTCCCTCTGCCCCTTGCCCATTCTTGCTTTCTCTCTCTTTCTAGTGCTTGCTCTCAAATAAATGAATAAAAAAAAAAAAAAAAGTCACACATAGAGTCTCCTACTACACAACCCAGCAATTCCGCTCCTAGGTGTAGACTCCCAAAGAACTGGGAATAGGCGTTGTAACAAATACTCCTTCCTAGATGTTCACAGTGGCACCATTCCTAACAGCCAAAAGGTGGAAACACCTCAACAGTCCAATGACGGCTGGACAGATAGATAAAATGTGCTGTATTCATACAGTGGAATATTATTCAGCGAGGAAAATGAAGGAAGCGGGAAATGCGGGCTCTAATACGGATGGACTCTTACAACGTCACGATGGGGGCACCCACTGGGCTCAGTCGGTGGAGTGTGCAACTCTTGATCTCGGGGCCATGAGTTTGAGCCCTGCATCAGGCATGGAACCTACTTTATTTTTAAAAATTTTTTTATTTTTTTTGGAGCCTACTTTTAAAAAATGTGAAAACATTACACAAGAGGCTACACACTGTGTGATACCGTATCTATGAATTGTCCGGAGCAGGCAAATCCATAGGGACAGAAAGCAGACTGGTGGTTGGGGGCAGGGGTCATGGTGGCGGGAGGGAGTGGGGATGGGGAGAATCTGCTAATGTGGGGGGGGTGTTTTTTTTAGGGGAGGAATGAAAATGTTTTGGAACCAGATCAAATGGGGGCGCACAGCCCTGTGACTGTACTGAGTACTGCTGAATTGTGCACTTTATTTTTATTTTTAATTTTTTAAAATTTAAGTAGGCTCCACACTGGGAGCCTTGATCTCACATCCCTGAGAACAAGACCTGAGCTGAGAGCAAGAGTTGAACGCGTAACCTACTAAGCCACCCAGGCACCCCCTGTACACTTTTTTTTTAATTTATTTTTTTTAAAGATTTTATTTATTTATTTGACAGAGATCACAAGTAGGCGGAGAGGCAGGCAGAGAGAAAGGAGGAAGCAGGCTCCCCGCCGAGCAGAGAGCCTGATGCAGGGCTCGATCCCAGGACTCTGGGATCATGACCTGAGCTGAAGGCAGAGGCTTTAACCCACTGAGCCACCCAGGCGCCCCCCTGTACACTTTTAAATGGTGAATTCCATGTTATATAAACTTTACTTCAATTTTTTTTTTTTTTTTTTTTAGTATTTATTTGTCAGAGAGAGAGAGAGTGTACAACCTCGGGGAGCGGCAGGCAGAGGGAGAAGCAGGCTCTCTGTTGAGCAAGGAGCCCGATCAGGGACTTGATCTCAGGACCCCAGGATCATGACCTGAGCGGAAGGCAGGCGCTTAACTGACTGAGCCACCCAGGCTCCCTACATCCAACTGTTGATTTTGGCTCAGGTCAGGTCATGATCTCAGGGTCATGAGATTGAGTCCTGCGTGGGGCTCCGAGCTCAGAGGGCAATCTGCTTGAGATTCTCTCTTTCCCTCTCCCTCTGCTCCTCCCCACTGCTCTCTCTCAAATAAATAAATCTTTTTTAAAAAAGATTTTTATTTATTTATTTATTTATTTATTTATTTGACACAGAGAGAGAGAGAGAGAGAGAGATTGAGAGATCACAGGCAGGCAGAGAGAAAGGGGGAAGCAGGCTCCCCGCTGAGCAGAGCCCGATTCGGGGCTCGATCCCAGGACCCTGAGATCATGACCTGAGCCGAAGGCAGAGGCTTAACCCACTGAGCCACCCAGGCGCCCTTCAAATTAATAAATATTTTAAAAATATTTTAAAAGAGATAGGGACGGACATGTGGTCACAGAGAAATTCAGACAGAGACAGAAGAAGACTCAGAGACACAAAGAGATGGAGAGAACAGAAAGGAGATGCCCAGAAAGACATACAGAGAAAGAGAGTGACAGGGGACATGGCAAATGAGACCGCCCGTTCCCACTGGGGAGCCTCTCCCTGACCCTGCAGAGAACCACCTCCCAAGGGGCCCTATGTCCAGACTGGGGAGCCAGGGGACTCAGTGACCTTGAAGGTCTCCAGGTCTGGTTCCAAGGGTCCAGGTCTGGGACCAAGCCCCAGGGCTGGCCCTCCCTGGCTGTGTGCCCTGGGACCAGTCCCTTTGCCTCTCTGTGCCTCAGTTTCCTCCTCTGTCAAGTGGCTTTGCCAAGAGCGCTAACCTCATGGGTGGCTGAGCATTCAGTCAGCTTAAGGAACAGAAAGGGCCCCGCCCCCTCCTGGCACGCGGCAGGTGCTCCCAGACGCGCAGAGCCGGGATTAGTATTAATAGTGTGATTACTATTGTTATTTCCAGACGATCAAAACACCAGGCGGTCAAAGCCTGCCTCCGCGCGCCCCTCGGGACTCGGCCCCCCAGCCCCGTCCCCAGCCCCCCAATGCCTTGGCCACGCCTCTTTCTCCCAGGAGCACCTCCCACTGTTTGCACCCTTTCCCCACCCCTGGCTGGAGCTCCAGGAACAATAAATGGGTGGGGGGGGGGTTGATGGGGACCCCTCCCCCGAGATGCAGCGCGAACCAGCGAACCAGCCGGGTGACAGGCAGGAACAATGCCGCCTGCTAATTGTCGCAATTTTCCCCTGTCATTTCTGCTAATTCCTTCATTTTCCCGCTCACAGGATCAGCCCAGGTCAGACTGAACGGCTGCAATTAACAGCCTTAATGGGCACGTCGGACGGGGGGGGTGCGCAGGGGGAGGGCTTGCTGTTCCCCCGTTGGGATGGGAGCTTTGGGGTCGGTACCCATCACCGGCTGATGCGTCTTATCATCCCCCAGCCTCCCCCTCCCCAAACCCAACTCCTCAGACTCCTCCCCCTGTGTTCCCGCCTCTCCCAGCAAATGCCTCAACTCCTCTGTCCCCCAAATTCCCCACGTGGGTCTTTACTGCTCCCAGATCTGTCCCCTCCTCACACCCAAAGCCCCAACCATCTCTCACTCATTCAACAAACATTTCCTGCCTTTCTCACTGCAGCCTAACTGCTGGAGAAGAAAATTGTTGCAGTTGTCATCACAGAGCTGGGACTGAGGGGACGCGGGGAGAAGGCTGCCATGCCCCCAGGTCTTGGGGGTCCAGTCACCTCCTACTCTCAACTGGCCGGAGAGAGTTTTGCTATCTGGGGAGGGGGAAACTTGGCTCCCTGGGACAGGCCTCTGCATGCACCTCCTCACTGGGCTCCCTGCTTCTACCTTCACACCTGCCACCTCTGTCACCTCCAGCTCCCATCCCACTTGGGGTAACAGCCAAAGTCCCCACCAAGGCCCATGAGGCCCTGCAGGACCTGGTCCCTGCTGTCTACCTCCTGCCTCACCTATTCCTCTCTGCCTTGTTGTGGCCTGCACCCAGCAACTGATTCTGCCTGCCTCAGGGCCTTTGCACTTATTCCCTTAGCCAAGACTGCTTTTCTTCCAGCTTTTCTCAAGGATTGCTTCCTCACCTCCTTCCAGCTCAAAGGTCCCTTCCTCAGAGAGGCTGTGCCTGATCTGAGAATGAAAATGTCAACCCTCCTCCCCTCACTCTGTTTCACAGACACCCAACAAATACTTCCCAAGCCCTTACTGTGCCCCCAGGCAGTGTTCTAGGCTCAGGGAACAAGGTGTCAAGGGGAAGAGACACAATGAACAAGAGAAAGAAGAAATGGTGTCAGATGACAATAGGTACTCTGGAAAGAAATAAGGCAGGAAAGGGAGACAGGGAGTGCTGGTGGGGCGGGGGTGGGGGGGTGGGGAGAAGGCCTTCCTGAAGAGCTGATGTTTGGAGGGAAGGGAGTTCCTGCAAGAGAGCACAGCAAGTGCATGCAAAGGCCCTGAGGTAGGAATGTTTTTCTGAAGAACAGCAAGGAAGCCTGTGTGTGTGTGTGTGTGTGTGTGTGTGTGTCCAGGGGTGGGAGGGAGTGGAAGAGGTGAGAGGGGTAGAGAAAGGAGATCAGAGAGGTGGGGGGCAGTGGGTCTCCCATGAAGGATCTGCAGGCCCACCCCTGAGGTCAGGGACTTTGTCCTGTCCCCGAGGGTGTCACTAGAACAGGGCCTGGCAGGGGGAAGGTGCTCTGTGGGTGTTGAATGAATGCTGACCACTGACACAAGATCCAGGCTATCTCCTCCCTGCACTTGGAGGTCCCCGGCTAGCCTTCAACATCGTTGTGCTGTTTCACCCACAGCCGACTGAGGCCCAGAGACTGGGACCTTCAAGGTCCCAAGAGACCTATGAACAGGCCAAGTCTGGAGGCTGAGAGGGTGCTCTCTGAAGCCAGTCTGAATCTCAGCTGGGCCCAGCTTGGCTGATGAGACCCTGGGCAAAGAGCTTCACCTCCTGGGGCTCAGTTTTCCACTTCTGTAAAATGGGAATCAACACTGCTTTTTCCTCCTGATGTTTTTTTGAGAGGCTTAAGTACGTTTTGTGTTTTTTTTTTCCCCCCACATTATTTGTATATACTGCTCAACACAGTCTGACATGGATTGGCTATTTTGGTATAAATGAAGAGGACAGGGCAGCACGTGCCCCTTCAGAGTGTGGGAAGCACCCTGCTTTGCTCTGACTAGCTAAGATGCTGTCCTCAGTTTCCCCCCAGGGGCGACTAAGGAAGCAGGCACTTGACCTCTTGCTGGGGAACCCTGCAAAGCAGGAGACGCCTCCAAATTCCTACTTCTGGGGCTACAGGAGGGAGTCCATACAGCACCTCCAACACATACTGTCCTGGACGGCAGGCGGGGTGGGGGGAGGGGGGCCCTCCAGGGAGTAGGGGCTGGGGGCGCCCGTGAAGTCCACGGTCTGGCCCCTCAGGGCAGTGTCCTCAGCAGGCTCCGGTCCCCTTCAAGGGCCCAGCCAGGCAGTGGTGGTGGGGGGAGCTGGCCGCCGCCGGAGGGGCTCCCTTGGCACCCCCTCCCTTCCTTTCTCTCCCCGCGTTCGGGACAATAGACAAGATGTTTATCCCCCGCCGGCGCACGTGTTGTTCGCGGTAATGACAGTAATCAGCGGCCCTAATGCCGCATTCTCTCCGCGCCAGTCAATTCGCCTAATTACCGCCTGGGAAGCCGGATTATTTAAATTTAAATGGTGATTTATTGCGAGCTTAATCAATGCTATTTTCTCTCCCCCCCCCCCTCCTCCCCTGGGACTGGGGCAGGAGGGGAATTGGAGCCCCTCCAACCTCACCCTAAGGACACCAGTCCCCTCTGGGGGGACTGTAGCCTGTGGTGCCCCCGCCCTGTCACCTGCGACCTCGGATTAACATGATTCACGGTCTTCTCATCGTTGAGAGAAGCAATAATACCTCAAACAGAAGTAATAACAGTAACATAACACTCCTGTGCATCTACCAATGATAAAGTTGAATTATAATAAAAGGAGCTAGCTCTCTGTGTTTTACCTAGCCTGTATTTTTACATAATGTCTATTTCATTTCTGGGTTTATCTCATTACCGGGTCTTGGCTACTAGGGTGTCAGCCTGTCGGGGGGGGGGGGGCTTGAATCAAGTCTGTTTTCTGCTGGATCCTGACGGCTCAGAGCAGCATTGGGCACACAGTAGCTGTTTAATAAACCACAGGCCCCAGCAATTCTGCAAGGTCACCGCCGACCCTAAGAAGTCACTAAGTATTGACTGCACCTGGATCTTTACACGCATTACCTCGCTGATTTTCATCTCAGCCCTCTGGGTATGCTTATGGACTTTCATCAGGATTCCCATTTCACGAGGCACAGAGAGGTCAGGCGGCCTGCCCCGGGTCACAACGCTTGGGGCGGGGGGGGGGGGGGCCGAGTAGGGACAGGGACCCAGGAGTCTTTCTGAAGTTCTCCATCTTACCTGCCACCTTATACTGTCTCCCTCCTGCTTTCCCAAACTGGGAATTCAAACTTCAGAGTCCTTGGGCTCCTTCCTGGGGCCCCTCAAATTTGAGTGAGGGGGTTTCTTGCCCATGAGTGGATGGGGAGGCCCAGGCGGCCCCCCCCAACCCCGTCCCGCCCATGGAGTTGCAGACCTTCTTTGTGATAATAACGATTTATCTCCCCTAATAAAAATAACGGCATTGGCTAGTGGTCGGATCCCTGGTGTTCCCGGGGCGGAGGGTGGAGGGGGGAGTTGCTTAGTCGGGCCAGAATGCATGAAATCATCCCTACCTCGAGTGCCCGTTTTACAGATGAACAGGCTGAGGCTTGGAGACTATCAGTCTCCGGGTTCGGGCACACAAAAGGTCTGGTTGACTCCCAACCCGGTGCTCCCTCTCAGCCAAGGAACTAGACGAGGGCCGGCGGGCACCTCACAGTCCCGCCGTCTGGCCTTAGCTAGGGCCCTGGGACCCCCGCCCCACGCGCATGCGCACTCACCGAGGCCGGCCGGGGGCCCCGCCGCCCGCAATCCCCAGGGTGGCGCCCCGAGGGCAGCGAAGCGGCGCAGGCGGAGGTAGGTGACGCTGAGGCGCACGATGGACGCCTTGTCCAGCTGGCTCGAGATGGCTCCGGGCAGCGGGAGCAGCTTGGCCAGCTCGAAGAACTCCAGGTTCTCCTTTCCGCGCCGCGAGCGCGCCGCGTTCCGGGACTTTTCCTTGCGCTGCGCCTGCAGGCTGGGCGGGCGGCGCGGAGGGGGCGTCAGCCGGACCGCGCGGCTCAGGGGGCCGCGGCCTCGGGGAGCCCCGCCCTCGGGGCCTCGGAACCGGGCTGGACGTGAGAAGTGGATTCGACATTGGAGGTGGGGGCAGAACCTGAGTGTGAATTCTGCACCCGGCCGTGGGGACAGAACCTGAGGTGTAAATAAATTCTGGAGGGAAGGAGCTGGAAGAGGGGAGAAATTAAATGTTGGGTATGAACTCAGAGGAAGGGCGGTGGGAACGGAACGCGGTGGGGGCTGTTTGTAGAACAAAGGTTGAGCTGCTCTGGGTAAGAAATTCTAGTTCCAGAGGGCGGGGCTGCAAGCTGAGTGTGAATTCTTCCAGGACGCCCTTGGGGGCGGGGCCACGGTCCGAGGGGGCGGGGCTTTGCTCACCAGGGTCCCGGCGGGGCCTTGACCACCAGCCCAGGCAGAAAGTCCCACGGGACGCTGCGGCCGCGACCTCCCCCGCACTTGACCTCGCCTCCGCTGCCACTGCTGGGGTAGGGGGCCGCCATCTCCGCGGGGGCGGGCTCAGGCGGGCCCAGAGCAGCCTGCGGGACTCGAGACCCGCGTCTCCTGCCGCGGAAAGGAGCCAGAGGCAGCGCTCGGTGCCCGAGGGGGGCCCCCGGGAGACCTGCTAGGGAAACTGAGGTCCGTGCGGGGTTCGGGGTCCCAGCAAGGAGCTGGGGCTGGATGGTGCCTCAGTTTCCCCTCCCCGGAGGCCCCAGGACGGATCCCGCTGCTCTCACCCTGCCCGGCCCCAGGCGAAGCTCGGGGCGAAGACGTGCCCCGCCGCCGCCGCCGCCGCCGCCGCCGCCGCCGCCGCCTCCCCCGCGCCGCCCGCCAGCGCGGCCGCCTCACGCCCGCGCCGGGCCGGCTCCCGCATACCAATAGGCGCACGCGGCGCGCATACGGATCCGACCGGCCCGCGCTCTGCGTGCCAAGCATGCCCAAGCCAGGCGGGCGGGGGGCAGGCGCCTCGCCGGGGCCCAGGCGCGCCCGGCTCCTGCCCCCAAAGCCCTCTGTCTCTGGGATCCGCTCTCCTAGTCCATCCCAGGAGTCCGTGTGCCCGCATCCGCGGTGCGCCCATTTCCCTGGCTAGGCTAAGGAGGTAAGGGGGCAAAGGGCAGGGACCCCACCCCATGCCCTGCCCAGGGACCCCCCCCCCCGCCGGCCCTTGGGGTGTGGCCATGTGTCCCGGCCGCCAAATATCCGCAATCACAACTTCCTTCCCGAAGACCCTGGCGTGCGAGCCACGGCCCCCGACGCAGTGGCCAGAGCATCAGCCAGAGGACGCCCGCAGGATGGACCCGACACTCGGGGCCCAGGTATTCTGGTATTCAGATCCTCCAGAAGCAGGAACGTGTTCAGTTTGGTCTTCATCCCTCCGGGACTAGGCGTTAAGGATACCCTCTCCCCCCGCCCGCCCCCCGTAACCAGGCCGCCCCCAAGCCTTTCCAACCAGGTGTCCAGATGCCCTAGACCTTGGTGCCCAGGTACCCAGCCCCCTATATCTCTGGGATCCAAACATCCGTGTCCCCCTTCCCCCAACCTCAGGCTACCCGCGTCCCGCTACCCTAGCCCCCCCGCACACTGGAGTTCGGCCCCCTGTTTCTTCAGGACCCAGGAGTTCCCTGGCCCCTCCTGCCTGCCTCCCGGCTTCCCCTCCCCACAGGACCCACAGCGCCCTTACCTGGCCGCGGGGCAGGCTCCGGGCGCGGCGTGGGGCCGGCCGGGCGGCGCAGAGGGGTGGCCCCATAGACCCCGGGGCAGGCCGGGCTCCGCGGGGCGCGCGGGCTGTGGCGGCAGGTTCCTCGTGCCCACCGCGGCCTCGCAGACTTGGGAGACGCGCGGACCGCGCTGGCAGGCGGGGGCGGTGTCTGCGGAGCCCCGCCCACCCAGTCTCCGCCCCCTCGGGCCAGCCCCGCGCCCGCCTCTCGGGCCTTTGCCGGTTCCCAGCGAGGGACTCCTGAGCTGCTGCCCCGCTGTCCGAGTCCTCTCCCACAACGACAGCTTCGGGGGTCCCCCCCCCCCACCAGAATGAGCCTCGGAGCCGCAGCTTCCGCATCTCGAGAGGGGAACACCGGAGTCTCCATACTCCATCCGGAGGAACTAGCACCTTAGTCCCCCAAGAGAACCCCGTGCTCCCGCGGCCCCTCGGGACAAGGCGCGCAACCACGCACCCAAGCTCCCTGTAGGGGCGGAGACTTGGCCTTCAGTACCCGAGCTAGGGATGCGAATCCAGGCGTTCGAGACGCTCTTTTCCCAGGAGAGAATTTCGGGGTGTGAACATGCCCTCGACAAGAAGGGAAGCCCCGCACCCCGAGACCCCTTCCCCTTATAAGGCCAGCTTTGACGTCCGGACCTATCCTCTCTCAGGGACTGGGACCCAGACCTCCGGAGATCAGGATCCTGGGTACTGCTACAGGATTTCTATTCCTCTAGTGCCCGCGGTTCTTGGTCACGCAGCTTCCAAAAAAGGAGAGGTAGACCAGACGAAGAGTGATGGGGAGCAAAGCAAAGGTTATTGAGCAGTATAGTACAAAGCTCCCAGAGAGGGAGGGGACCTGAGAGGGTTGCCCTTGGAGTTTCTATGTGTAGGGGGTTTTATGAGCTCTTTTGCGGAACTATCTTAAGCAACCGGGTGTGCTCAGTGCGGCCAATCAGGGTTTTGATGGCTCTCTGTCTACCTCCGAGCGTAATGCCTAGGTGGGGACGGTATTTTGGGGCTGACATCTGGGGGCTTATCTCTTAACCGCCCCTTGCTGGTGATAATGACAAAGGCTTTGTGGTTGTTTAATTTAGGACGTTTTGCAGAAGCAGTTTCTGCAAAAGCTGCAAAGCACAATGGTAGAGTGGTCCTCTCTCCAAGCTGCAAAACAGGATGTCGGAGCTGTTTCATCTTAGCTGTCCCGACTTCCATATTTTCTTGTTGGGGACCCTGGCCCTGACTCCCGCACTGTCCAGCTCACTGCTGACTTTATCTTCTTCCCCTCACCCCACCACAGGGACGGGAACCCCAACCTCTGAGCTCCCCCTAGGAGACCCCAGTGCAGTGCATGAAGATGGGGTCTTAGGAGAGCCAGGCAGGCAGAGAGGTCTGGGCAACCAGGCATGGCTCTGCCTCTGATTGGACAGATGGGGAAACTGAGGCACATACTTCTGAACAGTCCTGTGCACTGGCTGATAGAAACTCTTTTTTTTTTTTTTTTTTTTTAAAGTAAGCTCTATACTCGGGATGGCGACCGCAAGTGTGGTCACGGTGGCTCAGTCGGTTGAGCACTCGCCTTTGGTTCAGGTCATGATCCCAGGGTCCTGGGATGGAGTCTGGCATCCCGCTCCTTGCTCAGCGGGGAGCCTGCTTCTCCCTCTGCCTGCCGCTCCCCCTGCTTGTGCTCTCTCTCTGTCTGGCAAATAAACAAATAAAATCTCAGAGGAAAAAGAGTTGTGTGAGCTACCGGCTGAGCCAGCCAGGTGCCCCTGATAGGAACACTCTTCAACCCGCTCTTGACAACCACAGCCAACAGCTCAGGAATCCCTTTTGTTTCGCTCATTCTCTTCTCCATAGCAAGGTTCTGAGCTGGGCTCTATTACGAAGCCCATTTTATATCTAGGGAGACTGAGGCATGGAGAGATACATAGCTTCATTATTGTTGGTCTCTTCAGCCAATAATATTTTCCTGTTTATCCCCAGAGAGACTAGATGGGGTGTCAGGGTGGGGATTCCAGATCGGATTAATGGTTTCTGTCGCCTGACCCCACTTCCCGGCTCTGTGGCCTGGACCAGTGCTCTCCCAGGCCGTGAGAGGTACACTCATGCGACCCAACTGATTTATGATCACATACACACAGATTTTGTCATAGGGAAGAGCCTGACTGCTGAGGTTCAAGCCCCAGGTCTGCCACCTGCTCCTGTGTGACTCTGGGCAAGGAACGTCCCCTCTCTGGGCCTCAGTATTTTTCTTTGTAAAACGAAGTTGATTCCTACCTAGTATATACCTCATAGCACAGGTGTAAGCATTAAATAAGTTTATCCAGAAGTTCCCGAAGCGTGACCTGGGGACTGGTTCCCGAGACCCTCTCAGGGTCAATGCTAGGTCAGATTTTCATACGGAGATGTTTTCTGTCTTTTTTCACTGCATTCTCGCACTGGTGTCTGGTGGAGTTTTCTAGAAGGCGCACAGCATAGGGTATTACAACAGACTCAGTGCAGGAGCAGCCTTGAGGATCCGGTTGTCTTCTAGAATACCAGACCTGATGGACATTAGCGAAAGTGTAAAATAATGGCCCCTTCCCACTAAATCGTTGTGGATTGGAAAAGACTTTTTTTGAAAATATATTTTTCATAAAATGTGGTTAATGTTAACTGGTAATAGGTTTATGATTGCTGTTTAAAAATAAATGTCATCTTTAAAAAAAATTCTCTGTCTTAACGTCTGATATGGCTTATCAATCAAAAATAAAAGCTCTTTGGTCTTCCCTAAGAATGTCGAGAAGCCCTGAGACCAAAAATCCTTCTACTTGTGTGCCACTCAGAGTCACTGATAGACTCCCACGCACACCACTAAGGGCCTCTGTTTCCCATCTGTGAAATGGGTGAGTGGCCCTGGGGTATCTGCACCCTTCGGCGGCTCTGATGACACATGTGGGAAGAAACAGGATAGCTTCTGGGCCAGGCAGCATGTTTCAGGCGGGGGCCCTCCAACTGGGAACTGAGCATTTCATGAAAGGCTCTTGGCAAAGGTTTGGGAAATCCAAGAGGGCTGGTGCAGCACCCACGGTAGGCAAAACAGTGAGCAGTTAGCACCTGGGGCCTGAAGAGGGAGGGGAGAGAGAAGATGGTAGGGGATCCTAAGACTGCGGTGGCTGAGACCCTCATGGTCTCCTACCCAACACCTCTGCTAACCCGGCCTTCCCACCACTTAGCTGCATCTGTATGGCTCTCCATGGCCTCAACTCCACTTTGAAGACACTTCTCAAAGCAGCTGGGTAGAAGAGATGGGAAGGATAGTATGCCCCTTTGAAAGATAGTGAGCTCCCTGTCCCCAGGGAAAATCAAGGAGAGGAACAAGGATTTTGGTGGGTGTAGTGTGTGTTCTACATTTGATCTTAGCCAAAAGACCGAGAAGCGATGTGTAGTGTGTGTGTTCTAATGACTTCTACTTAAACATTCTTATTCTTCCCAGGTGGGAGGTGGAAAGTGGAGAGCGTAGGTTTAATCTTAAAAAAAAAAAAAAAAAAAAGATTTTAGGGGGCGCCAGGGTGGCCCAGTTGGTTAAGCCACTGCTTTAGGCTCAGGTCATGATCCTAGGGTCCTGGGATCGAGCCCCACATCGGGCTCCCTGCTCAGCCGGAAGCCTGCTTCTCCCTCTCCCACTCCCCCTGCTGGTGTTCCCTCTCTCGCTGTGTCTTCTATCAAATAAATAAATAAAAAATATTTTTTTTCTTTTTTTTTTTAATTTTATTTATTTATTTGACAGACAGAGATCACAAGTAGGCAGAGGCAGGCAGAGAGAGAGGAGGAAGCAGGCTCCTGGCCAAGCAGAGAGCCCGATGCGGGGCTTGATCCCAGGACCCTGGGATCATGACCTGAGCCGAAGGCAGAGGCTTTAACCCACTGAGCCACCCAGGCGCCCCAAATAAATAAAATCTTAAAGAAAATAATAAAAAATTTTAAAGAATTAAAAAAATAAAAAGATTTCATTTATGTATTTGAAAGAGAGAGAGAGCATGAGCAGGGGGAGGGTCTGAGGGAGAGGGAGAAGCAGGCTCCCCGCTGAGCAGAGAGCCTGATGTGGGGCTCGATCCCAGGACCCTGGGATCATGACCTGAGCCGAAGGCAGACCCTTAACCAACTGAGCGCCCCCAGGCGCCCAAAGAGCGTAGTTCTAAGGAGGTGACTCAGTGGGCTTAAGTTCTAATTCTGGCTCTACTTGGGTTAGCTTGGGCAGCTTCTTTCCTCCCTGTGTCTCACTATCCTCATCTGTAAAATGGGGATAATCTAACAGTCCTTACCAAATAAATGAACCACATGAACCCTCCTTGCTACATTGATGTGACTCTCAAAACTAGAATACTAGTGAAAGAAATAAGTACTAGAAGAATGAAAGCAGAATGAACCCATTTTTAGAAGGTCCACACACCAGCAAAAGACACAACCTATTACTTAGGGATGTGATTCCGGGCCCTATGAGAATAACAAGTAATAATACATAAAGAGAATGATGAACGTGACGTTCTGGGAGGTAGCCCACTCTCTCCAAAGACTCTGGAGGAAGAGGACACCGTTGGCCTGGGGGTGGGGGGCAGTAGAATGAGTCTCCCCGCCGATGGGAGACGGGAAGAATAGTAATAGCTACTATTACTACAACAAGGCAGCTGCATTTTGTGCAATCTCTCGTTTGTACGATCTAGTTTACAATAAAAATTAGGAAGTGGGGAAGGGAAATATTATGGGTTGGCTTGCATCCCCCCCCCAAAAAAGATACGTTTGGAGTGTAATCCCCAGTACCTGGGGAAGTGACCTGATTTGGAGGCGAAGTCTTCACAGAGGTAATCAAGTTAAAATACCATCATGCCACAGGTCTTAAACCAGTAGGACTGGTGTCCTTAGGAAGCAGGGAGAGGGGACACAGACGTGCACATAGGGAGATCGCCCTGTGAACAGAGGCAGAGATCAGGGTGACATGTATGCAAAAGCGAGGGACAAGGAAGATGGCCAGCAGGCCACCAGAGGCTAGAGGAGAGCCTGGAAGATTCTGGCTCAGCCCCGGAAGGAGCCATCCCTACTGACACCTTGATCTTGGATTTCTGGTCTCCAGAACCGGGAGACAGGTTCTGTTGGTTAAGCCCCTAGATATGTGATGCTTTGTTAAAGCAGCTGTAGCAAAGTAATATAGGGGGAATGAGGAACAACTACTAGTTGTATAGGATTTTGGGGGATGGGGTGATGACAATATTCTAAAATTGACCGTAGTGATGGTCCCACAACTCTGCAAACATGCCAGAAACCATTTTTCAAAGGGTAGTATAGGGGAGCCTGGCTGGCTCAGATGGAAGAGTTTGTCACTCTTGATCTCGGGGTCGTGAGTTCGAGCCCCACGCTGGGTGTAGCAATTACTAAAAAATAAATAAAAATTAAAAAAAATAAGTACAAGGGCAAAAATGTATGATATGTGAAATATCTCAGTTACGCTCTTATCAAAAGCTAAACAGGAAAAAAAAAACAACAAGACATTCCTTTTGGGGTGCTGTCAACACTCAGTGGATTATTCCAACAAATATTTCATGAGCATCTATATGCTGAGCTCTGTGATCCGGACAGAAATCCCAGACCTCCTGGGGCCAGCATGCGTGCATGTGACGTGTGCGTAGCACACGGCAAGTGACTAACAAAGTTGAGCATTTGTCATTGTGTGGGCTGGTCCAGCCTTCTCTCCTGAGGTGTCAGAAAGGGGCTGCTGTAAATCGTGGTGTTCCTCAGCCTCATTTCTCCAAAGGCGCTCATTCACTTATTCTTTCAACAAACATTAATGAATGAACAAGTACAATGAAAGGGAAAATAAACAACCTTGGACTACCAAAGGGACTGTAAACAATGTTAAATAAAATATTAGTGCCAGGGGCGCCTGGGTGGCTCAGTGGGTTAAGCCGCTGCCTTCGGCTCAGGTCATGATCTCGGAGTCCTGGGATCGAGTCCCGCATCGGGCTCTCTGCTCAGCAGGGAGCCTGCTTCCTCCTGTCTCTCTGCCTGCCTCTCTGCCTGTTTGTGATCTCTGTCTGTCAAATAAATAAATAAAATCTAAAAAAAAAAAAAATATTAGTGCCAGGATGGGGAAAAAAAAAAGATGCAAACTATTTAAGAGACAATAGATTGAGATTTATCATAAATAAAGAGTTCCTACCAATCAATAACAAAAGGCAGATGACCCAATACTGATAACTCAACAGAAAAAAAATGGTCAATAGCAAATCATAAAAAGCAAATCATAAAGAGATGTCCATGACAAACACGAGAAGATGCAAAACTAGAACAGTCATCTGAGAAACTGAAATTAAAAAGCCAACAAGTCATCCTTCTTTGCCTGTGGGTGGACTTCAAAACAGAACAAAACATGGATAATCTCCAGATTTAGTGAGATTTCAGGAAATGGGTTCTTTTTTTTTTTTTTTTTTTGAGGCAACTCGGTTGCAAGGGGAGATTTATTTTTCATCGTACGGCTTTCAGAATTCTTTTAATTGGACCATGGATACATTTCACGAGACTGTATAAGTAAACATCATCCAATTCTTCCATCCTAAAAAAGGTATGGATCCCTACCATGTGCGGGGGGCTGGGGAAACATGGCGAACCAGACAGACCAGGTCTTTATGGGACTGGGGGAGGCAAACCAAAGGGGGCCATGTTGAGGCGACTGGATGGAAAAGTCCAGACAGGAGGTGACAGTGGCAAGGCCAGGAGGCAGCAGAGTGGGGAGAAGTGGTCAAGTTCTAAAAGGCAGAGCTGCTGGGATTGCCTGAGGACCGGATGTAAGAGAGGAGGAGACGAGAGGAGGAGGTGGTTTGGGCTGGAGTTGCTGGAAAGTGCAGACGCCCTAAAGGAGATGTGTCCCCTGGCCCAGGGGTGCTAAGGGGGTGCTATGCCCCAGGAATGCGCTCCTCGAGGGGACAAGGTCATAGTCGGTTCTGAGAGAGGGAATGTAATAATTTAACGCACATTAACAGTGATGGGCGGTCGTTTGGGACCTGGGCAGCCGAGTCTGGCCCCAGAGTTGTCCTGCTTTTGTTCCATCTGTCCACAGACATTTATGGAGCGCCTAGTGTGTACCAGATGCTCTAAGGCCCCAGCAGGGAAGAGACAGGCAGGGAGTCCTGTCACTTGAGTGCCTGTCCCAGTGGGGGTGTCGGACAATAGAGAACACAAGAAAAAAATGTCAGATGGAGCTAAGTGCTAGAGAAAACAAAGAAAGCAGGTGTGCGTGTGTGCGTGCATGTGTGTGCGTGCGTGCGAGCACACACAAGTTTAGGTCGGCTGGTCAAGTACTGACAATTACTAGGAAGAATAAGTTGGGGATGAAAGAAAAGCCCCACCCACCAACTCCATAAATGCCCCCCCATCGAAGTGTCCCTCGCTGGAGATCTGGATGTCCCCTGTGTGTCTGCTTCTGCCTCAACCCCTTTGCTGCCCAGGTGGCCTCCCATCTCCTGGCCCCTTGTGTTGGCCGCTTCAGGCCACCCGAAGTGTCAGGGAAGAACTTAAAGAGGATGGCAGGGGCCAACCTATTACCTGTCACCTATCCACAGGTGCAGAAAGACAACGAGCCTCGATGGAACGGCACAGGGTGCATTGCTGGGCGGGTCCTCTGCCCCCAGGGGACACTAGGCAAGACCACGGGGCCCCCACTACTTCCGGTAGCAAATAGCAAACACGCCAGTGAGCCCCTTGGGTTGGGAGCAGCCCATGGTGGTCACCCTGACCCATTTGCCTAGAGGACCAGCCACAGAGATGGCGCAGGGTCCGGGATGGTCAGGCACAGCCAGCAAGCACGCGTGGAATGCTCGGGGCGCCTGGCCGACTGCTTCTCCCAACCAGAGGGCACCCCTTCCAGAGAGAGGAACTTTCTCTCCATGACCCGGAGGAGGGGCAAGAGCCTGAGCACTAGCTGGGGAGACAGCAGGGTGAGGGAGAAGGTATCGTGGAGAAGAGCGCCGGGGGGTGCATAGCGGCCCCCGGCCCCAGAGACCTGACTGCCTCCTAACCCTGGAACTGGTTGAAGCGATCTTACTGGACCTTATTGGCAAAAGGGTCTCTGAAGATGTAATCAAATGAAGGATCTCGAGGTGAGATCATCCTGGGTCATCCGGGTGGGCCCTAACCCCAGAGACAAGGGTCCTCACAAGGGGCAGAAGAAGAGACACGCAGAAGGCAGAGGTACAGGCTGGAGAGCTGCAGCCTCCAGCCACAGCGAGCTTGCAGCCGCGAGTGATCTAGACCATTCCAGAGCCTTCGGAGGGGCGCGCACGACCCCGCCAACACCTCGATTTGGGGCTCCCGGCTGCAGAACCGTGGGAGAAGCGATTCCTGTTGCTGGTTACTGGCAAGGGCAGCCATGGAAAGAGCCGAGGTCGGGAGCTGGCCTTCAAATCTTGACGGCCCCTCCCTCGCCGGTGAGCTCAGACAAATCACTTGGCCCTTCTATGCCTGTTTCCTCCTCTGGAAAATGGGGCTAATGATAACGACTGCATCTTTGTGTAAAAATTGAGTTGCAATGATAAAAAATGATGAAAACCAGGCCTGCTGCCTTGTAAGTGTCCCCCCATCATTAGCTTTTATGATTTGCCTTGCCAGCAGTTACATCAACACCGGCCCGGGGGCCTGTGAGCCTGTATCTCTCCAATCCCCTGCGCTCCTGTAACTCCAACCCAGTCTCTCCCTTTTCAAACCTCGTCCCTGGCTCTCCAGCACCCTGGGGACACACTTGGGGCTCACTAACCTGCCCACGGAGGCCCTGTGTCCCCTGGCCCCCACCGCTGCGGCGGAATGACTAAACGGATCCGTGGGTGGATGGAGTAACAGGGGCAGTAGCTCGTCCCCCTACTTCTCGGGTCGCTTCCGACTGCATTTCTCAGAACCTGCCTCCTCCCCAGTCCCCGTGGGTCCCTCTAACCGTGCTTTCCTGACCGCCCCCTCCCTGAAGCCGCTACCAAGGCGGCGGCCCACGCGGCCGGGCTCGGCCAGGGCTGGGCGGGCGGCGCTCTGCTGACCCCTGGTGGCCGCGTGCAGCAAGGCCGCATTCTCCGCCGGGGGCTCGTGAGCGCCTAGTCTGTGCTGGGTGCCGGCCTCGCTTGGGGAGCTGGCTCTGACCCCTGGGTTTCGCGGGGTGGTGGGGTGGGAGTGGGGGCGGGACAGAGGGAGACCAGATGCCCGGCTGTGTCACACCTCCTCTTTTACCGCTTTCTCCTTTCGCCTCAGGGTTCAGTACGGCTCAGCACTGTTACGGATGGTTTTCCTCTAAAATTGTGAGCACCAAGGCGCCTTTTTTTTTTTTTTTTTTTTTAAGGAGCCCCTTAAGCTTTGCACCTGAAGCCAGTGTCTCACGTACCTCACCTTGGCCCCAGAGGGAGGTCTTCCTGCCCACTCTAAAGGGCATTCCTGCTCCCCCAAATCCACATCCTTAACTCCTTATCCCTGCTTGATTGACGTTATGGCACACATTCTTTTGCTTGTTTGCTGTGTTTCTTTCGCTAGACGTCAGTTCCCAGTTTTGTCCCCAGGGCCTGACACAGAGTAAATGCTCAGAAAATACGCGTTAAGTGGCAACCGAGAATGGTGCTCTTAGAGGAGAGAATGTGTCTTTCCTTGAAAGCAAATGGGTCCATGTTGGTCGGGGAGGGCTGTGCTGAGGAAGGAGGTGGGCTGAAATGAGGACAGTGTTCCAGGAGGGGACAGCCCTGCAGAAGGCCTGAGGTGGGCGGGCCCCTGGGGAGTAGAAAGGCTGGGAGTGCAGGGGGAGGGGGGAAGGCTCCCCAGGAGGGTGGGCAAACTGAAATGTTGGGGCTTTCCTCTAAGAGATCTGGGGAGCCCTGGGAGGTGTGTAAAGGGAGGGGAGGCAGGGCCAGATCTGTTTTGAAAAGCTCCCTCTGGCTGCCTGAGGAGATGCGAGAGGGGTGGGTGGGAGGCTGAAGGCCAGGGACCAGGCTGGGACAGACATCTAAGCGAGGTTCAAACAGGATGTTGGCAGGGAACGTGGAGGAGAGTGGCCGGACTTGAGAGCTATGTGGAAGGTAAAACAGACCTTGGAGTTGGTCCCGGTTGATGTGAAAGGGAGAGTGACAGGCGGAGGGTTCCAGGGTTTCTGGCTCGTAGGGGACAGACGGTCAGGACTTTGGCTGTGGGCAGGCTTCGGAGCAGAGGTCTGGGCTGCAGATGCACACGGAAGAGGTCGGCTTACAGATGGGGAAGCAAATCAAGGGTGAGGCTGAGACCACTGTGATCTACAAACCGAGGACCTGCAAGTTCAAGGCAGCTTGGGAGGACACGGTGGGGGGGGAGGGAGAGTCACAGAGCCTCTACTTGGAGCCCCAAGCGCTCTACTTGGAGGGATGGAGGCTGAGACCTGCAAGTATACTTCCACACACAACCTAAACACCGAGAGTTAGAGAAAAAGACAGGTTCACGCCAGCACACATACTTGGTACCAGCTGTACGCTGTAGAGATTTTTTTTAAAAAATAGGACGAATGCTGAAGCATTTATGGGGAGTCACACGAATACTCAGGGCAAGCAAATGATAGATGTTGGGCGAATCATTGTGGGATGCTAGAAGAACTTCTAGAGGAAGGCTAGCTTGGAGGGGTGGAGAGGGTCTGACGGATAGAGCTCACATTTGGGGGCATGAGGACAGAAGGAGTTCCAGGCGGGGGCAGGGGGAACAGCCCAAGGAAAGGCCTGGATGCAGCGAGCAAACACGTGCATTCAGAGAACGTGAGTGACTGTGACTGACGCCGGGGATCTGCCGGGAGGAGCGTGGGAGACGGGTTGGATCCAGAGCAAAGGGTCCCAGCATGGCTGTCAGAGCGCCCGCTTCCCCGTGGGCATCTGAGGGACCCCCCCCCCCAACCAGAAGCCTATGCGAGCAGGTGGCCTCTCCGGTGCCCTGCTGATTGGCAGCGGCTGCCTGGCAGGAGGGGTGCTGGGCCCGAGCTCCATGGCGTCCTGATCAACAAGCCACGTCTGCCGCGGGCACAGGAAGGGGGAGGTGTCTTGTACTCGGACGACTGCCCACTTCTGCCATAGCTAACGCAGAGCCAGGTCTTCCTTCTGGAATAACTTCGGGGTATGGAGAAGTTGGATGGGAGGGGGCAAGACTGAGGGCAGGGGGGCCGTTTAGGGTGTGGGGCTGCCCGTCAGTGGAGCTGGGGTTTGGGCCAGGAGGCACTAGGGACAGGAAGGTCATGGACCCGGGGAGCCAGCCGTCCCTGGAGGCGCTGTCCTGAATGAAGGTGGTTAGGAGAGGTCACCCCTCCACAGCCCGCCAGGAAGTAAACCCCTGGCGCCACCCCTGTGGCCTCAGACACCCAGTTTGGCACGGGGTCAGACGGCGGGGCGGGAGCTGCGGACTTTGGTGTCGCCTGCTGGGCGCCCGTGGCCACCGGGGTCTGTGCATTGGGCTTTGGCTAAAAGAACCTGAGCAGCAACACCCCCCCCATACCTTCTCCTGGGGGTGCCCGGGGAGCCTGGCGCCCTGTGGGCAGAGAACAGACTCCTCCCGCCTGCTGGGCTTCTGAGGGGGAGCTGGGGCCCCCCGCGGGGCCTGAGGCTGTGCCCGTTGCGGGAAGGACACTCAGGGCCCTGGGGGGGGGGCACCTTCATTTCTCTCAGGTTTGGTTTTTTACAAGATTGATTTATTAACTATGATACATATCACATAAGGCCTTTTCAGTTTTTTACACCATTCCCATTGAGACGAGTACAATACTTTGTAGCAAATACATGATTTTAAAAAACAAAACCGAACAAAACCACCTCAGTCAGAGATGCCTCAGCCTTGACAGCTGACCATGCACTAATCAGGTTGGAGCCTCAAAAAATCCACGACGTGTTTAAAAAAAAAAAAAAAAAAAAAGTCTGGAAATGAAGCAAACATTCCTAACACCAACTAGAGGATGTCCTGGTTAAAGCCCCTAAAATACAAAGAAATAATTGTTATACTTTCTTTACATACAGTTCTCCACTTTTGCTGCAAAACAAATTTAGGCACACGGCCAGACTACTAACACATTTCAATACCATTAATACGCTTTTTTCTCAGGAAACTCAAAATATTTGTTAATTCAACATATATAAAGATCATTTAACATGTGAAAATACAAGTACCAGAAAAATAAGCTGGCAGCAGCACTATTCCAAATTTTCAAACAATTTTTATTCTCATACATTGTTTTTTTTTTTTTATGTACACAGGGGACAGGATATTTTTATGGAAACAATAACTTAGGCCCTGTCTCTACATGAAAATGTAACCTCACTGCGGTGGGCCCAGACCTGGCTCCCCGGGAGGGCAGGATCCCTCCTGGCCACAGGCCGGAACCTGCGGAGGGAGAACGGCCTTTGCCCTCACAAGGCCCCCCTTGGCCAGCAGTCCCAGAAGCGACTCCGTCCTTCCTTCCACCTAGGCGCAAACGAGTGGCTTGAACCTGCCAAGCAACGGGAGAGCGACTCCTCCACCGTCTGCGGAGTCAGCGGGCCCGGGAGCGAGTGCAGTGCCGGCTGTCCCCGTCCCCGGGGCAACCTGTGCCCACTGCACAGGAGTGTGGAGACCGGCCCCTAGAAAGTCGCCCAAGTCTCTGGGGCTTCCTCCTCTCGGAGACACAGCAGCAGGGCAGAGCCCCCAGTGGCAGCGAGACGGTATCCACTCCTTTCTCAGAAACCCCAAAGCAGCGTGGCTGTCCTCGTGGGAGTGGGAAGGGGGCACAGAGGGACAGGGTTTTTAACCAACGCAGCGTGGTTTTCAAGTTTCAGGGCTGAGGATGGACTGTCCTCCAGGCCTTCCTCCCCACCCCGAGACCAGGGGACCAGGGCCCCAGGCGCAAGGCCAGGGGAGGGCACACGCTCTGGGCCCCTCGTGGACGGTGCGCTGCTCCTGTGATGTCACCCTCTGTCCTCCTGGCAAAGACCGACAAATTCTGCCAGAAGAATCACAGCCGACAGCATGTTCCCGCCTCGCGGCAGGAAGACCGAGGTGGCGGCCCGGTGGAGAACACAGGAAACAGTACCAAGTGTTTCCCAGCACTCCAGAATGTCAAGTGATGGCAAGAACGACTTGACGGAGAGCAGGAATAAATGTGCCGTGTGTGATCCCCAGTAGGCAACACAGCCAAGAATTCAGGGCTGATTCGCAAGCCCGTGCCGCTCGACCTTGGACCCCTTCCACGGCGGAAGCATCCGGGTCAGAGCCGGCATCAGCCCTCGGCTCCCAACCAGGGGCTGTTCGTTTCCACCGAGTACGGCCACTCCTATCTGTGGATGTCAAACACTGGCCAGGGACAGAGCTCCCAGGCAACCCCATTACCTCTGCCGACCTGCTCCCCCACTCTGGCCAAGGCCAACTCCTGCCTGCCCTTCCCTCAATTCTAGAGCCGCGGGGGCTGCTGGCGGGGTGAGAATCATGGGGAGCGCACTCTTCAGAGCTTCGCATGCTGGATGGCCTCGAGGAGTGGGAGCGTCCCATTTTGGGCAGCACGTCCCAGCACAGCCCCCGGGACCAGGGGCCCCCTTCGGTCCGGGTGCTAACCCCCGGCTGGGGACTGAAGGCCAGGGCCCACAATGACCACGAATGGCAGCGCCAACCCAGAATGACAGAGAAGCATCCCCCAGTTCAAGTCAGTCTGGAGCAGAAAACTAGAAGCTAGACTTGACAGAGAAAATGGAAACAAGAGGAACCCCTGGCACTTCCTGTCCTCGGCATCTCTTTGGGGCATGAGCCAGCAGCTCCCCCCTGGACACCCTTAAACCTCCGGCAGGGGGCAGAGCTGGCCCAGAGGCTATCCCCGGGAAGCCGGGCTCCCACTACTTCGTGAGGGCAATGGCCCACAGCCGGTGTCCCGCCATCACCCACACACTCGGGAGTCACCACCTGCCTGTCTGCAGTCTCAGGGGTGTGGGGAGCTGGGGGGCTCGTCCAGGTGCTGGGGCACAGCCCAGGCATGCAGGCTGTGGCATAGGGGGTGGCCCCGCGGAGACGGCGGGTGGGCAGGGGACCGGCTACTTCTATTTCGGTTCACACAAGGGGTGGTGGTCCCAGAGCACCCCCACCCGGTACCCTGAGAGGCTGCCCCGGGGTGGGAAGGTGAGCATGATCTAGAGGAAGGCGGAGATCCGTTCAGCAGAGTGATTTCCTCACCGGCCGGGGCTTAGAGCAGAGGGGGCTGGACCGCCAGGACCGTGGGGCCAAGCGCAGTCACAAATGACCCATCACTTTTCTGCCGACCTCGACTGAGCGCATTGGGGCGCTGAGCCACGGAGGAGACCCCCACCCAGCACTCCCATCACCATTCAGGTACCTTAGGTTTGTGTTTTGACTAGTGTTCTTAAAGAGGCGGTAGAAGTTGCAGGGACAGTTTCCCAAGCACCTTGCTCTGGCTTACAGGAGCCGCGAGCAGTAAGGTATCCAGCTTATTCGGAGAAGTCAGCGAGTGCAGGGCCTCCCTCCCCTCCCATGGCCGCCCGTGAGAGTGGGACGGGAGGGGCTTCCGAGGCAGCTGTCACCCAGCTGAGGGGAACCAGGGCATCATCAAACCTGCCACAGGCGTTGCTTAAAGTGCGGAGAGACCTGGAGGCTGCATGGCCTGCAGGACCCTGAAGCCCACGGCCCAGGGCGCCTCCGTGGCAGGCTTTCCGGGGGCAGAGGCCACAGCCTGGCCACGAGAAGTGGGGGGGCAGCCAGCAGCTGTAGCAGCCTTAGCACGATCGCTGTGTCCGGGGGACAGAAGGTGGGGCACTCGAAGGGTTCCCCGGGGGTCAGTGGGAGGGCCTGGAAGTTGAGGGGAAGGGCTAGGGAAGGGCTGTGTGACAGGTAGGCCCAGCACCCTCCTCGTGACTCTGATAGCTTCTGTGACTTTTGCTCCTCCAGGCCCTCCTGGTCCTGGGAACACAAAGGATGTCCCTGCGCAGGCACAGGTGACCACTCTTCACACATCGCCCACCTCCCACGAACTCCCCTGGGCTGGGGGTGTCCTGCGGCCCAGGATGATAATGACTCCATTCCAACACCAAACACACGGAACTGAACCCCAGGTGCACCCAGAGTCCCCCCAAGGTGTGCCCTGTCCAACAGGCATACCCCCCACGTGCCCACCCACTCACACATGTGCCCGCCCCCACAAAGAGTAGTGTTTCCACAGCACTGTAGTGTGTTCCAAGGCAGACCAGGATTCAGGCTGGTCTGTGGGTCTCCCAAGCTCTTCCCACCAAGGCCTTGAACTGTCTTCTTGGGGAAAGGGGACCTGGTGACAGGGCGAAAGTGGGACCCCCACAGCTCCTCTGGCCACCACCCTCGGGCATCCTTCTTTCGCTGTGACCACCTGCTTGCCTCTCCGAGACGTGGGGGGAGGGTCAATCTTGAGGTCTGTAGTGTCTTCCTCTTTCTCTTTTAAGTTACTGTAGGGGGTTTTCCACATTTCTTCCAGTGTTGTTTTAAAGGGAATGTATCCCAAAGCCTGTGACGAGGGACGGGCGTGTGGGAAGTGGAGGGGAAGCCACACACTCGTGGTCCAGGCGCACAGCTGCCCTCCCTGACCTGACCTGGCGGGCCAGCACCCGCAGCACTGTACCTTGGGCTGACAAAGCTGTGGCCTGTGTGTTCCCGAGGCTGCAGGACAGAGGCTCCCCTAACAGGGGCAGGGGTGCAGACGTGAAGGTAGAAACAGACGAAATGGATGGGAATTGTTCTCTGGGGGGGCTGCCAGCCCTGCCAGGGGCGGCCCAAATCTCGGAGCCTCCTCCTGTTGGCGGAGGCCGGGGCTCTGTCCAAGCAGTGGGTGGGTGCTCCAAGGCTGGTACGTGGGGGCAGGTGGGGGGGTGGTCTGGGGAGCAGTCAGTGTGTGGAGGGCCACGGGGACTACTGTCTGGCCAGTTCAGTCCTCAAAAGGGTCCAAGTCAAAGGACAGGGGCGCCCCCTGGCTGCTGCCTGTGAACAGCTCCAGGTCTGCAGCGCTGGGCTCAGGGGGCCTGACAGCCCGGCCCTCCGCCCTCGGGAGACTGGGGCTGGTGCTCCTGCTGATGTCTTCAGAAGGTAACGGGGAGAGCGGACACTCTCCCCACCCCAGTGGACCTGGTTTTGTTCAAGGCCAAATGCCACCCCGTGGAAGAGAGAAGGTGTCCTTTTGCTCCAGGCCTTGGCGGCTCACAGCGTGTGTTCGGCTTGAAGCTGGGAGGGGAGCAGGGCCTGCATGGGGGACTGGGGGGGTGGGCGGAGGGGACTGGGGGGGTGATGGCTGACTTGTGACAGGAGTGGAGGTGAGGAAGGGGACAGTGGAAGCCACGGCAGAGGGGGAGCTGGGCGTGGCACCAGGAGGCTCACTGATGGGCCGATTGTGGAAGAAGAAGGGGCACTGCTGGATGAAGAGCTCAATGATTGTCTGGTAGGTCCGCGTGGCCGTGAGGGCGTCCATGGTGCTGAAGTCGGGTCTCATCAAGGTGGGCCAGAAGCAGATGGAGAGGTTCTCACTGGTCATGAGATTCACCTTGTTGTTGTGGCTGACTCTGTGGGGGACACCAGACTCATGGTCAGAGCTCAGCAGTGCAGAGGGCCCCTGCCCTGTCCCCTGTGTGCTCCCGGTCACCCTCACCCCGACTGCTCCCCCTGCCTGCCCACCCACAACCTGAAAACAGAAAAGGCCCAAGCACATGTCTCTGTGGCCGGTCATCTGCTCCCGTGTCGCCACCAGGCCATCCCCTGAGGAGTGACTCTGAGGTCTTGGCTCAGAGGTCTGGGATGCCCTCCATCCACAAACGACTCTCATCCAGACACCAAAGTGTGTCACGCCGCTCTGGCTGATGAGAGAGGGAGTGTGTACATCCGGAGCTAGAACTCCGTACAACACCACTCTGCCAAGAGAGGTACAGGTTTGCCTGGAAAACCCACCTTTTCCGTGTGTGAAGGAACGTGGGACACAGTCCACTGACAGGCTGCCTGCCCGCAGGTCCTGCACTTACTCGCCAGGCTCGAGGTTCTTCCCAGCGTCCCCATCCTGCCCAGAGTCATGTCACATACATAGAGGACTTGGGGCACAATCAGGGCTGTGTGGGACCCTCGGACAGGACCAGGACGGAAATGTGAGGCGGTGGTGAGAGGCCAGGGTACTCCCTGGGGAGCCAGACATGCCCCCGAGGAGGAGGTGTGGCAGTCCCTGGCGGGCCAGGCTGAGAATACAGCCTGGCCCCACCTCATTCTGTGGCTGGGGGTCCCGCCTGGCAATTTCTGGAGGAAGACCAAAGAGCAAGCTCCGGGACATACTTGTTTAGGTGAGAGATGACATATTTGAAGACTTCGTGGTTTTCCTTTGGAAATTTCTTGAGTACCTCCTTAAGGGCATGTAACTTCTGTTCCCGGTCATTGATTTCTGAGGAAAGAGAAAAACCAAAGACTTTTGTGGCCATGGCTGGTGGTGTTATGGGCTCAAGATAGTAAGATACTGCTCCTGGGCAGGTGGTGAGGCTAACGGGCTGCGGGCCGCCTCGGGGTACACACAGACCAGGGGTTTCAGACAAGGTCAATCCCAGTGTTTCCCCCGAAAGCCTCTGCCCAAGGCAGGCACACCTGGCGATGGGCACTGACCCAGCAGCCAGGCCTACCTCTGGGTCCCAGGCTCCTGCTGAAGGGGAGCACTGTGTGCCTGGGGCTTCCTGGCCCCCACCACCCAAGACTCAAGGATCCACAGAGATGCCGCCATAAAGAACACCATTCTTTGCTCATCCGGTTGCCCCTGGAGACAGGCATCCCAATGCAGAAAGCCTGCGTGCTTCCTGACCAGACGGGTGAGCGCTGACACCCACCCACGCCAACAGACTGTCTAGGGAGGGAGTCTGTCACAAGACCAGGGCTCTGTCCTTTTCCTAGAGACACAAGGACCCTCTACACATCTCCCTATTGGAGGAGCTGATGCAAACAGTGGGGGAATTCTCATGCAGTTCATCAAAGGGTATACGCACCCCCTTCCCCCACTACCGCCCACTCTCTGCCCATCACGGAATCCTAATGTAGTGGGAGCATGAAAACAGGCCTAACTCAAGCCAGTGCTCATCCACACCAGGCCGGGGGTCGTCGGTGCCCACTGAGGGGTAAGGAAGGTGAGGCCCAGAGAGACTGCAGGGCTTGGGAACCAGACCCCACTGACGGGCTGCGGAACCTCGGTGGGGCCCGTCATGCCTGCTCCCTGGGGTCCTGGCTGGCCCTTCTTGAACATGCCTGGCTTGCCTGGGCTGGGAGGGCCGGCCCAGATTTCTCTGAGCATGAAAGACCTCCCTATACTGACTTCTCAGAGCTAAAGGTGACACCTAGGACCCAGAGAAACTACAGTTGAGCCCAGGAAAAGACAACAGCTATCCCACACTAACGGGGGTAGGGGTAGGGGAGTGGGCGGGTTGCTAAAAAAATATGATGGTTCCTGACTGGTCTGGGGGTACAGACTCCATTGTGATGGATGTAAGCTCTGGAGCCCGTCCTCAAACATGCTGTGTGCAACTCTGCCTGCAACTTCTGGAGGTTCATGGACTCCCCAAAACTCATCACGTTCCTTAGGAAACCTATGACCGCCAAGCTAAGAACCTCTGCAGTAGGCGATGTGGGCCCAGGGTCACAGTCTGGGGAAGCGCAGGAGGAGCCTGGCTAGAGCCAGGCCAGGAGTGACAGGTGGAGGGTGCACGGCTGGAGGGCAGAAAGGCTGCACAGCGGGTCAGAGCCCAAACCCTAGCCAGGCAGTCCTCGGTTCAAATCCTGTCTCTGACCCTGACCAGTGTGTGATCGTGGCTGCGTGACACACTGCATGTGCACTCCTTGTCTGTGCAAGCGGCTGATGACGGTGTGGCCGCATGCTAAGAGCCAGAGCTCACACACAGACACACAGTCAGCACCTGGAGGCAGTCTAAGGGGCAGGAAGCGGGGGAGAGGGAGGCCACAAAGATGGGCAGGGCTGGAGCGACCCCGAGCTCTGGCCGACAGGCTCACGGGCCTGGAACTGTTGAATCTTTCAACTCAAGAGTGGGACTTGATAAAAATCGTGTTTTGCTAACAGCTGTCTAGTAGAAAATGACCGAAAAGCCACAGGAACTAATTATGGGGGGCCACTATCACCTGCAGTGCTCTGCACCCAAACTTTGTTTTAAGCGTTCAACCTTGAGAGTTTACTTTCTCACTGGCTGTGAGTTTCAAAACTCTTTCCTGTTAAACTTCAGTCCAAAATTTCCTTACAGTAAGTTCACTGCCCTCATCGGGAGGAGGACTGTCCTGACACCCGAGAAGCATGTGTGGGGCTCAGAACCTCCTTCAACACAACCACCACACCCCCTTCCAGCTGCGAGTTCGGCCCAGGTCTCGATGGGCCAAGGCTGTGTGTTTTTGTTACGCAGTTGACCCCTGGGGCACCTGCGTCCAAGAGCGGGCCTCACCCGTCCTCCTGGCTAGAGGCCAGAAGCAGCGCTGGCAGTGGCAGGGGCCTGGGCCCCGCCGAGCCACAGGGATGTTCGCTGCTGCTGTCTTCCCTGGGAGGAGGAGGAAGCAGAGGAGGGAGTGTCGGGCCTGTTGTGACAGTAACTCACGTGCTGTCCCCGGGAATGCCAGCCTCCCTCCTTATGTAGCGTGGCAGCAAGGTGCCCAGCAAGGCCCTAGAGGGTCCCCCGCCTGCGCTTCCCCCCTCCTTTTCTCCAGCTGGCTTCGAGACGCAGGTGCTCGTGGGTGCCGAGGACCACTGAGTCTGGCAGGAGGAGGTGGAGGGAGGACATCAAGGAGAACGGGAAGCCTCTCAGGGCAGAACACAGCCCTGTCTCTGTCTCGTGAACCTCAAGGCCCATCCTGCTGACCTCGCCTCCTCCCTCAAGCAAGGGAGCCTTCCCTCAGGTACTCGAGACACCAGGTTCTTACCTTTGGACAGTGCCAGAGTGCTAAGGGACAACTTCAGAGTCGCTCCAGCCCTCACCACACTGGGCTCCCCCTACACGCTGGCTGAGAAAATGCCAAGAGGCCGTGCTGCGGACGGAAGACTAGTGAGAGGCATGGCGGGCGGGCACAGGCCATCTCCCAGTCCAGCAGGCCTGCTCGGGGTCCCCGGCTTTCTGCCACGCTGTGGGGCGCTCCAACTTCAGGGACCCTCTCCAAGGGAAGAGGTGGGATGGCGAGGGCACCTCCACAGGGCCAGGGCCTCCCTAGCTCACAACCTGTGCTTGTGAAATGAGGTCTCCACCGAGAAAGCAAGATAGGTTCTGGAGAGGCATTTCCAAGCCAGCAAAATCCGGACACAGACCAGGTGACTAAGAACACATCCAGAACCAGCAAATACCCCAAGAACTCAGGAGGAAGCAGAGGCCACGGCTTAGAGATGAGCCGGCCACTCCTCATGGCACACAGATCAACCAAGGCCCTGAGGAGCAAGAGCGCTGGTCCAAGGTCCCACAAGTTGCTGTCAGGGTTCGTGATCCCAGACACTGTCCTCACCCTAGCTGGGGCACTCTGCCGCCACCTTTAGTCCCGGCTCTAGGCTGGGATGTGCTGCCACAAAACTCAGGGCCTGGAGGAAAATCTCAGATGGCTTTGACCATCTCACACACCTGCATCAGCAGAAAAGGAAAAGCCTACCTCAAGGCCCTCTCACCTTCTCGGGGGCGCACACAGGCCCGCATAGCATGGAACCCCCCACCTCTCCCTCACATGTGAAACCAGTCTGAGGCCAAGATTTCACTCTGTTGGGCCTGGAATGGAAGATTCTGGGGGTGTCTTTCTGCAGGAGGCAGGACCTCGCAGTCACCTGTTCTGTGCCTCCTATCCCATCAGACCGAGGCGGCAGGGACCACACACTCATCTGTCCATGCCGTCTGCCCGGTCCTACACAGGGTCTGGCACGTGCCAGGCTATGAGCAAGGAACACCCCATGAACTGACGCAGTCATCTCGACAGACAAGAGGAAGCAGCATCCCAGAACTAGTTTATCATCTCTAGATGCGAGCCACGCCACCGCTCGATGGGATGGTGAGACGGTGAGCCAGTATCCTGAACCACCTGGGGCACACATCCCCCCCACAAGCTACTGAAAGCCACCGCTCTTCTCCAGAGACTAAACTGCACACACAGAGCTTCAGAAGCGGTAATGGGGCTAACGAGGCCCTAGAGCCAAAGGTCCTTGGGCTCAGGACGTCTGGGACAGCATTAGCTCTAGGACACCTTCTGGCACAGAAGACGGCGGAGAGGCCTCTGATGGGCTGGCCGGACTGGAGAGAGTCCCCTCGGTGGTGGTGGGGTTGGCGGTGTCATGGGAGAAGGGGAAGACGTGGGGCAAGAATAAATGGTAAGAGATGCTGAAGGCCCGGGTGAGATGGAACAGGGAATGCAAAGCCCGTTTCTCTGCCTCCTGAAATCCTAGTTCTCCCTGAAGCCACAGCCCAGATGCCACCTCTTCCATGAAGCCCTTGCCCCTAGTTCCCTCTCACTGCATTTTCTGCGCTTCTAGCTCAGCTGGCTTCCTGCTGTGTGGCAGGTGACTGAAGCCTGTACACTGGGAAAGCAGGGACAATGTTCATGCACAGAAGGTCAAGCCCCAGCCCACCACTCCCTAAGCGGTATTTGGGGGGGGGGGCGGCCGCTGCTGTCACTCAGCTCTGAATCACCCACATGTCACCTTGAGTACGGTAGGAAGATCACCGGTGAACAATCCCAAGTATCTACTCGTGGGCATATTTTCAGCAATATTCAATACTGTGAAATTCCGGAGCTCACAAAACAATTTGAGAGTGACCTTGATATTTGTTGTGATGGGATCTGAAACCATTTCCAAGCCCTGAACACACAGACACAACAGCTCTCCGGTATTAAGTGGGAAGAGCTGGTCAAGTTGATGTTGCCATGGAAACCCAGCCAGGCTGGGAATACCTACTTTGGGGCTTGAGAATCTCCGTTTCATAACGTCCCTTAATACTAATGCTGATCCTGCCTGGTTGGTGTCCCTGGCTCAGTGAAGCCCCCTGTCCCCGGGACACGCACAGCCCCAGTGGCCTTGGAAGGTGCCCAGTCAGCGAGATCCTCCCCCCACCCCCTACCTCCCACCCACCCCAGGTTCAAGACAGCGCAGCCCCAGCTGAGGAGCTCCAGCTGACTAGCTCAGGGCACAGGAAACACACAATGGGAAGAGGAAGCAGAAATCTCCACCCTTTTCCAGGCTGCAGGAACAGCAAGAAGCTCCCTTCCTCAGCAGTGGAAGCCAGGGACGCCGCTCGGAAGCGCAGCTGATTCCCTATCAGTAACACCTCCCTCCCTTGCCCCCCCCCAGCCCCCTCCAAAACCCAAAAGGATGCTATGTCAGCAGCTCCTGCAGAAACAATGGGACTGTCGGGAACCAGGACTCTACGAGCCTCTAGATGGCGCCAAGTCAAGACAAATGCTGACAGGAATCCTCCCGCTTGGGGGCCCGAGAGCCGCCTGCACCTTTTCTTCCTAACTTCTGCCCAGAGAGCTCAGGTGGAAAGCAAGCTGGCTCCAGACGGAGAGTGCCCATGCGTTTCACATCTGGGCCAGCCTGGAGCCTGCGGGAGAAGGGATCGCTGCGAGGGCTCTGTCTCTGGCCAGCAGGAGCAGAGCGGGAGCTGGCCCCTGTCCCCATCCAACTGGTCTGGAGAAGGCGGGACTCCTGCTGGGAAAGAAGGCCAGACCACCGAGGACTATGACCGTGCCAGAACGCTGCACTTCCGCTCCAGCCCTGACGGGCTCAGATGAGTTCCGGAGCCGCGAGAGATTCTGATCTGCCGAGACCATGGATCTGCCGAGACCATGGGATCAAGTACGGCCAAGGCAGTGCCCAGCTTGCAGGACCCGACGTCGCAGGAGGACCCGACGTGGCAGGAGTGCAGACCAGGGAAAGGAGGCGGGGGTGGGGGGGGCTGCAGTCCCGGCAGCAGCCAGGTTCTGACAGGGGCGCCTCTGCAGTTCGGGCTGGGCTGCTGTCAGCACCCCCGTTTCCCAAAGTCACTAAAAAGCCTGTGATCCAAGATTTAAAATCCTGGTTTGTGAATTCCCCCAAAATGCTGCCCACACCACCAGCCTCGTGAGAAAATCCTGCTGCCTTAAAACTCCCTCTTCTGAGGTGGGCAGTGATGAGACGAGACTAAGGTCCTGTGGTCTAAGGAACGCAGCTCCCTTCACCACCCACCCCCGCCCCCACCTGGTCACTGGCCAAGACCCTCCCTTCTGCAGCTGCACAGTAATGGCTCCTTCTGGGGGTCTTGGCCCACCAGGCTTGCAAAGCAGGAAAGCCGCCTTTGACTAAAAAAGGGAAAAAGTGCCACAAGGTGGGAAGCTGCAGCACAGCACCAAGTCCGGGAAAGGCCGCCTGCTGGGAAGGCTCCCGATACGGCGGACAAATGTCTCCCGAGAGTGGCAGGTCAGGGCGGAAACAGCTGTCGGGGCTGGCAGGATGGCACGCGAAGGTCACCAGTAAGCCAGAGGGGCTAACCTGCTGGAGCCCCCAGGGATCATCTGGTTGGGGCAACTCAAGCCACCCCTTTCCCTCCAGAGTCTGGCTTCCTCTGAGGGGAGAAGAAAGGCCTGTTATAGCCCTGCCTCTAGATCTCTCCTAATCGTTCACACATAGGAGGAGGGGCCGTGTGGTAGGAAGCTAAGGGTCAGGGAAGGCTGTGCCCGCCACGCCTCCACTGGGGACAAGCAAAGGAGCAGGGATGGGACTCGAGGCTGATACAACCCAGGCTCTTAACTCATGGAGTTCTGGGGGAACCTGAAACTCTCCTGACAGAACCCTTAGAAAGCCCCTCTGGTGTCATCCTGAGGTCCCTGCCCTTCCGTCCTTCCATCCTTCTGACCCCAGCTGGAGAGCCAGAGCGTGTGCTCCCGGAGCGCAGGACGCAGTCTGATGCTGCTGCAGCCCCGCGGCCTCAGTGCACCCCACACAGCCAGCCCGGGCTGCCGGTACTCACTGTGCGCCTCCACCAGATCGATCTGCATGCTGTATGGGACCAGGGGGTCTGGCAGCTCGGAGAAAAAGCTCTTCATGGCCCCAGCCACGGTATTCACCGTAAAGTCCTTCTCTGCCAAGTCCAGGTTGTGGTCTGAAAGGAAGTTGGGAGAGTGAGGGCATTATAAGCTGGACAGAAGCCAAAGGAAAACCCAGCGCTTGGGGCAAGTCAGAGAAACCTCGAAGACCCTGGGATGCTGCCCAGGGCGGGCCTGGGGCCGGGGCAGGGACAAGGGGTTATCACAGACCAAACAGGAGGTGACATCCCTGGGCACTGCTAAAAAAAGCAAAACTGTGAGACCTGCAGATAGAGGCTGACATCCCACGCCTCCATCCGGGTCATCCTCTGCATACAGTAACTGCACCCTGTCATTCCGTGCCACCCAACTCCCCTTGTCTGGCTGGGATGTGGTGCTACATTTTCCTCACACCCTCCCCTCCGGAAAAAACAAAGGACCTTCCCAAAAGGTTGGCTCACTTTTCACGGCGTGTTACAGAACGTTACCAACACTCTTGACCGCTGCCTCTATCCGTGGTTCCTTAAGCGGCAGGGTGAGCAGACTCCTCTTTCTCTGTCCCAGCCCACGACACTATGACACTACTGACCTCTGTGGCCTTCACTTTTTCTGAATACTTCACTGCATTCCTGGTTTACAAGAAATCACCTACTGTTAGGCACGAGCGGCTTCCATTTTGAGTGGGTACGAACCATTAACAGATTCCTGCTTATACACAGGTACATACCCAAGTGTGTGGCTACAGCCTCATTTTGACCTCATGCTTCCGACCCTGCAAGATACACAGGTGTTTCCCTTCCCTAGTGCATGCCCCCCCCCGCCCCGCCAGCTGACAGAGACTGGCCACGGCGCGGCCAAGTGCCGTGGCTCCCTGGGAGCTCGGGGGCACGGTGGCTGCTCCTGGCTGCTGCTCTGTCCTGTAGGCCCCCACGAGCTGCCTGGCTTCAGAGTCTGGCTTGGTTTCCTCGGGCCCTGCCACATGCTGAGTTGGACCCTTGCTGGATCCTCCGCTTTCTTTCCTCTCTGGCTGGTGACATCTGAGAACTTCTGTTGCTTTGACTCGTTCGCTTCTGGCAGCGGTGGGCGCGACTTCTCATCCTGTAGTGTGCTCAGTTCTAGGACTTAAGAGTTTGGCTCTCTGGCTCTAGGCCTCTGAGACCTAGCTTAGGAGACAGCAGTCCCTGCCAAGAGCCATCTAACTCACGAGAGTTCAGCTTGGGGAGACCGGGTCCCAGGGCTCAGCTGATCTTACATGTGCTCTTGCGCTGTCTCTCGTGCAGGGACTTTGCGAGGAGGAGAGTCATGTGTGTTCCTGGGGCCCCGGCAAAATAGGACCATGACCGCAACCCCACTCCGTATTAGATGTCTGGAATTCCCTTTGTGGGGCCCACTGCAAGGGAAGTAAGGCCCCCAGAGGGGACGCAGGTGCGGCCTGGGGCGACCCGGAACAGCGTCAGTGGACGGTGACGGGGTGGGGGGGGCAGCCGGCTGGCGTGGGTCTGGCAGGGAGCGCACAGGGGCAAGGCTAGCTGGCGCCAAATGCTCTCTCTTTCTCAGTCACCAAGACTGGCTGAACCGTGTGCCTCGACCGACTCCAGCCTCCAAGGCTTGGCCAAGGCTGTGGCCTTACCTTGGTCGAACTGTCTCTGCAGACTCTCCATCTCAGACTTGTTCCCACTGACCCGGTAGATGCCTTCCGTGCTCAGTCCTAAGGAAAAACAAGCAGGTGTCTCAGGAGCAGAGAACAAGGGGGACTGGACTTGAGTGAAGACGGGGCGGTTCCACAAGGCCCCGCCAGAGGAACAGGGTGAAACACTCCCATCTTTCCCATGTGCTTCAACCCACTCTCCCCCCGTTTTCTTTTCCACGTCGATATTTAAAAATACTTTTTGTAAAAATTAAAATAATATGTAAGTACCTCAGCTAATTTCTGCCCACATTTTGATGCACTTTTGAATTTGAATTTTATCTTTTTTTTAAAGTAGCTCCAACATGGCGCTTGAACTCACAACCCCAAGATCAAGAGTCACATGTTCTACCATGGAGCCAGCCAGATGCCCCTTGAATTTAAAAAAATTTTTTTTTAATGGAGATAATACTGTATTTTAACCTGCCCTTTTCACTTACAGAGTATGTTGTGAGTTTATTCTAATCATTAAATTCTTCTTTTTTTTTAAAGACATCGAAGTATACAATAACTTTAAAAATAATCCTATCTATCGTTAATCATTTAGGTTTTCCGGAGTTTTCTCTGTTAAAATACCCCACAATTACGCTCCTTATGTTTTCAGGATAGCTAGATAAGTTTAACAGATTCTTGGCACTGTGTTTCTTACTTTGTGAATTTCCTATTCATGTTCTTGTCATTCTTGTTCATTTCCCTATGAGTGGTCCCTCTCACTGTATACTTAAAAGAGGCCTCTGAATAGTAAGGAACGGACTATGTTAACATTACATACTTTTACATTTTCCTTCTTTTTGTTACCTGTCTTCTCATTTTGTATACTGGATTTTTTAAAGTACATAATTTAAAAATTTCAGGCTTTTAAAAAAAATTTTATTTATTTACTTGACAGAGATCACAAGTAGGCAGAGAAAGAGAGGAAGGGAAGCAGGCTCCCCGCCGCGCAGAGAGCCCGACGCAGGGCTCAATCCCAGGACCCCGAGACCATGACCTAAGCCGAAGGCAAAGGCTTTAACCCACTGAGCCACCCAGGTGCCCCCCAAAATTTCAGGCTTTCAAGACCAGTTTCTTTATGAGGTCTCCCTTTCTTTTTATCTTTGAACAAATTTTCCTATTCTTAGAGCAGATACTCTCTATTTCTACCACCCCCACCACCTTTAGCTCTGTGGTCCTTCTCTGATTTAGTATACAGTGTCAGGTAGGGAAAAAAAAACAATACTTAAAAACAATACTAAAATGTAGTTAAGTAACACAGAAGAACACAAAGTGTCAGGTGAGAGACTGCCCTCCCCTTTCAGCCCCCAACCCAGGAAGCACTGCTCAGCCTGGCTACAGACCCCTCCCCACCCCCTTACCCCCATCTGGAGGAAGGAAAGCCTACTGCTGCACTCCTAAGATCACAGTTCTAAAGCATGATGAAGTCACAGTGAAGACCAGAGTGGGATCCCATGGCTAACCCAACCCTGGCCCCTTCTGAAACTATAGTTTCGAGCAACTCTGCTTAGCTGAAAGGGCACTGAGGACGTGCCCGGGAGCCAACACCTAACATCGACGGCAGCGCGGGCAGCAGAGAGAGGATCCGGCCGCAAGGCGATCAGTAAGCTCTAGAGAGCCAAGGCTCTCAACGTCAGTTGTCACTGTGATTAGCGCCTCTGAGAGGCACTCATCAGGCAAGATCGAAGACGCAGTAGGCCTATTCCTGGGGCCCCAGAATACTGGCAGGTGGACCTTTAAAGAACATCAAACCCAAAGTCATCAATTCTCTGGCTTAAAAGCTGTTAACGGCACACGGGCCTCCCCCACCCAAAAAGGGGTACTACAATAGGCCAGCCCTGAGGACATCTTACTGTGCCCAGCCTAGCTACCAAGGAGCTGCCCTCATTGCATCTGGAGGGAGGGAGAAGTACATACACTTGCCAGCCCCGAGGCCCGGATGCAGCCCGTCCCTCTTTGGAGGCCACCCTTCCAGAGTGTCTCTATGCCATGCACGGAGCTAGGTGCTTTCCCACATCCACCGACCACTCACTCACTTACTGAACCCTCAACCCCACCTGGGAGGAGCTCCGGGACAGAGAGGACACGGGTGAGAAAAGCAAGGATCCGAGAGGTGAACCCCCTGCCCCAAACCGCACGGACACTGAAGTCTAGGTCCAGGGCCTCTGCCACGCTTGCACCTCTGCGCTGCTCAGGAAGGTGTGTGACATCTACCCAACAGGCTGGGGTCCAGACACAGGCGCCCCCCAGAAGACACGATGCACCCGAGTGGAGCCCGCAGGCCCGCGGGATTCTGGGTGGCCTCTAAGATGGCACGTCTGCTGCTGCTGTCAGTCCTCAAAGGCCAGAAGGGATGGGCCTAGAAGTTTTACGATGGTCTCTTTTCTCAGTGACTTTCCCAAACTGTCTCAGACATATTTAAATTTTCTACCTAGTTCCCATACCAGGTAACACATATCACACACACATCATCATCCCCATTTTGACAAGCCCCGGGTATGTGTGAGTAGGCGCCAGCCTTCACCCCCTAGGGCGGAAATACATCTATGTTCTACACAGCCTTCCCTTTGCCCGAGCATCCGTCCCCTCCAGCACAAAGACAACAAAGGCACAAATGGCAGGAGCTTAAGAAGTCCTTGAGAATGTAGCAGTGGCCGCAGCACCTGAGCTCCAGTGTGGAGACCGCAGCGTGGACCGCAGCCCAAAGACCCCGACAGCCTCCTTTCACCATTCACCAGCCTTTGGCGACTTCGGGCCTGCAGCTTGGAGAGGAGTCCTCCGCGGGGTCTCCCCGTGGCCAGCTGCCCCCGCAGCACCAGAGGGCAGAAGACAAGCTGCATCTCAGCTCTCTGGAAAGGATCGGCGGCAGGGACCTGCTGAAGCCTCACTAGATGGACGACCACGAGAGCAGAAGCATTTAGAAGCACAAGGCCAGCTCCACGGCGTCAATTCATCATTAACTTAGTACTTCCTGTAATTGGGACATGTGTTTATTTTACGAAATCTCATTTAAAAATAGCGATTCTGCCCCTGCCCTACACAGCGCCACAACATAATTTAGGAAAGGTATCATTTGCTAGGCCAGTACCCTTTCTCACAGCTACTAATCAGACATCAATTAAACAAAAACGAAGACCTTACAGCAGACTTCGCTCACCACGGAGGCGGCTGCTGCTGAAGCAGGGCAGAGGGCAAGGGGCACGGCTGGGAACGAGGGCGCCGGACACAGCCAGCCTGGCCTCCAAGGGCCCTGCACCCCAGGGCCCTCCCAGAAGCACACTCCCGGGCCGACTCTGGCTCCTCCCCGCCAGCATAAAGCAAAGGCGCCCCCTCCCCCCCACTGTACATCCCTTCCAGATCGACAAGTCCACTCAAGAAGCTTCAGCCTAAACTCTGAGGCATTTCTATGCACCAGAAATCTCCAAAGACCCACTACCAAAGCCGAGTCTCAGCTCTAGGCCTTTTTTTTCTTTCCTTTCTTCAAAAAGCCCTATCGGAAAAAGCCCTTCAACTATCTTCTGTGTTAAAGTTAATCTTTGGGAATAGAAAAAGAGAAAGTTCAGCAAGGCCAAGGTCACTCTCTTCAAACACCTGAACAAGTGCCTTGTAGAACAGTCTCCTTCCAACGGCTCTAGGGAACAGAGCCACGACTCGGAGCGGAAACCGCAGCAAGGGAGTGTCAGTAGCTCCGCTGTCACCCACTGGCATCGGTCAGAGCTTCTGAACCCCCTCTCCGCCGGAGAGTCATCTGTCAAGGGCTGCTGTTTAAAAACCATAATACGCGGTCTAGGAAGATCGCTAACAACGAGCATCCTAAGTCCCTTCCCGAACGCTGCCCGCACGAGAGGCGCATACTGACGGCGCTCGCTGTGTGTTCTTACACGAGTTCTCCCAACAGTGTCTTCAGAGAGGTCACTACTCACCCACGCTCTGGACGGGGATGCAGAGACTGAGAGGCAAAGGTCAAAGAGCTGTGGAGTCGTGACCTGAACCCCGTCTGACTTTAGTCTGTGTTCTCTTACCGTGGTCGAAATCATCAGTTCTCCAAACCGACCCTGCACTGGGCTCCCCGGAGGCCTGCTGCTGGGACGCAGGCACCAGGGCCCAGGAATGTGCAGAGGCCGCTGGCCAGGGAACCAATCATACTTTCTGATAACGGCTATTTTTTTTTTTTTTTAAAGATTTTATTTATTTATTTGGCAGAGTGAGCACAGGCAGACAGAGTGGCAGGCAGAGGCAGACGGAGAAGCAGGGTCCCGCCGAGCAAGGAGCCCAATGCGGGAATCGATCCCAGGACGCCGGGATCATGACCTGAGCCGAAGGCAGCGGCTCAACCAACCGAGCCACCCAGGCGTCCCTGATAACGGCTATTTTATTTTTAAAAATTTTTTAAAGATTTTATTTATTTATTTGACAGAGATCATAAGTAGGCAGAGAGGCAGGCAGAGAGAGAGGAAGGGAAGCAGGTTCCCTGCTGAGCAGAGAGCCCGACTGGGGGCTCGATCCCAGAACCCTGAGATCATGACCTGAGCCGAAGGCAGAGGTTTTAACCCACTGAGCCACCCAGGCGCCCCTAAAACTGCTATTTTAGAAGACGGCCCAGACTTCTAAGATTTCTGACTCCTAAATTGTACGTTTAATAAAACTGGAGTGGGGTGGGGGTGGGGGGGAATACATATTAGGAGAAACAGATAGTGGCTACTTTAGAAACAAAGCATTTTCAAAAAGTATTAGAAAAATTGGTGCTTTTTTGTAATATAAGCAAGCCCTCCCTCAATGCATTATTTAAACTTCATCCATGGCCACACATGATTTTCATTAAATGTTAAAAAATATTAACGAGTGGGACACCTGGGTGGCTCAGTCAGTTAAGAGTCTGCCTACAGCTCCTGTCATGATCGCAGGGTCCTGGGATCGAGCCCCATATCGGGCTCCACACTCAGTGGAGAGCCTGATTTTCCTACTCCCTCTGCTGCTCCCCCAGCTTGTGCTCTATCAATACATAAATATCTTAAAAAATTTTCCTACTCCCTCTGCTGCTCCCCCAGCTTGTGCTCTATCAATACATAAATATCTTAAAAAATAATAGTAAAGAGAAAGGCAAAGGGGCCTTATTCTTTCTTTCACTGAATGTTCACTGAGCCCCTACATGGCAGTTAAGTGCCTTTCCAGAGCCCTTCAGGTGTGGTCTTCCTCAAACCCCTCTTGATGACCTAAGAAGGCTAGAGGGCCCAGCACCACTGGCCCTGAGGTGCTCCCCATGCGAGAACTGGCACATTTGAGCCCTGAGCCCGGCTCCTCCCTGGCACTTGGCACACGAGGGGCACCGGGAATTTGGAAACCAAGAGGGAGAATCACCTGCCCGGGCATGTGTCTGATTTTCTGAAATGTCCAAACAGGTTTTTATTTCTGGATCCCAAGCACCACTTCTCACACCAGCGTCCGTGGCCAGGAGTCTTTCCACAGCCGGCCTGGGTCAGGTTTGGCCTCTGCTCGTTCACACCAGGGCTCATTCCTCCTCAGTTTCCTTTCTAACAACAAATCGATAACCTCTTCCAAGACAAACTCCTTGTTTAGTTTTTACATTCTATATTTAGATATTAAAAACTCAGCACTTTCGTCCTTTAAAAAAACCCTTACTTGGTGCTGCCGCCACTCTACAATGGCCCCCACCGGACAGGCCTGAACTACGAAACAACTTCTGTTGACTTTTCTGGGGATGAAATCTAAGGGAGCATTCTTCTCTTTCATGCATCTAAGAAGGCTCAGGCGGGCTAAATTTCAAGGCCAGAGGGGTGCTGAGAACTCAGAGAAGGAAACTCCCTCGACCATAAAATCTAAACTGTCTGGAGGAGGGCTGACCTCTGGGGGAGTGAGATGCCCTCCTTCTGGGTGGAAGGCCAGCAGCGGGTGCAGGCTCTCCTCCCGAGCACCGAGCACCAAGCTGCAGCCCCCCCACCTGCACGCAGGATGCCAGCGCAGGGGGCGGGGGGGTAGGGGGGGATGCAGGGGGCGGGTGGCCCTGAGGTCAAAAGCAGAAGCTACGCGCTTGTTGGACCACCCTGGGTAGCTACGCTTCCCTCCGTGGTCCCAGCCCACGGCCGAGGGGCACACGGCTCAGGAGGCCTGAGCACAGGGATAAGGGAGCAGCTATCGCCCGCATGATCGGAGTGGAGAGCAAGCTGGCAAGTGGAGGAGCCCGAGTTCTGCTGCCCAGGAGACACGGGTTCGAATTCTGCCCCTGACTTGGGTGCACCTGACCGCGAACGGCTCAACGCCTCCTTCTCAGGCCGCTGCGAGGGACAGCTGGGAAACCTCAGCAAAACGGAGCCCACAGCTTAACGCCGGCGCTTTTTTTCGCCTCTTCGCTCCACTCTCAACAAGCCTCAACAGCAGCGCCCGCCCGGAGGCATGGAGGGCTCAGCCAAAATAAGCCAGTCGGCAGGAAAAATACTTTAAAACATGCATGGGCTTTCACACTAAAGTGACCTCAGTTCTTCTCCTGGCTCTGTCTCACAGCTGGCTGGGTGACTGAGGACAGATCACCCCACCTCTCGGAGCCTTGGTTCCTCATCACAGACGGCTTGCGTGTTCATGACTCTTGTCGGGACGTGGCGAAGAGTGAGGCTGCGCGTGTCACCGCGAGTCATGCCGGCGGCGGGCGCACCGAGTGCGCAAGGCTGAGATGGTAGCGATGGGAGGGGACTCTGGCTGAGGCCTGGCTCTGGGCTGGACACTCTTCTCAGTTCTTCGCGAGGACTGTCACCATGAATCCGCCCAATAACTCTCTGAGGTAAATATTGGTTTTATTACCATTTTACAGGTAGCGAAAGGAGGCTCAGCGAGGCTAAGCCATCTGCCTGAGGCCACAGGCTGGGTGAGCGACAGGGGCAGGCCCGGCACTGGCTCACTCAGGCTCCGCGTCAGGATGGCACGAGGGCCTCTACCGCCTGGGACGCTACCTCCCGGTCCCTTGTCCTTGCCTCCGTGCTTATGTCCTGTAAATGCCAGGTCCATCACGGGCTCTGAGAACGTTCCCCGTGTGCGGGCCTATGCATTCATCTCTCATTCACACCCCACTCAGTGTTCTGAGGGTGAGGAGGAAGAGCTTCAGAAAAAAATGCCGCCTCCTTGCCGGAGAAAAAAGCCAGCCAATGGCAAGTGTCCTTGTTTCATTCCTGCGATGCAGTTCTACTGTTGACGACCTGAAAGAGTCCCTACCAGATCTCCCCGTTGCCTTCCTGTTTTGGATGTGCCTGGAATGATTTTCTGGCTCTTCTATTACTCGAACACTAGGGTCACTCTGGCCCCGCCAGTGCCCCTTTGTTAGCTGTCTTCCCTTGGTAATTCCCTCGTCAATCAAGATCTGTTTCTGGCAATGCCAGACCTCCTTTCTCCCCATGACAGACTGCCACTAACACTCTATTATGACTGCTTGACCGGGTGTTAGCCCCACAAGTAGGCACTGTGGCTTTATAAATTTCCAACGCTATTGTACATACACACAGTCATGCCATAAATCTCAAGACTGGGGAGGAAGGGAGAGAGAGATCTGGAGAGAAGAGATGAAAATATCACACCAGGTCTGGGGCATCATATGGCTCTAGCATCTGGCTGATCCTTTGTAAGCCACCCATGTATTTACTGCCATTAACTGTGAAAGAGGGCTTCTGGACCCTGCTCTGAGCCAAACAAGGGGCTCTGTATTTTTCCTGATCTTCAAGAAAACGCACATCCCAATAGATGTGTTTAAGAAACACTGACAAAGTGAGCTTTAGGTCAGCCTAGAGCTGATGCTGCCTGTTTCAGGCAGCCCACGATGAAGGGAAGAGGAGAGTGAGACCCATGATCGAGGTGAGCAGACTATACCCAGCAAAGCAGCAATCAACGCTTCAAGCCAGGAGCAGCTGGGAGACCCTTCTGCCAAGAATTTGAGCATCCTTGAGGCTCTGGGTGTGACTCTGTCGGCAGTCACACAAGCCCCATGGCACAGGGGTGATAGCTGTGTGACTCTGAGGCGAGCTGGTACCACAACAATGAGGGGTCTCACTGGCTAAACAAAGAGCTACCAACAAAGAAACAGCCCCAGCTAGCACACAGGTACCACGTGTCACCACCAGCCCCATGCGTATAATGCCAAGTCCCTTTCCAACAGGTCCCCAAGTAGAAAGGCCCCTGAGGTCAAGGCAGATTCCTCCCAAGTATTAATGAGGGCAGAGGTTAACTTTTTTCAGGTTCCTGATTCCCAATGAACCATAAAAGGAACAAAGATGTCACCAATCACAGCCCAGTGTCCTTCCTTTCCTTGCTTCCCTTTCCTCACTAAGAAGAGTACTTTTCATAGGTTAAAAGCCTAAAATCTTCAGGCAGAAAAGGGGGTTGTAGTCCCCACTGCGTAGCAATCCTGTTCTGCATCCAGGATTAAATACAAACTCTACCACACGTGGCCTGTGTCATGGCCTGAGCCTGCTTCCCGGCCCTTTCTTGCCTCGTGGCCTTCCTACAGGTTGTTCCTTCTACTTTTACCTCCATTTTTTTTTGGGGGGGGGGCTGGCTAAACCTCGCTCCCACAAAGAGGGCTTCCCTGACCCCGGATCTAAATGAAGTGTGTTATGGTAACAGCTTCCATTTACGCAGTGCTTCCGCCACGGGCCAGGCTCAGGGACAAGCACTTGACATGCACCTTCTGGGCACGGCCTCACAACCACCTGTGAATGGTATACCACTATTAGGAGTCCCATTTTCCAGAGGGAGAGACTGAGCCACACGGCAAACAAACCACAGGGCTGCCCTCGAACCCAGGCCGTCTGGCCCCAGAGCCTGTGCTTAAATCCCCACACCCCACTCACCCTGCACTTTCTCACGTGGCACCGACAAAAAGTCCCCGTGCAGCTGTGAGGCCGTCTGCTGTGCCCTGGCTCCCGAGGCGGCCATGGGAGCACGCAGGGTTTGCTGATGACCCTTCTAGGGATCTGGATTTGGCCCAGTGCTCATACCCGAAGAAGGCATTCAGCAACTACCTCCGGAAAGGAGGGAAGGAGAAATAAATCCCTGAAAATAAAAGTGCGGTTTCTCTGGTTGAAGAAAGGGAGGAAGAGGAAGTGGACTGAAGTTGTGTGTTCTCAACGAGCCTCGTGCCTCCCGGCATCCTGGCAGGCCTTCTCAGCCCCTGGAATGTGGGAAACTAAAAGCCTTAGGCCTGGCTGGCACAGAGAAGGGGTTTCATAAACAAGCGTGCCCAACTTCTACCTTCCTTTATGTACTTCCTTTATTCCCTGCCTCCACTAGTCCCCGCGGAGTTCCCGGGAACTTAGTGATAAATTCATTATCTCACCGAGGTCAGTCATGTGTTGTTGTGTGTGCGGCTTCCCGATCTGGGCTGTTCACTTTTACAGGGGAGGGCCACAGTCTGGCTTTGGTTGGGGTCCCCCACCAGGGGGCTGCACCCCTTCCCAGATGCTGGACAGAAAGCCACGGGCACACGCGCACATGAAAGAGAGGGTGGGAGTGAGGGCTGAAGGAGTTCCCCTTGGGTCATGTTCAATGGCACAGGCGGATGGCGCTCTGCGGAGGCGCAGAGTGGGCATTGTGGGCCCGGCCCCTCTCCCCGACAGCCTGCTCAACCGACTGGAGGGGCAAACGCTGCCCCTCCTCAGCGAGCTGAGGACCGAGCGGCCCGGCTAACTAAGCTCCGCGCTGAGAGGGAAAGCCTGACCGGAACAGCCGGGCCAGGCAGGCCTGTCGGAACTGTCTCGGGGATTTGGGCTTCCACCCAGACTATTTATGTCTTGGATGGAAGGGCAGGATTACTCTGCGAAACGAGCTTTCCTTCTCTTTGGCTGCTGGGCGCTCCCAGCAGCTGGCCAGGGCCCGCTGTTCTGCTCAGGGCACTGGGTCCTGAGGAAGCCCGCGAGCGGCTTGCATCTGACTTACAAGTGAGCAGAAGATCGGAGGGTGGTGGGAAACGGGCAACTGGAAGCAGTCAAAAAAGTGGAGAGACCTTTGTTTGACAGCTGTTTAGATTATGGGACAGCAACTCGCTAACGAACCCGAACTACAGGGGGAGGGAGAGATTAAGTAACACAGAACCCCCCATAAAGCCCCGCAGACGAACCGCACTCCTATTCCAGCACTTCGCCATCAGCTCAAAGCGGGATGAGCGCGTCGATTACTCCCGCAAAGCCCGACGGTGTGCTCCCACCGCAGCCGCGCCTGCTGAACTGTTACAGTGACGGACAGGAGTGTCTCTGCGAAACCAGCTGCCCGCTCTGCAAGACAGAGTCCGGGAGGCCTGTGCCCACCTCAGGGAAACAGCTGATTGGCTCGAACAGCTCCGGCCCCTCAAATCTCCACAACAGCTCCAGAAAGTGGCTATGATGAGTGTGGACAGAACTGTGGAGGCTTTTGAGGGTAGCTGCCTCCCCCCAAGTATAAAATATTTAAGAAAAAAACAAACAACAACAACAACAACAAAACAAAGAAAAAAGAGCTGTAATGTGGGTTGTTCCCATCCGGACCAGGTGTGAGTGGCTCTGCCCGGGGAGCTCCAGGATTTGTTTCCTCTCTTGTAAAGACAGATTAGTGGTACTTCAAGATTAATACCGTATAAAGAATGTACGGTGATCTGGGAAGAAAGAGCATGGGCAGACGGCTCTCCCCACGCCGATGAGAGGCACGCTGGCCCGGGCTGAGCTCTTCCTGCTGCTCCTTCCCAGCCTTGGAGGAGAGCTGCCACCTCAGCCCTAGGTGCGCGCAGAGGGGCAGAGGAAGCCTGTTGGCAAGATCTTAACCTTAGGAACCCCACGGGAAGGGGAGGGGCAGTGTGGTATCACAGCAAATATACTTGGTCTTTGTCCCCAGTTCCTGGCACAGAGCTCCTAAAATCCTTGGAATTTCCTTAAATTAAAGATAAGAATGTCTTGTTATTCCTAAAAAGCCCCTCCAAACATACCTGCCAGAGTTTATGATAATGAGGTGACTCTCAGAGGGGCGTGGGGGCCAGACAAGCTTCAGCGTGGGTGCTGGTCACCACGAAGACCAAGTCTTGATTAAAGGGTTAGAACTTTCGGACCCCCTCCCTTAGAGAGGGGCTGGTGACTAAGCCCAATCACCCACAGTCAATGATTTAATCAACTACGCCTAATGGAACCTCCATAACACCCTAGCAACAGGATCTAGAGAGCTTCTGGGTTGGGGAACACATCTAGCTGAGGGGAAGGTGGCACGCTCGGAGAGGGCGCATGCCCCTTCCCCTGTCCCCTGTCCCAGCATCTCTTCCATTTGGCTCTTCTGGAGTCCCATCCCGAATAACCAATTGTGAGAGTAAGTATAGCACTGTCCAGACAGAGTTCTGCGAGTCGTTCCACCGAACCATTAAATCTGGAGGGGAGGCTGAGGGAATCCCTGCCTTTACGGCCAAATCAGAGAGAAGTGGGGTAACTTGGGGATCCAATACTTGCAACTGGTGTCTGAAGTGAGGACAGTCTTGGGAAAGTGAGTCTTTAAACCTCTGGAGTCTGCCAGTGACTAACTCCGGGGCAGTCAGTGTAGAGAGCTGGAGAAGTCCTCCTGGATCTGGCGTCAGGAGGAGCACAACAGCTCTCGTGCAGTCAGAGAGGAAGGAGGACACGTTATGTGGGCAGCAGAGTCCAGCATTATCTGGCCTGACTCCACGGCTCCAGGAGCTGCTAGGGCACGGTCTTCTTTGGGCTTCAAATTATCCCAGTAAAGTGGGGCAGTGGGGCCAAGAGGGTAACGGCTCTGGGTTAGAACCTCATCAGAAAATTGGAAATCACATCCATCTCAGAGGACCACCATGAGAATGAAACAAGACTCATGGAAGCACTTAGCCCTGAGCCTGGTGATGTGAGCTCTGGGCCAGCGCTCAGTGCTCATTATCTCCCTTAATACCCACAACCCTCTGCAAGGGCGTGGCTTCCGTCTTCATTTTATAGTCAAGGAAACAGCCTTAGAAGTTAAGGAACTCACACAGGGTCCTACCTGCTACCCTGCCCACAGATGGCCCCTCTCTGTGAAACGCTCACGCTGCCTGCGAGGACTGTGTGAAGAGCATTTCCCAATTAGATTAAAGAAGCTGGAATTCACCAACAGCTGTAGGAAATCAGCTCAAGTAATAGTCTGGCCTTTTGTCTTGCTGTCTCCCATCAGGGCAACTTCATAATCTGCTCTCGGTCATAAAGCTGGGAATTATATGCGTATTACTAATTCCAAACACTCAGCAGCCATTTTCCATGTGTGAGTTCGGCGGGGTTTTTGGAGGGCGGTTCCAGGCAAGATGGGGTTGGTACGTTCTGAAGAATTGGGGAGCAAGTATCAAAGTGCTCCCAAACACGGGGAGACTTTCCCACCGTCACTATGAAGACCCGAGACAGATGCATGCTAGGCCGTCTCTCTGTGGGGAGGGATGAAACCCCTGGCCGGTGTCTATTTTCAATCTACAACGTGGAGGTGAGACACCAGAAATAAAGCCAGGAGCTACGCTTACCTCATAAAAACACTCCTGCTAGCGGCCATTACTGCTGTTTGTCAGGAGCAAGCGTGATCAGTGAGTGACTCTCCACTTGGAAAGGATCTAGTGGGAGGGGACAGGCGCAGAGTAAAGCTGGAGGTGGACTATACCCGCGGTGGCCACCACGGTGCACGGAATCACTGCAAAGTTATGAGGTCTCCTGTCCTGGAGCCCCGTAAAGAGAAAACTGTTTGGTCTAGGCTCAATCACCTCACTCCTACTTACCCTTTAAGTCCCCGAGCTCTACCACCCCAGCCCTCACAGAGCTCTCTTTTGTCAGCTTTGAGTGGTTTAGGGCCAAATCATTTTTACTGGACCATCAACTCCTTGAGGACGAGGGTGTGCGTCATCCTTGCTTACTCTGGGTCACACAGCAGGTACTCCGCACACTTGGCTGCACGCCTGTCTAACCTCTTGGGAGGAGACGGCCCTCACGCCACTAAGCTATTAAAGAAGGCTGTAGATTCTGGTCTATCCACGGTGCGCACGCGCGGGCAGACACACGCACACGCGATCTCTGCACTGATTTTTGGGGGCTCACAGATCTCCAGAAGCCCATCCACAGGCCCTAGGTTAAGTACCTCTAAGTGAAAAATACACCTGGCCCGCACAGTCCTTCAAGTTATAGACTCCAGGGGTCCGAGAATCTGCTTTCCCCCAGGTTATCTGCTCTAACACCACTAAGTCCCTCCAACCACAAATGCTTCAGCAGGAGCATCCCACTGCCTTCAGAGGTGAAACAAAACTGTATGCGCTGCAAGAGGCTGCGCAAGGAAAAAGAAAAGCAAAAATGGGGACAGACTCTAGCCAGTAAGAGATCTCCAAGTGACCCAGCCTCAAGAACTCATCTTGCATCTAGTGACTTGATTCCCTTAGCCGCCCTGATTCAACCAACTTTGTGCCCAGGAGGGAGATGTCACCTACTCCTTCGACAAATCCCGAAGTGCCTAGGCCATGTGAGGTGCCATGCTAGGGGACGGCAAAGAAGAGAGCGCTCTTGCCCTTGAGTTCCTCACAGGGCAGCAGTGTTGCAGGACACGGGGAAGCGAAGTGGCAGGACGACACCCAGTGCTAGCACTGCCATGGGGTCATGCAGCCGCGGCCAAGAACCTACTGCTTCCTGGCAGGGACACCTCCGCTGGCCTCGCGTGGGGCGGGGCCCGGGGGTACTCAGGGCAGGACTCCTGACGGTGGAGAGGGGGAAGGAGAAACAAAGATGGAGGTAATCTCAGAAGCGGGCTCCAAGCTGGGCACACATGTAGCGGAGCGCTCAATCAAGGGCATGAGTTCAGAGACCGAGGGCTAGGACAGAACACCCACTGCCTGTCTCAGGCACACGACACCCACAGAAGCAGTTTACCCGGCGGTTATCCAGTGGGTGGGTCCAACTCTGCGTCTTTGCCCCCGTAAAGGAAGCGCTCTCCGAAGGCCCGCCCGCAGCTGCTCTGGGGAACGTTCACTCGTTCACACACGGAGCGTCTGGGACTCAACAGCGAGTACGAAGCCCCCTGCTGGCTGGGCTGGCCCAACAAGTGACAAGGGAGCGCAGCCCCAGGGCGTGGGAGAGACGGAGAGATCAGCAGGCAGTGAGGAACCCTCGTTAGGCAGGCCTCTTCTGGAAGGACCCACCTTCTAGTACCAGCCCAGCCGCTGGGGCCCGAGAACTGTCAAGCACGAGCCCGGAGTGGAACACCCACCCAGCTGTCCTCCGTGTCCTGCTGTCTGCTGTCATATGGCAGCTTTATGAAGATATGATGCACACGCCATACTACGGCCCCGCTGAAAGCATGTAAGTCAGTGGTTTTTAAGTAAATTTAGAGTTTTGTAACCATCATCACAATCAATTTAAAAACATTTTCATCAACGTCCCCCCCCCCCCCCCACCGCCAAACTCCATACCCTTCAAGGCCCTGGTAACCATCACTCTATCTTCCGTCTTTATAGATTTGCCTATTCTGAACATTTCATATACATGGAATCCTCAGATATGTGCTCCCTGTGACTGGCTTCTTGACTAAGCATATTGTTTTCAGGTCCACCCCTGCTGTAGTATGTACAGGTGCCTTTTTTTTTTTTTTAATAAGATTTTATTTATTTGACAGAGAGATCACAAGTAGGCAGAGAGGCAGGCAGAGAGAGAGGGAAGCAGGCTCCCTGCGGAGCATAGAGCCTGATGTGGGGTTTGATCCCAGGACCCTGAGATCATGACCTGAGCTGAAGGCAGAGGCTTCAGCTGTACAGATACCACCCAGGCGCCCCTATACAGATGCCTTTTTATGGCTGAGTAATATTCCTGCATTTCTTTCTTTCTTTTTTTAAGATTTTATTTATTTGACAGAGAGAGAGAGAGACAGAGAGAGAGAGCACACAAGCAGAGGAAGTGGGAGAGGGAGAAACAGGCTTCCCGCGGAGCAGGGAGCCCGATATGTGAGGCTCTATCCCAGGACCCCGAGATCATGGCCTGAGCCAAAGGCAGATGCTTAATGACTGAGCCACACAGGCACCTGCCTTTTCTTTATCCATTCATCAACTGGACATCTGGGTGGTTATCACTCTTTGCCTATAAAGAGTAATGCTGCCTTCTCTGTGTTATTTTAAACCCTAAATTCTAAAATGATTTTCAGACATGTCTTCAAATCCAGGAAAAACGCGTTTGAGTCTTCACGGCCAGCACCCCCACTCAGCACACCATGTCTCCCATTAGTCTCGGCAGCCTGACTCACCTGCTGTCTTGCCCTGATCTAACTTGCAGTTCTTTTCCTTCCAAGCCTGCCTACTTCAACCCCTACCCTCTGAAGTTTCAGAGGTTCCTTGGACTGTTAGAAGCACATCCTCTAGACCTCACATTAAGAACATAGGGAAATCGGTTTCTACTCCGATGTTAGAACCTCACTCAAGGTTTTTATTCTATGCATGTTTTTACTTCTCCTTTTCTTTCTTTCTTTTTATTTTTTTTATTTTATTTATTTATTTATTTATTTTTTATTAAAGATTTTATTTATTTATTTGACAGAGAGAGATCACAAGCAGGCAGAGAGGCAGGCATAGAGAGAGGAGGAAGCAGGCTCCCCGTCGAGCAGAGAGCCCGATGTGGGACTCGATACCAGGACCCTGAGATCATGACCTGAGCCGAAGGCAGCGACTTAACCCACTGAGCCACCCAGGCGCCCCATCTTTTTTTTTTTTTTTAAAGACTTTATTTATTTGACAGAGAGAGAAAGACAGAACATAAGCAAGGGGAGGAGCAGGCAGAGGGAGAGGGAGCAGCAGGCTCCCTGCTGAGCAAGGAGGTCAACGCGGGGCTCAATCCCAGGACGCCGGGATCATGACCTGAGCCGAAGGCAGATGCTTAACTGAGCCACCAAGGCACCCCTTTACTTCTCCTTTTCTGTGCATACAATTCCATTTTCCCACTGAATGGGAGTTTTGAGGGAAGAGGTCTTTTGAATGTCTCTATACTAGCTGGTCATTCATACCCATTTATTAGAGCCCTGTGTCCTTGGTTTGCAGGATACAATGATGAAGACCCAGTCCCTTCCCTCAAGGAACTTAGGATCTATTGAGGAAAGAAAACAATTGGAGTTCAGTGTGAGTGAGTGGTCACAGAGGGCTGCACAGAGCCCTACAGAACATGGGAATGGCTGGGGCTTCCTGACTCAAGAGAAGGACTCCAGGAGGGGACTCCTGAAATGGAACTGCAAGTGAAGGCCCTGCGGGTGAGAAGTATCACAGAAGTATAAGGAACTGCATACAGTTCTAATGTGTGTGGCTGAATGTGATCGTTGCGGATGAAAGAAATGGCCAGAGGTGAGGCTAGATGATGGGCAGGGACTGCATCCTGCTGGCGACAGCATGAAAACTTTACTGTGGAGGTGACGGAGAGCCACTGAAGGGTTTTAAACAGGGAAGGTGACGCTACCTCATCTATTACTGACAGACATTTGCAGCCATGTGGATAAGGGACCAAGAAGGACACAAGCCAAGGAGCGTAAAGTCCAGGTACCAAGAGGCCATGCTGGTAAACTGGGAAGGCAGAAGAAATGCAGAAGCGGGGCCAGATTCGGGACCCTCAGGACCGATGGATCAGACGGACTGAGACAGAGAGGACTCAGAGTGCTTCATGCTGATAAAGTTCAGCAACTTCTCTCAGGTGAAAACCTTCAAACCCTGCCTTCCCACTGATGACAGTGAGGGCTGACAAGCTTTCTCGGGAACAACAGAATCCCTTTTCCAACTGAAATCTGGTACGAACCCTTAGTGGAAGGATCCAGGGTCCTGGCGGCCTGCCTCCCCCAACACCACACAGGTGCACCTCTTTGGAATCCTAGGGATCCAAGACAGAGTCTGAAAGGGCTTGGCCAAGTCCAAATGCTGGAGCCTGACATTCAAAGGACGCTAGGGCAACACAGCTCTGTGGTCAGCAGCACCTCTCCCCTCTAGCACCCGAACCTTGTGCAGTCCGCTTGCCCTGCCTGGAAGATTCTTCCCCACCCAGTGTCTGCTACACAATCCAGGTTATGGAGCGTCTGGGGGGCTCAGTTGGTTAAGTGTCTGCCTTGGGCTCAGGTCATGATCCCAGGGTCCTGGGATCAAGCCCTGTGCTGGACTCCCTGCGCAACAGGGAGTCTGCTTCTCCCTCTCCCTCTGCTGGTACTCCCTCTCTCGAATAAATAAAATCTTAAAAAAAAAAAAAAATCCAAGTTATCTTTCAGGCCTAGCCACCACCCCTGACATGTACCAAGCGAGCTCAAGGAACTGATCTCCCTCATCATCTTGTTTCCATCTGATGCCTCAGCCTCATGGACACTGGGCAAACTCACCGTCATGAACTATATTCACTGTTAATGTTCTCTTCCATGCAGCTATCGCTCCAACGGAACCTGGCCTTTGGCTTCCTCAGGATCTCCTCAGCATTAAAAACGCCTAGTACTCGACAGGCCCCAAAGCATTTACAGACTGATTTTATTTATTTATTTGACAGAGATCACAAGTAGGCAGAGAGGCAGGCAGCTAGAGGGGGAAGCAGGCTCCCTGTTTAGCAGAGAGCCTGATGCGGGGCTTGATCCCAGGACCCTGAGATCATGACCTGAGCCGAAGGCAGAGGCTTATTAACCCACTAAGCCACCCACGCGCCTGCATTTATAGACTGATAAATGAATTTATTGTGTGGACCCCACCCCATCAACCCTAGAAAGACAAACAACTGTAAGGACTAAATATAAAAACAGGAAGAGGAAAAAAACAGCATGATCTTAGATTGAAAGACCATATGTCACAAAATGTTCAACTGCATTTTAAACATAAACCAAATAAAAACTTCAACAGAATGGCTAAAATACACTAGACAAAATAATTAAAAAAAAATCCACATAGATATTTTGCAAAAAAAAAATTAAAATATCCTTGGAAGATCCAGAAGAAAACATCACATACGGGCAGATTGGAAGGTTGCCTGGTGGGCCTGGGGGCGCTGCTTGGTATATAAATGAAGCTGGGACTGGGGCTGGAGGAAGATGGAAGGTTTCCAACCAACTACTCCCTTTATTGACTTGGCCTTGACTATAATCTTTGCTAGACTGAGAGACCTCTAGGACAATCTGAGCTGTCCTATTCATCTCTGAACCTCTAGCACCTAAGGGAACTGGCACATAAAAGGTCTTGATTACTCTCTTAGGGTAGTAAAACCTAAGCATTATGAGGCTATAGAATTTACTAGTAAAAAGAGCAATTGGGTGGATAGGAAGTGGAACTGAAAAAAGACTATACACATTATAAACTAACAATTTAAGAAATATGATTTTGGTTAAAAAAAAAATCTGTGATACAAAAATCTTTAAAAAGCCCCAACTTTTAGGATTTAATAGTTGGTAAAGTGATTGACACAAAATATAGGGGAAGGATATAAAAAAATGGTATTATGATCACTGGATAAAAACATGAAGGGGAAAGAAATCCCTTTAAATCCACGCTTTATGTTGCGACAGGCCACCGGAGACGCACCAGGACTGTGCATTTCTGCGAGCTTTTGAGACTTTTGGTCTCACGATGGGTCCACACTGGCTTGCGCCTATTCTTTCTTCCTAAGGAATTCCCATACTGACCTTAGAACCCAAGGTAAAAGCTTCTTCCTCTAAGCTCTAACAGCCACATCAAGCCCCCTACTGAACCGAACCGCCCTGCCAGGCAAGTACAACCCAAACGCAGCCGGCTGAGTCAGTCAGATCTGGCAGGTTATTTGTCACAGTTTTTCACTGGAAGTTGACCTGTGGTATAAAGGAAGACAAAGGTGTCACCTGCTCAAGTTCACAAAATAACTCAGAAACTGAATTTCCAACTTAAAGTAATCTCGTGTCTGATGATATGGTCTGACTTCGGGTGACGTCTGGGCGATGGAGAATCATAGCAATCAGCCATTACCAAAAGCATACTACCGGTGACACGCTACTGAATCCCATGTACGGGGGACACAAAAACGAACAGCACTGTTCTGTCTTTTCAGAACTTAGGGAGACAAGGTAAAGATGGGAAAAGTGAAATCATGCTTAAAGATAGTAAGGAGGGTCAGTCAGCAAGAAGGCAGGACTCATGCTGAGCCTCTGGGAACAGATGGAAGTGCAGGGGCCAGAGGGGAGGAAGGCAGGCAGGAGGTAAAGGAAACAAAAGGGGGAGGAAGCGGTGAGGTGGGTGAGGGGCTGCAGTAGGTCTCACAAGGGAATTCTCTAGTGAGAAAGCCCACCTAGAGAAGGCAAGGCCCTTCCTGGTTCAAAATAAGCACTTCACCATTATATCTACAATGTCCTACCCCCAGCACTGTATTTACTAGTGTCCCTTTCGAATAAATCAGGAGCTTTCTTTAACACTTCCTCCATGTTTTCAAGGATGTTTAGGATTTAAGAGGAGGCCAGTCTGGACTTCACACGCTTACTTGAAGTTTGCACAAATCTCTTGGTATTATCAGGGCACGGAACACACCATGCTCACGAGGCTGTCTTACGTGAAGACGGCTGGCTCTTGTAATTTAGCCGTTATTTCTTATTCATGATCAAACAGGGCTTCCACAAAGATGGGCCACCAGTGCTAGCCAAGTCGACAGTGTGTGTATGCGATACTCAGAACAGACCTTAATCTTCGGTCAAAGGCAACAATTTTTGACCACGGGAAATGTTCAAACATCCAACTATGTTTTGACTCCCAGGTTTCCAGACACAATCTCCACAGCAAAATAAAGGAATTGTGGATGCTGAAGAGTCTCCCACCCCGTAGCCACACACCATGCAAACAATTCCCTGGAGTCCTCCACTCTACCATCCTCCCACAGGAGGCCAGGAAGGATAAAACAGAAATCGGTTTCCTTTTTACTTTGAGCAAATAATTTTCCTGAAGAGGATACAATTATGTGAAACAGACACTGGCCTAAAAACGATCAGGAAGCAGCAGAGGAGAGTACAGATTAGGACACAGTGAGAAGATGGAATGAGCGAGAGAAATCCCAAGCGAGAGGCAGGCTGGCGTAACAGACAACCGGACTTCCTCGGCAGGCAGCAAACCTTCCCGAGCATGTCTGTCTATCCACAGCCCGGGCTGGGACTCTCCCCAAACACTGGTGTGAGCTATCGAACCAGAAACTCCATTTGGCACCTCAGCTGCCTCTCAGACACACCGCTGTTCTTTAAGGGCCTCAAGGTGAGAGACACAGTCACACATTCACAGCACTTTTGGGTGCCAAGAGCATCACTAGTCCAGTCTTGGCAAGACAGGCAAGGGCTCTGGTGTCAAGGATAAGGCTCTCAGGAAACCTCAGCTACATACGGTAGGAGAGAGAGGGACCCTTTCAACTCTTCAGATTTTATCTGTAAAATGAAAGAGCTGGACTAGATGCTTTAAAGATTTATTTTTTATTTATTTATTTATTTTGACAGAGATCACAAGTAGGCAGAGAAGCAGAGAGAGAGAGAGAGGAGGAAGCAGGCTCCCTGCTGAGCAGAGAGCCCGATGCGGGGCTCGATCCCAGGATCCTGGAATCATGACCTGAGCCGAAGGCAGAGGCTTTAACCCACTGAGCCACCCAGGCGCCCCTGGACTAGATGCTTTAAAAAGCTTTTTACTGAAGTGTAAATTTGTAAATTTTTTTAAAAAGATTTTATTTATTTATTTGACAGACAGAGATCACAAGTAGGCAGAGAGGCAGGCAGAGAGAGAGGAGGAAGCAGGCTCTCCGCTGAGCAGAGAGCCCGATGTGGGCCTTGATCCCAGGACCCTGAGATCATGACCTGAGCCAAAAGCAGAGGCTTAATCCACTGAGCCACCCAGGCACCCTAACATTTGTTAATTTTTTAAAGAAGATTTTATTTTTTTAAGTAATCTCTACACTCAACACGGGGCTCTAATTTACGACCCTGAGATTAAGGGTCATGTGTTCTATGGGCACCTGAGTGTCTCAGTCGGCTCCTGATCTCAGTTCAAGTCTTGATCTTGGGGTCGTCAGTTCAAGTTCAAGTTCAAGCCCCACAGTGGGCACCAGGTTGGGTGTGGAGACTACTTTAAAAAAAAAATGTATGTTCTACCACCTGAGCCAGCCAGGTGCCCCCATATTTGTGAGTTCAAGGAGAAGTGCAGAATGATGAATTCTTACACACTAAACACACCCACATAAAGAGCACCTAGGTAAAGAATCAGAGCATTCCCAGCATTCCAGAAGCCCCCTTCCAGTCTCTACTGCCCACCAAGGATAACCACTATTCTGATTTCTAAGAGCGCTACTTTTCCATTCCTCTGGTTCAACATATTCACAAGAGTCACCATATTGCAGAGCTGAACTAGACGATTTTGAAAAAGATTTTATTTATTTAAGAGAGAGCAAGCACGAGTGGGGGTGGGGGGAAGTGCAGTGGGGGAGGGGCAAGCAGACTCTCCGCTGAGCCAATCCCAAGATTGGGAACCCAATCCCAAGACCCTGGAATCAGGACCTGAACCACCCAGTTCACAAGCCCTTGAACCAGGTGATTTTTAAGGCACTGTCTCATTCTAACCTGATGCCATTTAACACTATGGTGTTGCCTTTATACGCTGCAGATGGCCAGCACACTGGACAGCATTTTGGCAATGCCCATCAAAATACAAAATGTACTCACACGCCAGTCCACTCTGAAGTATTTATTCTACGGACACATTTGCACACACGGCTGTGTGCGTACGTGTGTAAGCACACACCTGTGGACAGACAGCCACTGTAGTACTGTTTATGATACAAGACTGAAAACAGTGTCTTTCAATGGGAGGCTGAGTAGATGGATTATACAGTCTGTCCAAACCAAGAAACACCATGCAGTGAGCAAGGGGAGGAAGGGGAGGAAGAGGAGGAAGAAGTAATAGTAGCTTACACCTGCCTATATGGGAAAAATGTCCACAATGTATTTTTAGGTGGCGAAAAAAGCAAGGCATAGAAGAGTGTGTTTAGCGTTGCTCTCTTTGCCAAAAATCAAGCAGCACATGCTATACAGTGTGTGTGTGTGTGTGTGTGTGTGTGTTGCGCACGGAGAAAGTAAATCTCTGTGAAGGAGCAATTCAAACTCCTAACAGCAGATAACTGTGAGGAATGAAACAGTGACTTTACTTTTTTACTTCAAACAGTTCTACACAGTTTGATCTTTTTTTTTTTTAAAAGATTTTATTTATTTATTTCACAGACAGAGATCACAAGTAGGCAGAGAGAGAGAGGGGGAAGCAGGCTCCCCGCTGAGCAGAGAGCCCCATGCGGGGCTCCATCCCAGGACCCTGGGATCATGACCTGAGCCGAAGGTAGAGGCTTTAACCCACTGAGCCACCCAGGCGCACACACAGTTTGATCTTTTCAGAAGTAATGCATACCACCGGGGTGCCTGGGAGGCGCAGTCGGATAAGCAGCCAACTCTGATTTCCGCTCAGGCCATGGTCTCAGGGTGGTAAGACCCGCCCCAGAGCTGGGCTCTGGGCTCTGGGCTCCGGGCTCCTCGTGGAGTCTGATTGACCTTCTTTTTCTCCCTCTGCCCCTCCCCACCCGCCGCTTGCACAAACTTTCTCTAAAAGAAATAAATAAAATCTTGGGGCACCTGGGTGGCTCATTGGGTTAAGCCTCTGCCTTCGGCTCAGGTCATGGTCTCAGCGTCCTAGGATCGAGCCCCGCATCGGGCTCTCTGCTCAGCGGGGAGACTGCTTCCCTTCCTCTCTCTCTCTGCCTGCCTCTCTGCCTACTTGTGATCTCTCTCTGTGAAATAAATAAATAAAATCTTTAAAATAAATAAATAAATAAATAAATAAAATCTTAAAAAAAAAAGTAATATAAGATTTATGGTTAAATTCCTTTTCATGCAATGCAGTGATTACACAAATTATACATAAATAGTGAAAGCCCTATTTTTCATCACTCCCCTATCTAAAATCTCCCTCTTCTCCCAGCACCACTTCTGGAGACGCTCCTGAAATCTTTGCTATTTGCAAACAGTTTTCTTTCCTTCTTCTTTTTTTAGTAATCTCTACACCCAAGGTGGAGCTCGAACTCACAAGCCTGAGATCAAGAGTCATGTGCTCCTCCAACTGAGGCGGCCAGGCGCCCTGACATCTCCCCATCATGTCGTAAACACACACATATAGGCTTCTTCTACCTTATAAGTGGGATCATACTACACACCTTATTTTACAACTGCTGTTCTCACTTTACAATAAACTGTGGACACAGTTCCACATTGTACAGACAGACAAACCTCATTTTTAACAGCCACCGAGGACTCTGGCAGGTGGATGCACTCTTCTCCTCTGGTGACAGACATCCTTATACATGACTTTGTGGACAGAGGCAAACAGTTCCACAGGACAAATTCCCAGAAGGGCCAATGGCTAGGACCAAGGACGTTAAGACTTTGAAATTGTTAAGTTACTGCCAAATGATCTTTTTTAATGGCCATTTCTGTTTAAATTCCCACCAATAGTACATGAATGAACAATTTCTAGGCACTGTGCCTTTGATTATTTTTAATAAGGAGTACCCACTTTAAACAAAAATAACAAAAGCTTTAAAAAGGAGATGAAAATCTAAAGACCTAGCAAAACCCCCACTTTTTAAGTTTAACCTATTTTATTATTTTTTTAAAAGACTTTATTTATTCGACACAGAGAGAGAGAGAGATCACAAGTAGGCAGAGAGGCAGGCAGAGGGAGATGGGGAAGCAGGCTCCCCGCTGAGCAGAGAGCCCGATGCAGGGCTCGATCTTAGGACCCTGAGATCCTGACCCGAGCCGAAGGCAGAGACTAAACCCACTGAGCCACCCAGGTGCCCCTAAGTTTAACCTATTTTAAAAGCTGGTCTCCTAATTGCCGAATTTATTTAGAAGGCTAAAGACAGCACCGGATTTATTGCTGTGCATGTATCCCTCCACTCACAAAGAACACTGGCTCTGAACATTTCGGCCAGAAACAAGCCACCATGACATGTGGTTGTCAAGGTCCATGCTACAACTGGACAAGAGAAGTGTAAGTTGTGCTGCCGTGGATCATGTCTCTCTGCCATATCAAGATTTCCATTTTAAAATTATTCAGTTGCAGGTTCTGGGTTTCTGCTTCCAGGAAAGGCCGAACCTTGTTAGGGCTAGCATTTCAAAGCACAGACGAACAGGCTGCTATTCCAGCCGTCAGAAGGTGGGCAACACTGTAAGCCAGCAAGCCCCTTGTCTAGATGAGCTAGTCTAATAAACCTCTCATTTTAAAGTTGGGGACACTTGGGCCTTAAGATACAAATAAATAAGATTAAGAGCTTGAGCTCTGGAATTAGATAAACATTTGAGATGAATCTGCTACTTATTAGTTAAGCCACTTCTGGGCAAATGATTTAATTTTCCTCAATACCAGCTCATCATTAAAATAGGAAAATAGTAGTTTTTATCTCATAGGACTGTATGGGGATTAAGTAAGATCATGCAGAAAAGAGCAAAGAGATTAGCTCAGAATATTTTCACTCTGCAAGATCACCCAGGAAGTTCTATGCAGAATTGGGCACAGACATTCCACTCTACTGGTGTGCTAAAAGCAAAACGTACAAACCCAAAAATGGGGCCACCTGCCAGCCCTGCCGGTACAACGGACAGGTGGCTGTGGTTGTCACCAGTGTTTCTCCTGGAATTCAGAAGAGTGAACACCCTTGCCACCCTGAGGCATGTGGGGGAAGCCATGTGACCAGTTCTGACCAACGCCTTAGAGCAGAAGGAAAGTCGGGGAGCAGGAGTGAAGCTTTAATGGCTGGAATGAGACTCTCCACAAGCTTCTTTTCCTCTTGCTCCCTGCATTATTCAAGAGCGTGGCTGCCCTATCATCTGGGTCCCTGAGTGAGGAAGAGGCAGAACAGAGCCTTCAGGAAAAACATCATGGATAAGAAAAGTCTGCTGCTTTAACGCTGATACTTTAACCTGGCCTGACCAACTGGTATTCTGTGGCCACCTGCAGAAGAGAAGTTTAGCGACAGAAATAATGATAACGATGGGGCGCCTGGGTGGCTCAGTGGTTTAAGCCGCTGCCTTCGGCTCAGGTCATGATCTCAGGGTCCTGGGATCGAGTTCCGCATCGGACGCTCTGCTCCGCAGGGAGCCTGCTTCCCTCTCACTCTCTCTGCCTGCCTGTCTACTTGTGATCTCTCTCTGTCAAAAGAAATAAATAAAATATTAAAAAAAATGATAATGATAATAATAATTAAGGCTGTGGTGAAAAAGAAAATCTATTCTCGGGGTGCCAGGGTGGCTCAGTGGGTTAAAGCCTCTGCCTTTGGCTCAGGTCATGATCTCAGAGTCCTGGGATCAAGTCCCACATTGGGCTCTCTGCTCAGCAGGGAGCCTGCTTCCTCCTCTCTCTTTCTCTCTCTGCCTGCCTCTCTGCCTACTTGTGATCTCTGTCTGTCAAATAAATAAATAAAATCTTAAAAAAATTCATTAAAAAATGATAATGATAATAATAATTAAGGCTGTGGTGAAAAAGAAAATCTATTCTCTCAAAAGGAACTTTGTTCTCTTTCTGTAGACTGAAGAACAAAAATCTACGGGGCGCCTGGTCACCTGAGCTGGTGGAGTGTGTGACTCTTATTTTTTTTTTTTTTTTTTGGTGTGTGTGTGTGTGTGTGTGTGTGTGTGTGTGTGTGACTCTTATCTTGGGGTCGTGAATTTGAGCCCCACGCCAGGGACAGAGTTTACTTTATTTTTATTTATTTATTTAATTTTTAATTTGACAGACAGAGATCACAAGCAGGCAGAGAGGCAGGCAGAGAAAGAGGAGGAAGCAGGCTCCCCGCTGAGCAGAGAGCCCGATGCGGGGCTCGATCCCAGGACCCTGGGATCATGACCTGAGCCGAAGGCAGAGGCTTTAACCCACTGAGCCACCCAGGCACCCCCAGAGTTTACTTTAAAGTAAACAAACCAGGGGCACGTGGGTGGCTTCGTGGATCGAATGACCGACTCCTGATTTTGGCTCCAGTTGTGATCTGAGCGTCATGAGATCGAGCCCGAGTTTTGGCTCCACGTTCAGTGGAGTTCAGTCTGCTGAGTTTAGTTCAATCTGCTCCCTTCTCCCTCTCCTGCTCATGTGTGCTCCTGTGCACGTGCACTCTCTCTCAAATGAATAAATAAATCTTTAACACAAACAAATAAGGGGAGCATTAAAAAAAAAAAAAACAAAAAAAAAAACAGAAAAGAAAACCTCTGAACTTCTCCATACTGTAAGACCTGAGAAAGCCCCAGGGCTCTGCAGGTCTGTCACGTGCAAGCTCACTACGGCCTCCTGTTCTAGCGATGAGAACGGTTCCCATTTACGCCCGCAGCACACACCACCTGCTATTACAGGACATACCGTCCTCAGGCTTCTTACCAAAGTGAGGAGAAATGGGTCCTTGAGGACAAAGATACACATGAAATGCTAATAAAATCAGAGGAAGACAGAAAGAGCCAGGCTGATGGAGAGAAGTCAGGAAAGGGTCTAAACACACCCCTCTCAGAAAACCCCCAGCCACTCCCTCCACAAGATCAGGTCACCTTTCAATGACTCAAAAGCCACAATTTCCCAAGGAGCCACAGTGAGGAAGTGCTCATCAGTAGGTAAAGAATAGGAACCATAAAAACGAGCTTTTCGGAAGGCTAAACTGCTTTCAGTTAGAAGACTGTATTTTGTTTTAAAACGACAGAAAAAAGACCACTTTACCCTTTTCTCCACCAGAGAATCACACAAAGCAACCGGGAGAATGAGAAACAGAAACATCACATCTCTGACAAAACCAGAGACATGTGTGACCCCAAACCCCAACATGTGAGCAAGAACTGCCCAATGCTGCAAAGGTCAGACGAGGGTGTGGGAAAGCGATGAAGGAGAAAGCCTGTTGTCCCAGATGCCGGACAGAGCGCGCAAGCCTACTTCTGAAGAAGTAACCCCTTCATTCTAAGGGGGCAAAACCAGCAATCCATTGTTTCAACCAGTGGGAACTGGCTCAGAGACTAGGTGACAGAGGCAGACCCATCTGGCATGGAGACACGCACACACACACGGGTCAAACCTACAGGAAGCAGTCTGTCAGGGAGGCAGGGCAACGGAGGGACTGCCTGGGGGATCCCAGCCAGAGTCCAGATGTCTGAGGGCAAGAAAGGCTACTGCGCAGTTCACGTCCAGAATATTTAAGAAAAACTCCAGCTAAGCCAGCCCTCTGCCCAAAGATTTTCTACAAATTTCTAGAGGAAGGAATCGCCTCATTCAAAGATGCATGACAATCGAGAAAGGATCTAGCACATACTGAGCGATACATTTAAAAATGGTCAAGATAGCGAATTTTATGTTAGATGTGTTTTACTACAATTTACAAAAAAAAGTGCCCAAGATCTCCAAGAAGACTACCAGCAAACAGGGAAGTTACAAGAGAAACTAATTGCAAAGAACATATATCACAAAATGTTGTCATGTAGTAAATAAAATATATTTCCATGAATTTAAAAAAAAACCAAAAACTGCGATCTCCTCTGTGAAAGTGTGTAAAACAGAGCTAGCTACAAGTACTTGGAAAAGATACGAGACAACAAAAAAGTAGATAAAACATTTATGGGCCGAGGTCAGAGAAGTAGAAGAGAAATAAATATTTTTCCATTATGGAAATAAAAAACACATGGAAAAGTCATTGCTGAAAACCCAGTACGGGACACACAGAATAGAAATTAAGATGACTCAAATCCACAGATTAAGAGGGCTCACTATGTTCCAGGAAAAAAATGATTTATAGTTCAATTAGTAAGGTATATCCTAAAAAACCTACGGAACTTAAAAAAAAAAAAAAAAAAGTCCAAGTAAAACACGGGCTGCCCTCATATTTCCCCAATGCGTGGTGCACAGTAGAAGAGAGCAGCGCGGTGCCTATTAAGTCATCAACAAAAGAAAGGAGAATCCAATTATTTCACAACCGGTGAGGCTGCCACTGAATATGAAGACAATAAACAGGGCGCCTGGGTGGCTCAGTGGGTTAAAGCCTCTGCCTTCGGCTCAGGTCATGGTCTCAGGGTCCGGGGATCAAGCCCCGCGTGGGGTTCTCTGCTCAGCAGGGAGCCTGCTCCATGCACCCCTCCCATCCCGCCTCTCTGGCTACTTGTGATCTCTGCCTGTCAAGTAAATAAATAAAATCCTAAAAAATAAATAAAATAAAAAGACAGTGAACATTTCTGAGCACTCAAAAGGAAACAAAAACCTCCACAGAGTAACTGCATTCAGGAACACGGATGTAAAATCTCTAAGCCAACAGCATTCAGCAGCACGTTTAAAAATAATGCGCTGCACACGCCCCAGCGATCCGTTTTTCCTCACAACACCTCCAACACCAAATGCGGGTGGGTCTTTCTCACACTGACCAAGTCTCTGGACACCCGCTGAGTGTCCAGTTCACTTCACCTCTGCCGCCAGCGACCTGGAGTCAGTGCAGACCTGCAGGTGAAGACCAGCCCCACAGGCCTGGCCCCCGCCTCAGAGGCCAGCCAAGGCCTCGGGGCCACCACTACTTCTGACCGACAGCTCAGGAACTGGGGGCTCCCGCAAGACCTTCTGAGAGTTTGATAACTTGCCCGAACAACTCCGAGAACTTAGGAACACTTTTTACGTAACTATTAGCAGTTTATTATAAAGCCTAGAGCGCAGGGATAGCTGAAGGGAAGAGAAGCCAAGGAGTGCGGGAAGACAGATGGGCCTCCTTGCCTCTCTGAGGGCACCACCACCACCTTCACCAGGAAGCTCTTTGAATCCCACCACCTAGAGGTTTTTACAAAGGCTTCATTACATCAGTATTTCAGATTAATTCTCAATCACAGGCCTGCAGGTGAGTGAACTCAGTCTCCAGCTCCCTGTCCCTTCCCCGAGGGTGGGGATAAGGCTTCAAGTTCCTAGGTCTTTCTGGTGACCAGCGTCCATCTTGAAGCTACCTAGGGTACCCAATCACCTGTCATCTCATTAACACAGAAAAGACAGCAATCACTCCCAAATTCCCAAGGTTTTCAGAGCTAAGAGTCCAGAAACTGGGGAAAAATACCAAAGATCTATTTCCCATTCTAGCACAAGTATGATTCTAGGACTGCTGTGGTGGGTTAACAGTAGAAGATTATTAATTTAATATATTCCTAAACAAACTGAAAAAGAAAAATTATAATGACTGCAACTTTATAAAAGCTCAAAGGGCGTTTAATATAATCTAACTCCATTCTTGATAAAAATAAAACCAAAAAATTCTTAGTAAAAAAGGATAAGTAAATCCTTCAAAAAAAAAATATATATATATATATTTATTTATTTATGATAGAGGCCATTTTTAGGTAACGTGAACAATGGAAACTGGAGTCAGGCAGAAGGCCCGCAGCAAGCCCCAAACCCCTGTCTGAATACTACAGGCGCATTAGATAACCCACTTCAAAAATATCCAGAAGCCCTAGCTGACCAACGGACACAGGTACCAAAAAAGCAGAATTCCACAGGTTCCCATGCTTCCTCACCTTCCCCCTTTAATAAAGCCCTCCCCCCGGCCCCGCCCCACTGCCTTGCAGCAAACAGTCTCTCCCTTGCAGTGTATTCAATAAACTTCTTTCTCCCTTTACTCTGCTCAGGTGAATTCTTTCACTGCCCATGCCACTGCTGGCCCCCTCCCCCTCAGGTCGCCCCATATTTGGTGGCTCCCATCTGATCAGGAGATCCCACATTTATCTCATCCCAAAAGTTAACAAGGAACAAGGTAAGAATATCCACCATTACTAGTATTCTTTAATACTATCCTGGAGGTTCTATAGGTCAATATAATTAGTCCAGGGGGGAAAAAGAAATCAGAGAAATAAATATGGGGAAAAGAGGTAAATTATAATCATTTATGGATGTTACAAACTATTTACCTAAAAAACCCAGGAAGTTCTATATCTTGATTGTGATTATGGTTACATAACTATATACATCCATCAAAGCTCACTGTGAGTCACACTTAAAATTGGTGAGTTTTATTGTATGTAAATTATATTTCAGTAAAGCAGACTGAATCATTTGAAATTATTACAAGCAATAAAAAGTTCAATAAGGAGTCTGGGTACAAAGTCAATATGCAGAAATCAAAAACTTCATCTATATAAACACCCACTTATTTAGCCCCTTTTAAAACATGCATCCAAGGGCACCTGGGTGGCTCAGTGGGTTAAAGCCTCTGCCTTTGGCTCAGGTCATGATCCCAGGGTCCTGGGATCAAGCCCCACATCGGGCTCTCTGCTCCGCAGGGAGTCTGCTTCCCTACTCTCTCTCTGGCTGCCTCTCTGCCTACTTGTGATCTCTGCCAAATAAATAAATAAAATCTTAAAAAAAAATGCATCCAAAAAGAAATGTGCAAGAACTATATGAAGAAAACTTTAAATTAAGACTGAGGAACACAAAAGACAACCTAAAGTTATCAACAGTTAATGTAAGGGGTGCCTGGGTGGCTAGTCGGTTAAGCATTAAGCGTCTGCCTTGAGCTCAGGTCATGATCCCAGGGTCCTGGGACTGAGCCTGGTGTGGTGCTCCGCGCTCAGCGGGAAGCCTGCTTCTCCCTCTCCCTCTCCCTCTGCCTGTTGCTCCTCCACTCGGGCTCACTCTCTCTCTCTGTCAAATAAATAAAATCTTAGGGAAAAAAAACCAGTTAATGTATGATCTACGAAGATCCCAGTGGATTACAAAAGGTTTATTTTTAAAACTAAACAAACAGTTTCTAAAGTTCATATGGAAAAATAAACAAAAGCAAGAAAAGCCAAGAAAATCCCAAAGTGGCTACCTATAAAACTACAGTAAATAAAATAATGTAGTTCTGGCACATGGACTGGATGAGTAACTAGCTAGCTAGATCAATGAGATGAGAGGGTTCAGAAAGAAATAGAAGAATCTGTATATACTACAAGGGGTTTTCCAATCTGTGGCGGGAAGACAGATGACGCACGATACAGCCAACAATGCCGTCACAACTGAAATAATGCTGCATCTTCCATAAAACAAATTTTAGATAAAAAGAAAACCATAAAATACTAGGAAAAAGTGGTGACAGACTTTCAAAAATAATCCTGAGTGGAGTAACCCTTCCTAAATATATCAAAAGCCCAGAAGCCAAAAGAAACAAGGGAAAATCCAGCCGTGAAACAGAGGACTATCTTCTGCAGGGAAGAAACACTGCGGTCCAACAAGGAACAAGGACCCCTGTAGCTTACACACAGAGCAAGGGAGCACATGCGCTTAGGGGGCCCAGGGCAGAACACTGAGGGAGACTTGCTTCTTCAGTGCACACTGTCCTGCATTTCATAACAAACACATGATAAAACAGTTAACAGGAGATGAGCTTGTATTCTGCAATCATCTTTTCTACTACTCTGGGTTGATAAAGTCTCCTCACTTTTGCGAAATAACAGTCTAATAGATATGATGAGCTTTTTAAGTTTTTATTTAAATTCCGGTTAGTTAATATACAAAGTAATATTAGTTTCAGCTGATTTGTCTAATAGACCGTTTATAAACTTTAATGTCTTCACCTGGCAGGACAGAAAATGCCTGGCAACATATACTACCACCCAAATGCTGAGGGGACCTTGCTGTCCCACTACATCAGAAAGTCTGGAGCCCCTACAGCAGAGGTGATGATTATATGGCCAACCTCTTAATAGGCAAGATATGCAATAAGTAAGACCAAAGCTGTAGGAATCCGGCTCCTTGCTCGGGAAAGCACGGCTGCCAAGCACCCCTAATCGTCCTGGCATCAGGACGGGTCTACCCTGCAGGGCCGTCAAAACGATTAGAAGCGCTACAGCACACACCTGTTCAAGAACAGGTGAAGGCCTTACCTCTCAAACTGGGAGACCAACACACCTCGAGACAAGAAAAGTCACAAAGTTTTATAATTTACAAACGTGTTGCGTGTGTCTCTCGCTTTTTTTTAAAAGTAGTCTCCACGCCCAACACGGGACTGGAACTCACGGCCCCCAGACACCAGGAGTCACATGTTCCAGCTACTGAGCCAGCCAGGCGCCCCTCCATGTGTCTCCCTTTTGATCTTTGGCATCAGCCGTCATGGAGCATAGGTAAGGCAGACAGCAGCTCCATTCTGCACTGAAGAATTAAGGATAAGAGCGATGAGATGACTCTAGCTCTCTCCCTTGGGTTCTCGTAGTCTTTTGTACACAGACATGTCCCTCCTCCTAGACCTATTCGCCCACTCCCACTTCTTAACTCCTCAGGGCAGGGCCCATGTGCTATTCCCCGACTTCCAGACTACTGACGGTGCTCACTCACTGCCTGAATGAGTGAATGACACATGAGAACTCAAAGTCAGATGTTCTGATGCCTGCACCAGTCACCTTGCCACTGTACCAAAATGGTTACTAGGTCTAACTTCCCAAATTTGGAGAAACTGAGAAAGCCTATTTGGATGAATAAACCTAAGCCATATATTTGATAGTTTAAATCAGACTTAAAAAAAAAAGAAAAAAGGAAAAAAAGATGAGGGATAGTACCATCTGAACAACAGTATCAGGAGGTCTGCGTTTAAGAAGAGCTAAAAATCTCTTGTCGTTAGTATGTTCCGTGGTATGCCATTAGTCAGTATTCTATTTGCCAAATGTGCAGAAGTAACTGCTCAAATCTGGAAGGACATATGGACATATTAAATTACTGTTTTCATCATCAACCCCATTTAATAGACTAGGAAGCTGAGGCTCAGATAGGGTTCAGTGCCTTGCCCACAATCACAGAGCTAATGAGGTGGCAGAACCCAGCCTGGCACCCGAGCGAATGGTCCCGGTGGCTTATTCTCGACTGCTCTGCTGTATTCGCTTTCTTGTTAAATGATGCTCATAACTGGGTGGCAACATTAAGGCTCCTTTTTACTTTCGAAACTTCAGATCTTTCAAGAACAAAAGTCTGACAGGAATACAGCGATTTCTACTTTATTAAAAAGATAACCACTTTCTTTTTCAGGTGGTTTAAGGGGTTCTCCCCTGTAATCTTGCTTGTATTATTTAAATGATGCATAAGTCTTCCCTTCCGAGATCATGTGGAAGATAAAGCTTCCTTACCTAAAATACAGGAAATGTGAAATAGAGATGTTCAGATTAGGAAGACACAAGACACTGTTGACCTTACATGAATGCTGCCAGGAAGGCTGTGGCAAGGCTAGCTGTGCGTGGGCGAGGGCCGGCTCCTCGGGGGCTCTGCCCTCCCAGCAAGGATGAAACGAAGTCACGCTTCTGCAGTGCTCCGGACTGGGCCTCCACAATGTTAATTATCTTCTTCATTATTGTTGTTAAAACTGCTACTATCACATTCCTGCCATCAGATGATGTGCATCTCAGCCTGTTTCCACATTTTCCAAACTCGGCTGACTTTTCATTAATACCCTACTGTGCCGCCCGTGATCCTTTCCCCAAAGCTGGTTCGCATGGATTAGGACAGCTGAGAACCAAGGAGCTTCTTAGAATCAACAGTTGTTTTATTCAGTTCAGTTCGGGTCATGTATTTTCAGCTGCCTTAGTGATCTAGTTCTAGTGACATTAACACAAAACAAAACAAAACAACAACAATACGTAACCTACATTTTTAAGACTCAGAAGAATTTTGCGTCTACCAGATTTGGGGTCCTCTACTCGGTTTATGCGTTACAGAGGAATACACACTCTCTGCCTAGGAAGCGAAGTACTTCGTTCTAGATTAAGTTTGTACAAAACACTCTCTTGCTGCCGCAGCCCAAATGCTGGCTCCTGACACCCACAACAGAAGAAAGAGTTTTCTGTTGTGGTTTTTGAAACACCAAAAAAACAGATCACAAAGCAGAAACACTGGTTGTAGTCGCAGTTATCAGGAGCTCTGGACTACGTACTAGAAAGGTCTTGTTTCAACCAAATTGCAGCTTACGTGAAAAGATAAATTGTGTGAGTTTGTTATTCTTCAAACTGCTGGGAGGCCACCAAATTCAACAGCCAAAGGACTCCAGCCAGGAGTGAAAGAAGGCAAACGGGTGAAATCATGGGGCCTTTACACCATCTCTGTTTGCAAAAGTAGGATTCAATTGCCTGATACCCAAGTCAGCTTCCATTTCAAACAAACAAACCACCTGAGAGCCAGGCTCTACACAAAAGAGTGAGCTTATCTTTTCAGACCAGGATTCTCAAGTGGCACTCTTCCATGTCTCCTTCTACCAGTCTTAGGCCTTCTGACTTTCTCTGATGCCTCAATTCCCATTCTTACTGACCTAGTTGCTCTCTTCTAGCTACGTGAACACAAAGATCCCCGACTGCGGCCGCTGGAGAGCCAGGCCCCATGGGAATGCACACACCAAGAAAGAACTGGCCCCTAACTCAAGGATCTTAGGAGCTCTGGTGCCTCTGTCAAGGCCTGGCCATCTGTATTCATCTGCTCAGGCTGCCGTGATAAAATACCAGAGACTGAAGGGCTTGAACAACAGAAGCATATTTTCTCATGGTTCTGGAGGCTGGGAAGTCCACGATGATCAATGTGCTGGCCAATTCGGTTTCTCGGGAGACCTTTCTTGTGTCTCTTCTTAGAAGAACACAAATCCTATCAAATCAAGGGCCCCACCCTCACGGCCTTATTAATCCTAATACAAGGCAAAATGTGCTATAAGAGATGCATAGCTAGGGTGCGAAGGCTTTAGAAAGAGTGGGGATTTATTAGGTGCAGGGGCTGGGGGCATGTGTTAGCAAAGACCGGAGGCATAAAACTGGAAATGTGAAGAAAGAGGAGGCTGGCAAGGCAAGCCAGCTCGGCAGCTGCCCCATCTGCTTACCGTCTCTTGCATTCTCCCAGTTCTGGCTCTAACTCAGGCTCTCCCCCGACCTACCCACACTGAGTTATACCTCCATCCTTTCGGGTCTAAACTAAGGATCTAGGTCAACCCATGCCAGCAATACAGTGGACTAGTTATATGTCCAGAGAAAGGAAGCGCAGAATGCAGGGAGATCGGCAGAAGCACAGGAAGATCAAGAGCCTTCAAGTCCCCAAGGGTCAAGACTGTTCTCTACGCAGTGGCCAGGGTTACTTTACCAAGCAAAAGCCAAATACAGTTCCTCCACTTAAAACCCTCCAGTGCCAGTGACTTCTTACCTCACTCAGTAGAGGCCAAGGCCCTTACCAGGAGATGTGCTACTCTTAGGAATTTCACTCTGGCTCTTCTATCTGTCTGGAAGCTTCTTCTCCAGGTAATGGCATGGTTCCCTCTCTCATTTCCATCAGGCTCTCATCATAAGACACTCTCCCCCAGCAACCCGTATCTAAAATTTTGACACTTACTCCAGACATTTCACATCTCACTTTCCTGCTTCATTTTTATCCTCCCAAGCACTAATGACCAAAATTCATTATATATATTTTATTTGTTACTGTCTCCCCCACTAGATTAAAATGCCTGCCGCAGGACAGCAGGGTTTTTTTTGTTTTGTTTTGGAAAGATTTTATTTATTTATTTAATAGAGAGATCTCAGATAGGCAGAGAGGCAGGCAGAGAGAGAGGAGGAAGAAGCAGGCTCCCTGATGAGCAGAGAGCCCGATGTGGGGCTCCATCCCAGGACCCTGGGATCATGACCTGAGCCGAAGGCAGACACTTAACCCACTGAGCCACCCAGGCGCCCCGACAGCAGGGATTTTTAACTGTCTTGCCCAACACCGTATCCTCAGCATCTCAAACACTGCGTGGCACACAGTATTTAAGTGCTGAGTGAATGAGGACAGGATCCTCACAATTCTACGTACTCTGGGTCCCTGGAACTCTGGAACCAGGCAGAGAAATAAATGCACAGGGGACCATCTCCCTCAAGAGTGAGGTAAAACGGAAGAGAGGACAGCTCTGTGGAAAAAAAGATTCCCAAGCCTTTATCACAGGTCAAGTAAGCATGGGGAAGATCTAAAACAAGAGGCTGCCCATGAGGAATGAACACCTAAACAGGGATTCAAAAGCAGCCCATGAACGAATCAGAGGACAAGCAAGAAGCCAGCAATGCCGATTTCAGCACAAAAGAACAAGGAGGGCTCCCCTTGCTAGGTGTTCCCTACGTGCCAGGCCAAGCAGCTGATATGCACGATCCCATTCAATCCGAGCAATCCTAACAAGGGAGGTATTACCATTAGGTGCATTTTACCCAGGAAGCACAGAGCTCGGAGGCTAAGGCAGTCGAGCTAAGAGCAGTAGCAGAGCTGGAATTCTAAACCGAGTGCGATGCGTTCCAAAGTCCACACGTGACCTGCTCTGCTCTCTGGCCCTCAGGATCTCGGAAGGGAGAGTGAGTCACTGGGCTATTCCCCCTCCCTGCCTGAGGGAGAAGCCTCCACCAGACCTCCGTGGTGAAGGGCACAAGGCCCAGTGGGCAGCAGGGGCCTGGCAAACAAGGGCTCCCGCAAGGCTCAAGGGAGGCCTCCCTGGAATGGAGGGTGCACCGGGGTGTGCCTTGGACAGGGTCAACAGCGGCACCAGAAGCCGCAGCAGCGGGAGCAGCCACAAAGGCTAATTATCCCCACTGACCCACCAGGAACTCTCCCTAAGGTCTTTAACCCACGGAAGCAACCCCACGATTCAGAGCATTACCATCCCCATTTTACACTTAGGGAAATGGAGTCACTGCTCAGGTTAATATTTGTTCCCAAGGAGCAGAGTGGAGATCGGAATGCACGCACTTTGCTCCAGGTTCATCCTGTAGAGAATTATTCTGGCGCAAGATAAAACGGGGGAAAAGGGCTGCCCGAACCTACATGACATGTACATGACATGCATGCACACAGGCCCCCCGGGCGTGTGACAGAAGTCCTCCCTTGGCTTCTCTGAGGCCCGTCCCATAGTTACTAATAGCAGTTGCGTCCTGTACTCTCCCCCCATCCCCACCTCCTGCCTTCATTGGCCCTGATGGGTTTGTTGCCAGGCTGTCTCCCAGAGGCCTCTGATCTAATGGCAAGCATTTCTCACCAAAGATGCTACCCTCAATTAGTGGTGAAATTTAAATCTGCCACGCAGAAAGCACTCTGCTCATTTACCCAGGCAAATGAGCTAAATCAGGAGGAAGGTCACAGCTCTAAGTATCCGTCAAAGACCATTTTTAGAGAGGGCTTCCATTTGCGCAGAGGAGATGAGGGCCACCTCTGACCTGCAAACAACGCAGACAAGCTGAATGACAGCCACAGCCCTCAAGCCATGGCTCTGGGGCTCGGCACTCACACTCAGCCACCCCAGCTCGTGCAGCCTCACCTTTCCTCTCCTCACAAACTGCCCCCAGGGCTGAACCTTTCATTTTGGAGTCTCACTGGTAAGTATCAGTAAGAACACCTCCTTATCTGCGGGGCAGAAGAGCCAAAGCTGAATCAGAGAGCAACGCTCTGCAGTGGGCTGGCCCGCAAACGCCATGGGGTTACCGCGATCTGTGCTAACCACAGTCTCAACTCAAAACCACAGACAGAACCCCGGCAAAGACAACAGTGACGTCACAAGGTACCAGAAGAATTCAAGATTCTTTCAAGCCAGACCCACTTTGCAAACAGGAATGATCCAGCTGCTAAAAGAATATGAGAGACAGCTCTGCGGACCCACATTCGCCCTGGCCAGAACCAACCCTTGCTCCTTAGAAGACACGAAACACAAAGGCATGGATAGGGAGCGAAGGGAACCCTTACTGCTTTAGCTCACAGCTTCACAGATGATTATCCCTTCAGGGACTGAAAGGTCTTTTAAACCGTCATGCTCAACATGCTGAAATCAATTATTAAAAGCTGCCTCACTCTTGGTTTTGTACTTGAAGCACAAGAGTGTGCAAACACGCACCAAAATTCATGTACAAGAATGTTCCCAGCAGCGCTATTCACAGCCGCCCCAAACTGGAAAGCACCCAAATGTCCACAAAGAGCAGAATGAATAAACAGATAGCGGATTACTCGTATGATGGAAGAGCACACAAGGAGAACAGTCTCCAATCCCATGGCTGAATTTACAGATTCAACCGTGGGCTGGGTGACTCTCACGGACATCACGCTGAGAGACAGAAGCCACGCACCAAACCGCACATTTGGTACGAGCCCACTTTCAAAACACGAAAAGACAAGCTTACTCCATGCTGTTAGAAGCCAGGAGAGTGGTGATCCCTGGCAAAAGGGTTCTGTGGGAACTACTCACCTTCTGTCCCCTGAACCGGCCACACAGTGGTGCTCGGTTTGCGGCCGTTCACTGAGCTGTAATTTAATGACGGGTGTACTGTGCTTTAATGGACGCTAAACTGCAATAAGAAGTTTTAAAAAACTGCCCCCAGACGCTGTCCGGCCTCATCCCTACTGTTCTGGGGAGATGTCCTGCTTGGGTTTCTACAACCACAGCAAGTCAGCGACAGGCCCGCCAAGATACCGGCTACCACCAACTGAATGATTCCTGGAGACCAGGCATCATGTGAGAACGTCACAAACAGGAGTGCATATACTTCTCAAAAATTCTCTGAAGGAACTATTTTTATTCCCAATTTGGAAGAACAGAAAAACAAAGCTTAGCCAGTTCAAGCCGAAGGCCGGCTATTACCTACGGAAGTCAGGATGCCAGGGGTAACACCAAAGCTTAAGGTCCTACCGCTGGGCTATCTGAATGGGAAACGTGTTTATGTTATAAATGCTGAAGTTACATTAGGCCCTCAAGCTGTTTTCTTTTTCATGCCACTGACCTTTTTGATTGAGTCCAGGCCAGCTGTCTTCTAAGAGCTATCACATTCTGGACTTGCCTAATTGTTTCTTCATGGTGAGATTCAGATTATGCATTTTCAGCAAAGAGACACAGAAGGTTTGGTTGAACTAACAGTAGGGGTGCCAGGTCTGGTCACTTTGTTAAGGTGGTTACCCCCAGATCTCTTCATTATAAAGGCACATTTCCCCTTAGTAATTAATGTTTCGGGTGATATTTTGAGACTATGTAAATATCAAATTCCTTCAGAACTGTTCCCCAGTGATTTTTTTTTAAGGTTTTAAAAATTAACTACTGAGGTATAATTTATATATGATAAACTATATCCATTTGAAGGGTACAATTTGATAGTTTTGAATATGCATACGTGAGTGAAATCATCACTACAATCAAGATACAGAATATTTCCATCATCCCCACGTTTTTCCCATGCCCCCGGCCATCAGTTCCTCCCGCCACTCCTTGCTCTCAGGCAACCACTGATCTGTCTGCTATCGCTACAGATTAGTTTGCATTTACAGAGCTTTATATAAACGGAATCAGAATTTGCAGTCTTTTGTGTCTGGCCTGAACCACTCTCAGCATATAATGCTTCTAAGATCCAACCATGCTGCTGTGCGTAGCTGCATTTCTTCCTTCTGGCCCCTGAGTAGTGATGCAGTCAATGTCTGGATCAGTGTTTATTCACCTGCGAACAGACACTGGGTGGTTTCCAGTTTGGGGCTCTCATGAACAAAGCTGCTAGAAACAGCTGAGTACAAGTCTTTGTATGAATATGTTTTGTTTTCCTTTCTCTTGGGCAAATACCTAGGAGTAGGATGGTTAAGTATACATTTAGCTTCCAATAAACTGCTGAAGTTTTCCAAAGGGAGTCTACCTTTTATATTCTTATCAGCAGTGTATGACGGTTCTAACTGCTCCATATCCTCACTTGGTCCTGTCACTCATTAAATTCCCCAGTGATTTTATTTTTTAAGATTTTATTTATTTATTTTTTTGTCAGAGAGAGAGAGCACGAGCACAAGCAGGGGGAGAAGCAGGCAGAGGGAGAAGCAGGCTCCCTGCCGAGCAAGGGGCCCCATGCAGCACTCGACCCGAGCACCCTGGGATCATGACCTGAGCTGAAGGCAGACGCTTAACCGGCTGAGCCTCCCAGGCATTCCTCCCCAGTGATTTTAAAATCCAATAATGTTCCTTGTCTGAATTAATTGTGCATTTGTGTGATTATGTCTAACTCTCCCACCCCAAACATCATGGGGGACACTTTAGTTCAACCCAGTTCCTAGCATGTAATAGGGGCTTCATTAATATAAAGTCAGTAAATTATCTGTTGAATGAATCTGCAGACTTCCCCCCCAATCCCAACAAAAAGACAGTAAGCTAAATTTTTTTAAAAAAGATTTTATTTATTTGACAGAGAGAGAGATTACAAGTAAGCAGAGAGGCAGGCAGAGAGAGAGAGAGGAGGAAGCAGGCTCCCCACCGAGCAGAGAGCCCGATGCGGGGCTCAATCCCAGGACCCCGGGATCATGACCTGAGCCGAAGGCAGAGGCTTTAACCCACTGAACCACCCAGGCGCCCCTAAGCTAAAATTTTTAAGACCTACTAGTGACTTCTCAGGAAGTTTCTAACTTTTTCTCTTTCTTTTTTCTTTTTTTTTAAAAAAAGATTTTATTTATTTATTTGACAGAGAGAGATCACAAGCAGGCAGAGAGGCAGGTAGAGAGAGAGGAGGAAGCAGGCTCCCTGCTGAGCAGAGAGCCCGATGCGGGGGCTCGATCCCAGGACCCTGAGATCATGACCTGAGCCGAAGGCAGCGGCTTAACCCACCGAGCCACCCAGGCGCCCCTCTTTTTTTTTTTATTTTTTTATTTTTTTTTTTATTTATTGACAGACAGAGATCACAAGGAGGCAGAGAGGCAGGCTAGAAAGAGGGGGGTGGGGGCTCCCTGCTGAGCAGAGAGCCCAGGACCCTGGTATCATGACCTGAGCCGAAGGCAGAGGCTTTAACCCACTGAGCCACCCAGGCGCCCCAAGTTTCTTCCTTTCTATAACCACTTGGTGCTGTGTCCTATATTCTTCTACTAAACCAGAGAGGTCAAGCTTGACCTGATTCTGCTGCCCAACAAGGAGCAGTGCCCCAGAAGGCAAATACAGAGGCCCCTCTTGCATTACACAGCCTGCTTAACGCGGGCAATGAAAGCCCAAGGCTCTGTTGTGTGGCTCAATTCCAGGCCCTGAAGGAAAGGGATTTGAAAAGAAATATAATGTTAACTAACTAGAATTTAAACAAAGACTTGAAAAGAAAAAGAAAAAAAAAAAATGAGCATCAGCTGCAATATTGTGCCCAGGCAGGTGCTGCCTTGAAAAGCCGCGCCCCAGGCCTGTCCCTGGGTGAGAGTCCGTCCGAGAGCAGTGGAAGAGACTAGTAAGGCTGCCACCTTCTCTCTGGCCAGACTAGCCCTGCACTTCATTGACACTGGGGTCTCCCTGTGGCTGATAAAAGATGCTGACCCCTCCCAAGGGCCCGCTTCCTGCTGCATCTGGGTTCCCGGAGCAACAAAACAATCTCTTGGAAATGAGGTCGCATATGCCAAGTGCCCAGTACAATGCCTGGACCACAGCAAGCTCTCCATACATGTGTCAGAACAGAGAGGGGAGAGTTAACGTGGCGGCAGGCCGTCTTTGGCATTATTATTTTAAACAGCAGCCAGGCTTCCCTGGCTGCAGGGACTTTCTCGTTCCACGGGGACAAACTGAAATTAAGATACACTAACAAAACCATGGCCTACCAGTTATTTACACCGTGTGGTCTGAACGCATTATAATTCAAGATGTAGAAGAGGGGCCTTCCGCCCACATCAAACTGCTTCTCCTTGGGAACAATCTCTTTTCTCAGCCCTCTGCGGCACTTGCTAGAGGAACTGGTCATCTCTTAATAAGCCAAGCAATAAAGAAGAGGACTATTAGATGGGAAATCATTTTTGCTACTGCCGCCCCACCCCCTCCCACTGCCAAAAGGAAAAGGTTAAAGATCACAGAACGAGGGGCCAAGGAGGTTTAGTCTTACACATTATTCAGAAAAATCATTCCTAGGGAATGCTATTTTTAGTTCACGGCTGACAAGCGAGGCCACAGGCCCTCGGAACACATGCCCTGGCGCCCAGGGGAGCAGGGCACAAGGCACTCAGCCTCCAGGATACAAGACCTTCCGGGACTGAGGGGCAGTGACACTTGGAAGCTCCCTCAGGGGGTTTCTCTGCTGTAGGATGTGGATGTTTCCCCCTTCCCACACTCTGGCTCAAAACTGGTCCAGAGACCTGGGATTTAAAACCGTTCTGTGACCACAGTGAGGTATACAGATGGCATACTTAGCCTGACAAATTATTCTCATATTCTCAGGAAGACTGTAAGTAGGCTCTAAAACTAACTCCTCCGGTGAGATGAACTCTGGACGGGACTGAACATTCCTAGTTCCTGCCTTGCCAAGGAGAGCGCAGGTTAACTTGGCCAATGTTCTCTTCTTACTCGGGAGTCACGCTGCTGTAGAAGGGAAGCAGGGGCTCCACTGCCCTGACAATTTTCCATGTGGAGGAAAACTGGGGGAAGAAAGTGTTCTAGCCAGAAAAACAAAGTCAGTCTGACCTCCAGCAGTGACCCCAGAGCAGCTGCAGAAGATCCGTGCTTGCTTCCAGCCTGATCCCGTAACTAGAGCAGAAAGTGAAAAGCTGTGATCCTATTAGCACAGCAAGCACAGAGATGGTCTCTGAGCCTGGGCTGGGCTCAAGGCATCTGCAGATCAATGCAAAAGCTGTCCTACCTCCCGGCCATTTCTTGAACACATTCCAATTTTAGGAAGTATGAAACAAGGGTAAGTGAACTGGTCAGAAAGCTCCGGGGGGGGAAAAGGCAGATGAAATCCAAAATGAACCTCCACTCACAGTGCTGGAGAAGACCTAAGAATGTGGTGCTTTGGAGAGGTCCAACAGGGTCCTAACAGCAGCAGCAGCAAATTTTGAGGTGAGAAAGCAGTGATCCTTTCCTTATGGTCTGTGTCTAGGAGGAGCTGGCAATTTACTCACAAACTATGAGGAGGAAACAAGGCAGTCACAGGCACCTGCCGCAGGCCACCCCTGGAATGTGGGGATGATGGCAAACAAAGCTTCTCTCCATAGACTCTCCGAGGCGCCCCCACCCCATCCCTGGCCTCCAGCTCCCGCCACCCTCTTCTCAGGTCTAAATTTAAAATGCAGTTGGCCTGGAGATGGAATCATAAAGATGATGCCTAAGGTATACATGTGTAAAATTAAAACAAAATATAAGCTTCAGAATGGTAGGCACATGATGTCTTGGGGGGGTAGTATTAGCAGAAAACGTAATTGAACTATTTCAGATTACTTCCAGAGATGAGGATTGTAAAGGACTGTCACTTTCTATTTTATATCTGTGTTTATAGTAATTTTTTACTGTGAGCAACCTGATGATTCTTGTAATTAGAAAAAATAGGGACGCCTGGGTGGCTCAGTTGGTTAAGCAGCTGCCTTCGGCTCAGGTCATGATCCCAGCGTCCTGGGATCGAGTCCCACATCGGGCTCC
>NW_019154161.1:4482484-4584657 GCF_002288905.1 Enhydra lutris kenyoni
AAAAAAAAAAAAAATAGTAAGGTGACAGGATGGTTCAAGTTGTCCCAATTCACAATGCTCATGCTCCTGCCTCTCGAACGCAAGGTCTCAGCGGGAAGGTTTTTGGCACCGCTGCTGTGAGACTGGGGCAGGGGCAGCGACCCAGGCCCTGAGGCACACAAGAAGAGGGGCTCCTTTGGGGATTTCTTGCTGGATTTCATTCCCGCCATGGTGGGCAGGAGTGTGAGCTCCCAAGCACCGGCTTTGAAAGTGATGATGCAGTATTTTATGTGCCAGGACAAGCAAAGTGCCCAGGTGTGTAAGACACAAAAACTATGACTTTCGACTGAACTGCTTAGGACAGACCTGGCAAACACATTTCATTTGGAGTGTCCTCTCCAATCAGCTAGCCGAACTGCCTGAACTGCCACATGGAAACGAATCCCAAGACGATTTTTATCATGAGCAAGAGAGGGAGATGGGATGGAGAGGTCAGGTGGCAGCAGAGGCTCTTCTTAAGTGCAAGTACAGTGTAAGTCAGTCAGACCTGGGAAAACACCTAATCCATAATTCATTCAATCATTCCACAAAGTCTCATCAGTCCCAGGCCTCTGCTCAGCCAGGAGCCGCATGATGAGGCAGCCATGGTGGTGTCAGAAGGGGGCTGCGGACGCTGAAGGGATATAGACAGCACACCACGCGAGGTGACATTCTAGAAGACTGTCTAGACTTTTCAAATAAGGTTATCATTCAAAACAGAACAAAACAAAACACATCAAAAGGCAAAGAGAACTGTTCTGACCTGAAGGGACAAAGGAAGCAATAGCCGAATGCACTGTGAACACTGCTTGGATCTCAGAACAAAGTCTCAGCTGTAAGAGAGAGTTTTAAGTCAACTGAGTCAACTTGAACGCGGACTGCATGTGGAACCCTACTGAACTAACGCTATCATTCTTAAAAGTGACAATGTCATTGCAATTATAGAGGAGAAACTCCTTAAGCTTAGGGATATACGCTGGGATTTTTAGGAGTGAAGTGATGTGGCATCCATGGCTTATTCTCAAATGGTTGAACAACAATTAAAATTAGGGGAAGAAAGGGCAGATGTGGCAAAATGTTAACCCCCGGTGAACACTGAGTCACTATCATACTAGTCTCTCAACTCTTCAATGGGTTTTCCTACATTCCGTTTAGAAGCGGGGGAGAAAGCCAAATTACAGGTACCTCCAGTCACTGGCAGAGCCGGACGGGCAGCAGAAAGCAGCAGCAAATGTGCTGGCGACGCTGCCGCCCCAAGCAGCACACGGAGCCCGTGCCTGGGCTGCGGGCCACACGCAGCGCCTCAGCATGAGTCTCCCGAAACCTCGGGGGGAGTCCGTGGAGCCAGGTGCTGTCATCACCCCCAGTTTACAGATGAGCAAATGGCAGAGCAATGATCCCAGACTTGGTCTAACTGCAGATCTGAAGCTCAATATCACTACTCCAAAATGCCTGTCCTAGCTAATCTGCTTCTTTAAGTCCATCAGGAGGAGAAAATGCCACAAGAGCCCCCACACAGGGGAATGCTTAAATGATCTGTGATCCAGCTACTTCCTGGAACATTATGTGGCAATTACATGTCATGTTCTTTGAGGGAGATCCCCTCTGCTTGCTAGATGGGACGCTGCCCAATTCATGAATACTTAAAACCTGTTGCTCTTCAAATTAAAAGAAAAAAAAAAAGTCATATTTTCACTAAGTTGTTAATGACAGGGAGCACGCTCACAAAGCAATGTCTGGCTTAAAAAGTAGTGATTCTCAAAAAATGGTCCCCCAACCCACCTCTAGGTCACTGAATCCTTTTCCTGCAGGAAAACAGGAGTAGGTAAGCTGGTAAAGTCAGGGCTCTTTCGGCTCATCTAAGTTATGCTAGAAAATTTTTAAGAACTATCATACTGCAGGGGCACCTGGGTGGCTTAGTCGTTAAGCCTCTGCCTTCAGCTCAGGTCATGATCCCAGGGTCCTGGGATTGAGCCCTGCATCGGGCTCCCTGCTCAATGGGGAGCCTGCTTCTCCCTCTCCTACGCCCCCTGCTTGTGTTCCCTCTCTTGCGGTCTCTCTCTGTCAAATAAATGAATAAAATCTTTAAAAAAAAACCTACCATACTGCATACTCTGAATTATGTAAAAGTAAAAACCAACACACAAACGCAGAGCAATAAGGCTATCAGGAAACGCAATAGACCATCAACAGTGGTATTCACTAAGTGGAAGGTCAATGAATCTTTAAATTCTTTCTCACAGTTTTTAGCACTTATTGAATTTCTATGAACATGCCTAAATTTTATGAAGAGGAAAAAAATTCTTTTAGGGAAAAGAGCACACAACCCCTCTGGCAAACACGCTAAAGTCATAGATACCACATTTAAAATAGTTCTCTCCTGAAATTCTACAAAAGTACAAACTAATGCGGGATGAGGGGAAGTATGTAACAAAATTTAAAGGCAGGAAGGTGGACAGGCAGGCAGGCCGGAGGGGGGAGGGAGAAAACAATGGAATTAAGGTATTCCAGGTTGAAGACCACTTATTTAATCAACAAGTAATGCATATCGTGTGCCACACTCAGAACAGAGAAGCCTACTCCCAGCAAGCTGAAATGTGCCTGAGAACTACCAGGGAGGTCACATTCAAAGGGCTACTGGCGGTGGGGGGTCTTGGAAGAAGGAGGACAAGTTCCAGAGGCAAGGAGGAACGCGGGATACATTTCACACCACACGAAGAACACATGCAAAGCAGAGAAATACAAAGAAATTCCGCTGGTGGGAATGCAAGCTGGTGCAGCCACTCTGGAAAACAGCATGGAGATTCCTCAAAAAGTTGAAAATAGAGCTATCCTACGACCCAGCAACTGCACTACTCGGTATTTACCCCACAGAGGTAGTGATCCGAAGGGGCACGCGCAGCTGAATGTTTACAGCAGCAATGTGCACAACAGCCAAACTACGGAAAGAGCCCAGATGTCCATCGACAGATGAGTGGATAAAGATGTGGTATCTATATACAATGGAATACTATGGAATGGAATACAGCCTTCAAAAAAATGCAATCTTGCCATTTGCAACGACAGACATTTGCAAGGACATGGATGGAACTAGAGGGTATTATGCTAAGTGAAATAAGTCACTTTCTCAGTCAGAGAAAGACAATTATCATATGATCTCACTGATATGTGGAATTTAAAAAACAAAACAGAGGATCATAGGGGAAGAGAGGAAAAAATAAGATGAAGAAACCAGGGAGGGAGACAAACCATGAGAGACTCTTAATCGTAGGAAACAAACAGAGGGTTGTTGGAGGAGTGGGGGTGGGGGATGTGGTAACTGGGTGATGGGCATTAAGGAGGCACGTGATGTGATGAGCGCTGGGTGTTATATAAGACTGCTGAATCACTGACTTCTACCTCGGAAACCAGTAATACATCGTATGTTAACTTAAATTTTAAAAATTGGGGAAAAAAAGAAATTCAGCTTGTATTCTCGTAAAACAATTTAAAAATTAATGCTTGTTGTAGTATAAAACAGAAAGTGGGGGAGAGGAAAGGAAGAACGAAGGGAAAGAGGGACAGAGGAGAGAGGGCCAAGCAGACCGCTGTAACAGTACTGTACACGGGAGGGGGCAAGACTGTGGCCTGCATCTGGGAGGCAGTGAGGCAGCAAGAAGAGCTTTTTGGTAGAGAACTGTCGTGTAATCAGGAGGGACTGCGGAGCGTTATGGTGGGGAAGCGGAAGTGAAATGGAGGGGACAGAGCTCAGAGATGATAAAGCAGAAGTGACAGACTTGGGAACCGATTGGAGATGACCCTGCAGGTTTCTTGGTGACAGGGTGGACAGTGGCACAGTCTCACAGAGCTTTAAGAAAAGCAGCAGCTCGGTAGTGGCTGGTGGTGAAGCCTTAAACCCACAAGGATTCGCAGGCAGAAGGGCAAGGAGAGGCCCAAGTGCATCCGTGGACGGCAAACCATGAGTCATGGGCTGAGAGTGAGAGAAACGAGGTGGGTGGGGCAGGTCGAGGCCACTGACGTGCTCAGCAGAGGGCAGGTGGGTGATGTCCCCGCACCCCGGGCTACAGCAGATAAGCCACGTAAGGAGACCATTCACACAAGGCTCCCAGAAAAGGGAAAGCTCTCCCTGACAGGAGAAAAGCAACTAATATACACTGAAGGAATCAGGGAGTAACGCTATGGGGAAAGCGTAGCTTAGTGCACACCACCGCCTTCCCCAAGGCATCAGCGCGAACGCCTGACAACCTGACGTGCCGCGCCACATGGTGTGATGCATCGAGGACACAGCGTCGCTTCCCTGCTGTTTCTGCCCAAGGTGCAAATACGAACCTAATCATGAAGAAAACAGCCCCAAACCACCAAACTGACGAGGAACCTACTACAAAATAATGATCTGTATTCTTGAAAATTATCAAACCCATGCGGCGCCTGGGGGGCTCAGTTGGAAGCATCTGCCTTTGGCTTGAGTCATGATGCCAGGGTCCTGGGATGGAGCCCCACATCGGGCTCCTTGCTCAGTGGGGAGCCTGCTTTTCCACCCCCCGCCGCTCCCCTGCTTGTCCTCTGATAAATAAAATCTTTAAAAAAAACAAAAAACAACAATAAATTATCAAGGCCATGAAAAATAGACTAAAGTATTCTAGATTAAAAGAGACTAGAGGCTTGACAACTAACCCTATCGTGTGGTGCAGGGTTAGGTCTTGGACCAAAATAACTTTTGTGTTTCGCTATGAAGGACACGACTAGGACAACTGATGAAATAAAGACATCCACAGACTGGGTAGGTTAGTGCTGGGTCGGTGCTAATGTCCTGAGTGTGACAGCTGTTTGGTGATTATGGAAGAGAATGTTTTTAGAAAATAGCCACAGAGGCAGTTAGAAATAAAGGTGCATCAGATCTGCAAACTTCCAAATATTTCAGAAAAAAGATACAAATAAATATACAGAAAGAATGGTGTGGGGAAACTGGCAAAATCCTTTTAAGGAACCTGGGAATTTTTGTAACTTTCAATTTGTTTAAACTTAAGATTTTTATGCCTTTCCAATAAGTATAAAATAACCTCAAAACAGAAAGTTCATGAAAAAGTGCCCCCCCTCCCTGAGCTGACACAAAGTGTCTCTCTGAAGTGCTAGGTCAACAAGTACAGGCTTCAGTCACCTGAATCGAATCTCTGTGCAGATTTTCTCCTTACCCAAGGGAGAGGTGCCAGAGAGAAACGGACATAAGACCGGGGTCAAAAAGACGGACAGGGAGAAAAGGCTTTGGGAACAGAATGAACTAAAGCAAGCTGCAGATGTGCTACGATTAGGTGAAGTGCTTACTGTGACTCAGCCCTGGTGTGCTGCAGAGAAAACCCTGGAAAGAACTACAAAGTCTTTAGCAGGCCTCAACTTGAAGCCTCTTTTCCCTGATTTGGCACATCCTAAGTAAATATTAACGCCGTCGTGCAGCTTAACAGGATGCCGCTGAAACTGCGTGCAAAGCCTGGGACACACACGGTACTGAGCATCGCCAGAGAACACTGGAATCAGGGAGAACACAGAGCAAGGCTCTAACCCCGACCCTGGTTTCGAGTTAGTGGGAGCCTGTGTTCCTGAGCGCCCCTGTCAATGCTTCACAGCTGACAGAACCACGGGCCTGCGACACTGGCTTCTCCTCCAAGTCAGCAGCTCTGAAAGCGCCCATGAGAAAACCGAGGGAAATAACGGCATGAAAATGGAAGCTCCAAGGGTTTCCAAAGAGACGGAAGAGACACATCATGGGATCCCACTAAATGAACGAAATGGATGTTTTCAACCCAGGGAAAATCTCGTCACTGTAGGAACAATGTGGAATACAAGAAGACGGCTGGCGCGTTAGCACCAAGCTGTCAGTGGACTTGAAACAGAGCTGCCTGACCACAAGACAGCCAAGGATCCTCTCCAGTTTTTGACCTCAGGGAAAAAAAAAAATCTGTCAGTAACAAATCTCAGGCACCTGCTCAATGGCCAAGGGCTGTAACGGTCACCACCATTCCTGCGCTGTATTAAGCCAAAGTACACTAGCACTTGTGTCCAGTGTGGCGCTGGGGACACAATGCTAATATGATGCTTCCCCTGCCCTCAAGCAGCTGACAGACCCGTGAGGACCCACACCAATGGGCTGCCCGCTGTGCCAGGGAGCTGACGGAGCACAGAGGGGCACTGCACACCAGCCGCAGCCGTAGTCCTGAGAACCGGAGGCCCCGCACACTGAAAGGTCGAACAGATCCCGTATGTCAGCCTCAGAACCAAGTGCAGATGGACAGCCGTCCAGACGGCTAGCTCCTTCTCAGAAAGCCTCTCACATTTAAGGTGAGATGATCCCAGAGTCTCCAAATGGCTCAGGCCCCTAGAAAGTATCCTGCAGGCAGTGAAAGCCGGCATCGCTCTGAGCGGCACTCTTACCTGTGGCTTCGATGTACTCAATACATCGCTCAATAAAAACAGGGATGGGCTTCTCTGGAGTCACGACAGTTGTCAAGGGCACCCCAAAGTAGTTACTCTCCCAGGTTGCCTTTGTGATGGATGGCCGGGGTTTGGGCTTTGGTTTCTGTATAGGAAAGAGAAAAGAAAGCACAAAAACAGAGTTGAGTATCAACTCAACAGCTCAAACATTAGTAAGGCTTCTAGAAGAGAACTCACGGTGGTGTGGAAACTGCTGGAAAGACTCTGAACAGGACAGAGACCCACTCGTTCTTCTCACTTACTTTGTAATTTCTAGCCTCCAAATATCACACAAGATGCCAACAAGCTGACACACAGTCACACCTCCAGTGTGAGACTGCATTATCAAAACAAAGGTGTTTATAAGAAGCAGGCCATGTTTAGTTAGTAACAATGAGATGACTGTCCACATCCTTTATCAGGGGTGCCCTGGAGTAAACAGGAAGTTTTCCAAACATCCCATATGGATAATGAATGTTATATACTCAAGGATGGCTAAAATCTTTAAAAAGATAAAAGACAGAAATGAGAATGAGTAATTTCCTCATTCCAGAAAAGAAAAAGAGCATGCATTCTGCTGGGGCTGAAAGCTCCAAGGGAGACCCTCCTTTGATACATTGGCCTAGGGTTAATCCTCAGCCGTTTAGGAATGAGGGATGGATAAAACCAACTAATCAAACAGGACAAAGAAAAGAATACTCTGTCCCTTGCCCAGTAGGTCCCTTCCTCGGCAGCAGGCGGAGCAGCAGCAGGGGTAACTACTTCGATTTGAGGGCTCACTAGGTGCCAAGCAAGTCCCAAATACTATTTCTTTTAAACCTCAGGACATTACACTTTACTGAGAAAAATGTCCCACACACCCGCTCAAATGACACAACTGGCAAGTGCCAGTGCTGGGAGTCAAAACCAGGAGGGTTTGTCTCCAAAGCTCATGCTCATAAACACTACTGAGATACTCTGTTCCCAAACTGATCAATCCTTTTATTTTGAAGCTCACGTAAGGAAAAAATGCTCTAAATAAATGGTCAATTTCATAAAAGCCACAGAAATACACCTAAAATTTTGGTCTTTCGGTAAAATAGCTAGGTGAGCATCTTTAGGTAAAATATCCGAGGAGGAGGGTAACCAAAGGGGATCAAGGTAAATGGACTCAGGTGTAGCTCCAGCAATACAGTTTCATCTCTAAGTTAAGGAGACCAAATTAGAAGAGCAGATATAGGGGCATGTGGGTGGCTCAGTCAGTTGAGCACCTGCCTTCTGCTCAGGTCATGATCCCAGGGTCCTCAGATCGAGTCCTGTATCGGGCTCCCTGCTCAGCAGGGAGTTAGCTACTCCCCTTGCCCCCCGACCTGCTTGTGCTCTCTCTTGCACACACTCTCTCTCAAATAAATAAATAACATTTTTAAAAAAGATTTTACTTATTTATGTGACAGAGAGACACAGTGAGAGAGGGAACAGAAGCAGGGGCAGTGGCAGAGGGAGAAGCAGGGCTCCCTCAGAGCAGGAAGCCCAATGCGGGGCTCGATCCAGAATCCTGGGATCACAACCCGAGCCGAAGGCAGATGCTTAATGACTGAGCTACCCAGGTGCCCCCAATAAATAAAATCTTTAAAAAAAAGGAGCAGATTTATTACAAATGTATACAACCTATATAATTTAAAAGCATTTAGGGGTGGGGCTCCTGAGTGGCTCAGTCAGTTGGGCATCTGACTCTTAACTTCGGCTTGGGCTGTGATCCTGGGGCTGTGGGATCAAGCCCCACCACAGGCTTTGCGCTCAGAGGGGAGTCTGCTCCCCCTCTCCCACTGCCCCTCCCCTGCTCACGCACCGCTGCACTCTCTCAAATAAATGAATTTTTAAAAAAGTGTTTAGGGGAGGGGCGCCTGGGTGGCTCAGTGGGTTAAGCCTCTGCCTTAGGCTCAGGTCATGATCCCAGGGTCTTGGGATTGAGCCCCGCATCCGGCTCTCCGCTTGGCAGGGAGCCTGCTTCCTCCTCTCTCTCTCTCTGCCTACTTGTGATCTCTGTCAAATGAAAATAAATAAATAAAAAAGTGTTTAGGGGATCTTTGCATAAAATCCACTAAAGGGGATAATCACCTAGCTTCTAGGTCCAATTTCTTTCCTCATCCTGCCCATCCTCATTCCTTCTGGTACCTCTATTTATATTGGGAACAAATCACTTCCTGTTTAGTCTGAGATTCTTTGAGGACTTCCTGTGCAAACAAGTGGCAAAAAAAAGAAGAGTGAGAATAAAATGTGCACGAAAGAAGGAACAAGCCCATGTGGGCTGGGGTCGGGCATTATCTGTAATGAACACCCAAAGGCGAAGCAGAGCTGGCTAACTGATTCAGTCAGGAAGACGAATGCAATGGAAATGGATCCTGGGGTCCCAGAGAACCATGCCCTCCACAAGGCCTACCCCTGTCCCTGTCCCGCTCCCCATGAAATCAGCCGCACAGTCTCTCAGGTTGCAGGGAGTGGCTGCCGCTATCTCTAGGCTCTGACCCAGACTTTCACCAAAGAAGTAAGGAAAAGCAAATCGATGATTTATGATATATCTTTACATGAGATAATTTAACCAATCTAGACTCTCTAGACTCGGGCATCTTCTACTTAGAAGAAGTACAACAGAAAGAATTTAAGGGTTGACATCTTAACAGACCTGAATTTGAATCCTGAGAGACAAGTCCCGTGACTCTGGGCAAGTGACTTAGCATCTCAGGGACAGCACCTCCTCACAGAGGGGTCTGAAGGTGAAATGTGTGGGACCTGGCTCAGGGCCTAGCAGACAGTAGCCATCCAATAATTTGAGGAAAGAGAGGGGGGAGTGCTTCTGTTGTCACACATTGTTGCAACCGGATAACCATGAGTCAAGCTATGGTCTCCTTTAAAAATGCCATACAGTTTAAATTATTAGCTCCAGAATCTGCATATACAAGGAAGCCCGTCTGGATTCCAGCGACATTCTTTTTATCAATCTCAATCCTGCAGAATTCGCCTGTCAAAACCAACACAACAACAGCACTGTGCTTCAGTAAAACTGATGCTTCCAAATAAACTGTTAAGGGATTAAAAAATGGAACTTTAAGAGAAGCTGCAAGGAAGCAGCTTTTCTAATCACCATTAAGGCCTTCTAACCAGAGTTCTAGTAAACAGATAATAAATTTTGATCTTGTACTTCCTCTACCTTCTCAATACTACGACAAGATGAGGTGTGTTCTAACGATCTAAGTTAGCTAGAAAATTTACCCTCCATCAACCGAGTACTATGTGCCGGACCCCTGCTTACGTTCTTTAGATTGCACTCCAGAGTCAAAACAGATCTGTACATGTGGGTTTTAAGAACCCCATTTTACAGATGAAGAGGCTGAGTCCTAAAAAAAATTCAGTTACTTGCCCAAGTCAGTTCTGACTCCAAAACCTGTGCTCTGAGTCACTGTGATTCGCTGCCTTCCTCTGAAAGTTCCTGGGAGAGGCAGAATGAGTAAATGGATAACGGAATAAATGATTAAGAATACAATGACAACCTGGAGACTTTCTAGGGTAATAAAGACCCACTCACACAAAATCCCAGGGATCTTTAAGCTGGAAAAGGAAAGAAGAGAGACCTATGCAGTTATTTCAAATAGCTACAGAACTATCCATTGAAAGAGATCATTTTATATGGTTCCAAAGGGTTATGTTGGGAGAGATAAGAGGAGAACACAGATAGGCAATTCTGGCCAATATAAAGAGAAATTAAAAAAAAAAAAATCCCCAGCTGTTTAAAAAGGAAGGGACTGCTCTGTAAATACTCAAAGCAGAGACCGAACTACCTGCCATACCCATTGTCAAGGAGATCCTGCCATGGAAGGCGAAATTGGACAACTGCCCTTATCCCCCTCACCCCAGAGAATCCAAGATCTAACTCAGTGCCTTTATTCATTCAGCGCACAAAATGCGGGAACTGAGTGAGCTGTCACAACAGCACCAACTCCCCTTGCTAAAGGACATGGATTCTCTCATATTTAAACTGTGATTTACCGAATGTCCAAACGAGACGAATGTCTCGTTACTCCGAGAAGTAACTGAGGGCTCTGTAGGGTGTCACAAAATTCGGATGGGAATTCTTGCACAACTAGTTCTAGACCTTTCCAGTAAGGAAATCAGACATTGTGGTGCACACGAAGAGGTGGGCCAGATTGCTGATATAACAAGCAACACATCAGGCATCTGAAGGGTTACTGGGCACATGTCAGATGGAAACGCCACTCTTTTGAGTGGCCTGCCAGCTGTCTCAGTCCCCAGTCAGACATGGGTCGCTCATTATGGAGTCCCTGAGGCACTCAGAGCAGCAGGCCCCTGGAGAGGAGAAAGTAATACCATCCCAACATCAATCTTCTTTTGAGGGCACTCACATAGCAGGCTGAATGGAAAAAGGCATCTAGCCAGAGGAAAGCAAACCCTGAGAATAATCGACACATCTGCAGCTCTCAGTTGAGTCTTACTGGGTCGGAAATGGAAACTGGTGATTAACTAGGAGTGGCCCCATGCAGGACACTGCTAGGTGCTCTGCACAATTATCTGAAACCTCACCACCATCTTCTTCTAGGTAAGGGTTATCAGCACCATTTTCTGGGCAAGAAAATGCGCTCAGAGAGATTCACACCCAGTGCTGAGAGCCAGGACCCAGGGCCTAGTGATCTATGAACACCAAAGCCCCTCTCTGCCCTACGAGAACTCCACGATGGGACGCCATGACCAAAACAAAGCGCTGGGTCAGTCTGAGCCACCTTCATCTGTCCTTGTGGATAGATACATTTTTTGAATGAGCAACACAGTCCATTGTTCTTTACTTCAATTTCCTCAAAAACATGCAATTCTTAGGCTTGGTAATACCCAGGTGGCAAAGGAAACAAAGAAATGAACCAATAGTTTACACCAGTGTGGCACTGCAAAGAAACAGTGACGAACTTGCCGCTGGCCCCTTGGCTTCTGAAACAAGGAAAGAGCATCAAGGGAAACTCCCAACTTTGTCGGACTCAGAAAACATCTGTCACCTGCCTGTGGGGTGGTAAGCCCACTCCATGGCCCCTCCGAGTCCACAGAGGCAAGAAAAAGGTTAGGAAGCCAGCCAAAGAATAAGAAGCTTCCATCGGGCTGCAAGATGACTGGGTTTCAGGGCCTGATATGCAGAGGGCACTCATTAAATTTCCTGAACAAAAACAAGTTTCCAATAATGCACAGGGCCAATATCTTTTTATATTTTTTTTAACTTCAGCTGAGATGAGGACGATCTGTGTGTGTACAGAGGCTTTTTCTTCTCCTAACATAGGGTTGCTCTCCTGAAGACATGAGGAGGTGAGGCTCAGAAGGTCTTATTCATATCGACAGTACACCCCAGACTCCCTTTAAGAAAAAAAAAAAAATAACAGCTGAGGTGATCGATTCCCTACATCACTGTGTGGACACTGAATAAAGGACAGTCATTTATGTACACATACAACTACGTTCCTGCTGGAGTCAGTTCCCAGAGAGCAAGGATCTTAGCATTTTTCTTTTTTAATGAATTATGCCCGAGGTCACACAGCAAACTAGCAGAAGAGCTAATACTACACCAAAGTCATCTCTCACCCTCAACCAACTTATAATCCAATCAGTAAGAGATGAGATACATCCCTAGCAAATGAAGCCGATCTAGGTATCAGATGAGTTAATAACTGAGCCACAAAGAAAAAGAGAGTCTCCTAAGACTCCAGTGGGGAGGTCAGCCATTCTTTCTGGATAAAGAACATTCAATCTTCTGTGGGAATAGCAGGTAGTTATTTAGTGACCCTAAGCTGACAACCTCAAATACTCTCCTGGTCTCTATAAAATACCTTCAATACATATAAAATTACTGATCTAGACTTCAGAGTCCGAAAATATGATCACTACAGTTGTACCACCTAGCACAGTCTTTTAAATGCTTGGTAACCCATCTAATGAAGGAAATAAAAAACAGAAAAGAACACAAGCTCTTGGAGTCTTTTTTCTTTTTTTTTTTTTTTTTAAGGACAAATGTCAGGGACCTGGGTGGCTCAGTTGGTTAGGTGTCTGCTTTCAAATCAGGTCATGATCCCAGGGTCCTGGGACTGAGTCCTGCATCAGGCTCCCTGCTCAGCAGGGAGACTGCTTCTCCCTTTACCCTTCCCCCCTCCTCGTGATCTATCTCTTTCTCAAATAAATAAATAAAATCTTTTTTTTTTTTTTTAAGATTTTATTTTTTTATGAGAGACAGCAAGAGAGGGAACACAAGCACGGGGAAGCTGGAGAGAGAGAAGCAGGCTCCCTGCTGAGCAGGGAGCCCGATGCCGGAGCTCGATCCCAGGATCCCGGGATCATGACCTGAGCCGAAGGCAGATGCTTAACAACTGAGCCACCCAGGCACCCCAATAAAATCTTTAATAAAGGACGAATGCCATATACTGAATGCAGTCTGGAACAGGGACGGTGTCCTCTGAATGAGGACAATTTTCCCTCTCTAGAGTGATTTTTAGCAAAGCCCTAGAGAGAGAGAGAGAGAGAGAGAGAGAGACACACACACACACACACACACACACACACATACAGACATGCCCGTAGTTTGCCAAGTTGTGTAGTGGGAGACCCTGGACTAAACATAAGTGGTAGGAATCAGAAAAACCAAAAGATTCCATACACTACATTACTATAGGTTCCCCACAAAGCACCTTCTTGCATTCTATATTCAACATTCCAGCTTTCTGATTAGCAACAATTCTCTCATAATTTCCAACAGATCTTCAAAAGAAACTTTTCAATCAAGTTTCTCACTCGTGCCCTAAATGTATTCTTGGTTAACTGGTGCTCCCCCTTCTGGCTCTGCAAAAAAAAAAAAAAAAAAATCTAAGCCCAAGTTTAAGAAAAAACCTGATGGCGTTCTTAATTCTCACTGGCAAAGCCCGTTATGAAAGCACAGATGCTTACTAGACTTGGGCTCCGTCGCGCCGGCAGGCAGTATTATGACCCAGTCACCCACTGTCTTGCAGCATATCTTTATTTAGGGATAGAAGAGGAAGTAGCACAAAGTCTCGGCCTTCCTAGCATCCCTAATCCTCTGCCATGATGGAAGAAGAAAGATGTGTCATCCCCTTACAGGCCCCAAATAAAGTGAGACCACAGCTTTTTTGCTCTAGAAAGGTGTGAAGTCTGGCAAATCTGGGTCACTCCCTGCTGCTGTCTCAGACCAAACAGCCAGTGCGACAGGGGGCTAACTAGAAAGGAGGGCCCACCAGTTTCTAGGAAAGTTTTTTACACACATCCTGCCTGATCCGACACATACTGGATTTGGACTTCTCAGAGTTCTAGGTCAGTTTTTACCTGCTTGCCTCCTCTCAAATACTGAATCAAATGGATTCAGAAGACCTTTCTCGATGGAAGCGGAGGTGATTCTTCACTGCAGCTGAAATACTTTGCGTTCCTACCAAGATATTTCAGTATCACTAGGTGCTGGACAAGAACAAGTTGGTTCAGTGATGATCAGAGCAATTCTCTGCTCTTTGAAAAACAGACTTGGGTTGCCTATTGTAGTTTTTTTTTTTTAAGAACAGGTGTGCTATAAGCTAAGGCCCATAGTTAAAGATAGTCTATTTTTGTCACCAAAAACACACTACAGCAGCTCTTCAGGCTTAAAATAAACCGAGAAAATGCGTGACACCAGTTCAAAACAATTTCTCAAAGTTCCAGAGGCTATTTCAGTGTCTCCAAGCCTTTTTTGTCCTCTAGTCAACTAGACTCTGAAGCCAGAAACAAACGGCACCAGGCCTTTCTTAGAGAATAGTGCGGGGAAATGGATTTTTTTAGATCATAATCACAGTCCTTTGAAATGAACAAATTAACTAGACTGATCGGTCCAAATGTGTACCTGGCTGTTACATTCTACCGTCTTCCTTGCGGGCCGGATTCTCAGAGCCCTCTGGAAGTGGAAGTCAGAAGAGCGGCTTCAAAAATCTCCACTCCTCCGTCTAGTAACCACACTAACGTGGGCGGTGGCAACGGACAATGCCGGGTACGGGCCTGGCTCCCAGTAAGTACGCAGTGCACTGAGGGAAGTGTAAGACCCTTCCCACGGTATTCGCAGCCCTCACTCTCTGCAGTAGCCCCTCTAGGTTTCTTTCAAGTGTTCCCCCCACCCGGGCTCCAAGTTCCATACTGTTTTCTCAAGAGCTCTCCCCACAAAACCTCCATCTTCACTGCCTTTGTCCTCCTCACCCCGTAAGTGCACCGGATGGACACAACCACCACACACACAGCGCTCAGCACAAAGCCAGGTGCACAGGTGCTCACGAAACCACGTGCACTGAATGCTTCTTTCCAAAAATAAATGGACGAGCATATGTTTTGGGGGCAAAAGTATTTCTTTTAAAAGATAACAATTCTTTCAGGAATCAGAAAATCCAAGGCCAAGTAGGCACCCCCACCCAATCTGTAAGACCGCGGCATTTATTTGCCTGTACAGCCCACTGAGTAGGACCAGCCCCTTCCGAAGCACACACTGAGTCTTTCCTGAGCAGGTTACAAAGAGCTCATATTTCATACCATTCAGCTTGTCTGTCAAAAATGCAACATCCCTCCCTGGGGAGCTAGCAGTCCAATTCCCCAGCTGGTTTTTATTCACACTAGAAACTTTAACTCCGTTCTCGGCCTCACAAAATGAGAGCTGTGTCCACACAAAGCCACAACAACCAGCCGATTCACTGAATCCAATGAAATAAACCAATTCACTGGGGGGGCAGGGGGGAGACACAAACTGTCAAACTGGTTACTTGGTGCCTTATAGACCAAACAATGCGTGATTGAATTGGTTTGCTTTTCAATAGGTTGTCTTGTCATGTGGTAGCTACAGTGAGTGAAAGATTTTCTTTATCATTCTGTTTTGTCTTTTTTTTTTTTTTTTTAAACACAAAGATAAGAGCACATCAGATAGAAGGGTGAATAGCCAATAATGTCCTCTCTTTAAATCCGTGGTCAAACACACTAAATTCAGCAACTCGAGCTACCCAAAAGGCACATTTTGTGGAGCAAGATTCCCCAGGCCGTTTTTTTGGTTTTAAAACGAGACCCTGCCGGTCCTGATCTCATCTTTGCAAACGCATGGTACTGAGAGACAGAGACCATGCGCAACACCAACTCTTTCCAGACAAAGCAGCTATTCATGGGCCCCACTGAAGTGCAATCGTAGATTTTCAATTTCATTCAGCTGAGTGCGGAAGGCTCCCACTATGAGGGTGGGTTGCTAAATGGTTCAGCTGGGAAAAGGACCCAGAATGACAGTCAGCTTTACAGTCTGCACTTTCATTAACAGAAATGAAAGCGATTCCCTCACACTCCAACTCCAGTTTTACAGTGAAGAGCTAATCTAGCAAGTCAGCCAAGGGAGCTGGGAGATTTCTCTTTCTCCACATCACACTGGTACCCAGAGCATAGCTTTTTGTCGTTGTTGTTAGGGCTGTTGCTAGGGTAAGTGCCGAGAAAGCTCAGTAACACACAGGGTTAAAACTTACACAAAAGGGAGGGACAATGCTGGACCCCCAGGCCCTCGGCTAGGCCAGACCAGCACTCTCTTCTCTTTGAAGACGGCAGGCCCGTTTTTACCTTCAGGCCTTTCCTTGCCTCTGCGGCTTCAGCCCTACTCACTACTCACCCTCCGAGCTCTCGTTAAACACCAACACCGCCATGCCTACCACCTGCCCAGGCTGCAGGCCGCTCAGTGTCGCATGTGCACGACCTCACTCCGCTTCTCACAGCCGTCTGAGGAAGGCGCCACAGTGTTCTCCCTTTCTGCCCAAGGGATATGGAGAAGGGAATCCCGTGCCCCCAGTCCCAGTGAGGGAGCGGAGGAGTTGGGATTGGACTTTAGCCCCTGCCCCAGAACCCGAGTCCCTAATCACTCCACACACTGCGCTCGCTCCTTAACTGCCCTGGCCTGGGCCTGGGATTTCTGCTCTGCCCAACACAGTGCCCCCTGGGCAGACCACCTGTTTTCGGTAGTTATATAGATTTTGCTGCCTCAACTGGGAGCTCCGGTCTGGGCAAGAAGGATCTGTGCCATTTCCCCAGTGGTGTCTGGCATGCAGGAGGCACTAAGTGTGTTTTCCATTACCTTCCATTACCAACTGGCTCCCCGCTCACTTCAAATAAATACTGTATTGCTTTGTCATGCCAATAAAAATCAAAGGCCAAATCCCCCACGTAGGGTTGGCTTGGCATTCTCTGCCCCGTGGTATCTTGCTTTTCCAGTAAAACAAGTGTCAGTCGGCTTTCTTAAGGCAGCAATTTTAATAGGAGGTGCGCCCCAGTGGGGAAGAGAATAAAGGCTCTGCTTTATCTGTGCATTAGGATGACAAAGCAGCAACACTCATTTCAAAGCACCATTTTCCAAGGCAGGAAAAGACAATTTCACCTTTTACTCACACTTTCCAAAGGATACTCCTGAACCGACTTCTGGCACGCTATTGCTCTTGGGCCAGAGGTAGCATTTTTATTTGCCTTGAAGAGGTGTGGCCCGCATAACTAACAGACGGGAAGTCGAAGTCGATCATTTCTTGCGTGCTGACCCAGCAACCCTGGGTAAGGAAGTCCTAGGTGAGGAAGTGGCTCTTTAAACACATGGACACCGGCTGCTTTCTGGAGCCCACCGCACGTGCTCTTTAAAGCATGGCTTGTCTGGGAATGTGTCTTAAAAAGCATCATCTTCAACAAGTATTAAAAATGTAGCTAGAAGCCAGAAAATCAGTTATAATTCAGTGTGCTATTATGCCGCCCTCCTAATTCCCAGGTGCGCAAACACCCCCACAAATTAAGACTATCAGCATTTAGATAAGCTATTCTGGTAACAGTCTTCATCAGGAGTGGAGGAAGAGAAGAAAAGTCAAAACGTTCAAAATGTTTGGATTCCGGTATCGTTAAACAGGGGAGCTCTGAGGAAATACAGGGGGCAGGTGAGGCTACTTTCTGACTTCCTAAGAACTGTTTTCCATGGGTCTGCCCACTACTAACCCTCGCAGAACAAAATACTGAAGGCGGTGAAGGAATCCCAGTGGAAAAACAAAACAATGGGAAATCAAATGCCTATGATATTTACTAATGTTCAATTCAGAGGGGTAGAGGAACAGAACACAGAATGATACCACTATGCCCTCTCTGAAACTACACTGGTAAGAAAATTCTGGAAGCTCCAGCCAACAGTGATTGGGGAGCACCATGGATGCTCTCAGGGAACATAGAGTGAATACATTCTTCTTGGGAGGCCATGGCACCATGTTCCTCCATCTCCGAGGGCCCTCTTAACCAGTAAGAGCTGGAGAACTAGCCTTCAGGTGATCTTTTACAACAGAACTGTCAAGTCTTGGGGAACCTGGGTGGCTCAGTGGGTTAAGCCACTTCCTTCGGCTCAGGTCATGATCCCAGGGTCCTGGGATCGAGCCCTGCATCGGGCTCTCTGCTCAGCAGTGAGCCTGCTTCCCCCCTCCCCCCGTGCCTGCCTCTCTGCCTACTTGTGATCTCTGTCAAATAAATAAATAAAATCTTTAAAAAAAAAAAAGAAAATGCCGCAACCTTTACAGGTCAGTGAGAGGAAGGAGCTTTTCTGAGTCGTACGGGTGAATGTTTACTTAGCAGTTGGAGACTGAAGCTGCAATTTTAGATTCTGGTGTTTGCATAAAGGAAGAACAAGCATGTCGTCACCGGCCTGGCTACTTGTCAGGATACTGGCAAGCTCTACACGACCTGCTCACTTTGGTCATTACCTAACTATTGTTTTGGACAATGACAACTCACACTCAAGCTGTGTGTAAGGTCCTCACTACTGGCGGCTGCCGGAGTAGCAATCTGAGACACTGTCTATTTCACGCTAAGTCACGGAGTAAATACACACACAGACCAATTTCTTTTTTACCGGAATAAGCCGTCCTTGAAAAATCATCATCACCATCATCCATCAGCTCTCACTGAGACACTGTGTGAACCACTGCCGTGACTCATTCTTCAACTGGCGTCTTACCTTAGTGTTCCTCCTCAGACTGCGAAGAATATTCCTCCGCCTTGGATCTTCGTCTGTCTCATAGGGAATGACGGCATTGTCCCCTTTATAACCTTGAGATGCCTGATCCTCCTCTTTCTTCCGGATGGGCCCCAGCTCGTCGTCGCTCCCCACACTGAAGCTGGTCCGGTAACGGGCAAACCTCCCCAGCCGGCTGCATCTCGCCCTGTACAGCACGGGCTTGCTCACAACGGAGACCTTGCGGCCGCGCTCCAGAGAGCTGGTGTCCATTTCACTGTCAGAGCCATTGCCACTGCCATTGGACTGGGCTTTGTTGATATTCCGAATGGTGATGATTTTGCCTTGGGTGCTGTCATGGGGCACTGAGTATATGTTTTCTTCTTCATTCCTTGGCTTCACCACAGCATCCATGGGTTCAGCGTAATCGGAAGGATCAAACCCATCTGGAGGTAGCCAGGTGCTAGAGGACACAGACTTCCTCTGTCCATCTCTATGGCCTTGGTCTAAATAAGACAGATCCCCCTTTGTGATATCGAAATGCACGGGAGGCTTTGGCTTGACGGGTGGAGGTACTTTGTTGTTCAGTTTACTCTCAAAATTACTCATGATGAAAGACAGCCCATCATTTCCCTCCAGTTCCATAGAGAGCTTAGAATGGTCTTTGGACAGAGAGGGCAGTGATGTGTCTTCTCGAAACAAGCTGTAAGAAGGGGGTTCGATATCCTCTTCCGAATCCTGCAGGTTTGAGTTGCAGAGTGGAGAGCCCGCTCGGGGGGAGTTAAACACCTCTTCCGTGGTGCTACAGGCCTCTGCAGCGTTATCGTACATGTGAGTAGCCTCGATTATGTTCTTTTTATCCACCACATCTTTAAAAAATGGGTGGAAGAGCTCAAGTTTATGCTGGGGTTGGCTACAGGGGATGCTTGTGAACCTTCCGTCGATTTCTTGAGCAATCTCCTCTCCCTCACTCAGCTGTTCCCGACTTAAGTCATTGTCCAGGACATCTCCAGCGCCGTCAGCGAGTGCAACCAGCTGAATGGGGATAATATCCTGCACTTCACAAAGAAAGGCACGTAACATAGCCAAGGAGGCCTTACGTTTGGCTGAATAAAAAATAATGTACCCATGGACCAACCGGCTTTTTCTGATGCTAAATGAGGAATGGTATGAAAGAACAGACAGTTCGATGCGCTTCTTGTGGAGTCCGATTGGTAGTTCAAGTAAAACAGAGTTGTTGCTTCCACAATGGGAAGACTTACAGGTTTGGGACTGAAGGACAGGAAAGAGTATGTCATCTGCACTGAAAGGGTCTCCACACATCAGACACATGACAATTCGCAGGTCGATGTCAGCCAGATCTTTGATGCTCGCGGTAGAACTGACCAGGTTTAAGTTACGCTTGGAGTCCAGGAGTCCTTTCAAAACTTGACTGATTTGCTTTTCATTAATGTTGCGTCCATAACCAATGCCAGCAGAAGCAGGGTCGAGAAAGACACACTGCAGTTTGCTGGCAATCTGCTGACCTTGTTGTATTAAGCTATGTAGGGTCTCTCCACTGGTATCTCCTCTCTTATTAACCAAGATTAGCGTCAGGGGGAGATGGACTAAATGATTATCTCGCCTGCCGAGCGTGGACTCTCTACTCTTCTCTATACTCTCCACCACATAGGACAGCGATTCCTTTGAATTGTAAAGGCAGAGACAGCCATGGGGCTGAAATGTTGGCGTCTGGAAAGAGTTCACAGGAAGCCTGACATTCCCTTCTATCGGCCTCAGGGAAAGCTCATACATTTTACCATCTATCACATACTTGTCATCATTTGTACAGAGAGCTCGAATCTCATTGGCCAACTCACGTGCGAGGCCATCTTTGCCCAAGATAACCAAGTTGATCCTATCAATGTTGGGGTCAGAGAGTGAATTTTTCTGATTCCGGTCAGACGGCCGGATAAACCGAGAACAAATCAAATGCTCGATCTTCGCATCCACACAGGCTGGGCAGCTAGGGCACGTCTCCTTGGTTGGGTGATACACAAAATGAATGTGCTTCAGGATAAGGGCATCACGCTCTGCTTGGAGCTTCTGTAATGCTTTAAATCGCTGTTCCTCCCCCAGAACATCCTGAATGACACCCATCTTCTCCTTGCTGGGCTTAGCATCCAGCTCCAGCTCATAAAACAATTCTGAATATTCCAAAAGCAGCTCCTGAAACTCTTCCTTTGCTTTGTCTATAATTTGCTTTTGGTGTTTGCCATAAATATCCATGTATACAGATTCTTCCAGCCACTGGTAGAAATCTTCATTCATAATAAAACTACGGGCCTCTTCCCAAGGCTTTCCAGGAGTTATGAAGGGAGAGGTCTCCAGGTTTTCTTTAAATGCCCTTCTCATCTCAGCTCTTTTCCTCTCGTTCCGCAGCTTCTCTAAGTGGGCCTCGTACAGCTGCTCGGCAGGGACAGTATCCATCAAGTCAAAGGGAATCCGTTCATTCTCCATGTTGTCAATGTGACTGGTGGCATCCCACGGTGTCTCTTCAAGCACAACAAACCACTTGAGGAATTCTGGCTTGGTCTCCAAGAGCTTTTTGGTTTTTATGCAGCTTAGGTGGTCGATTTCATCTAGATTGGGTATAAGAGCTTCAAAAGCTAGCGGCAGGGCTGCCAGGTACAGCTTTCTCCTGCGCTCAATGTGCTCGTGCTTGAGGCGGTGGATGTGCTGGAGAAACAGCTTCTTGGCTTTCTGAGTCCCTTCCAGGTAGACATAGTCCTGGTACTCGGGAGAGGCCTGCATCTTCCGGCTGACGCTCAGCCAGTTCTCGTTATGGTTCTTCACAACGCGACTCACCAGCCACTCATACTTGTCTTTTGCCGTAGCTATCTGCTGACTCTGCTGCTTGAGGGCCTCAAAATAAGGAATGATTTTCGTCTTTCCCCGACTTTTGTCAATGAGTTGCACTAAGGTGCTGAAAGCCAAGTCCACATTCACATTGGATCTTGCGGAGGTCTCCACGACCTGGAGGTTCTTTTTGCTTAAGGCAAAAGTATGTGCATCTCTAATGTACCGCTCAACACCCTCGTCACACTTCGTCAGGACCACCACTATGGGCTTTTTTGTCTTTGCGAGCTGATTGTAGAGATTGGACACAAACTTGAGCTGGTCATCAAAGTTCCTATTCATGCCCCTGCTAACGTCAATACCAAGAAGAAAACCATCAATCAGCAGCTTTCCATCTGGCATCTGTTTCTGCTCAAAGTCCTGCTCCAGCCCCAGCTGGTCAGTGCAAAAGTACATGAGTTTTTCAGCTGATGCGAGCTTGGTTGCTGCCGCTCTCTTGATATAGGGCTGCAGGGCCGTGCTTCGATGAGGTTGAAAAGTCTGATCATCGATGAACTCAGTCTGCTCCACAATGTGCATCTTACATTCCACACAATCCTCCAGGGAACGGCTAACTTCTCCCCAGTAGAGAAAGTGGTCATTATTGACCACTCGCCCACCAAAGTCACTGGTGCTGAGGACGGAGGTATGGTCCAAGTGAAACTCATCAGCACTTGGGCGCACGAAGCGGTTGCACAGACAAGACTTCCCAATGCCACACTGGCCCTTCTCCTTCTCAGTCCCAGACAATCCCACCACACTGATGTTGTAGGTGGGAATGCGGACATCTTGCTTTCTTGCCATCATCATCGTCGACACATCCTGCCACAATCGGCCACTTCCAAGATCAGATTAGTGTATTCCAGTGGACCTGATGGCTGCCCCACATTATCAGTGGGGGCCGGCTGCCGATGCAGCAAGACTGTCAGGTCCCATAGTGTTTGTATACCAGTGCGAGGTCAGTTTTCACCACTTCTCATCGCCAAATAGTAAACATTTCTTCCTAGATGGGGGAGAGAAAAAGAAAACCCATCAGCACCGTAATTATAGAACCCAATTTTAATCACCGACCTACAGCAATAGCCAGTTTTCTTGTTCAACAGATACTTAGAGTAAACCTCAAATCTTCCAGGCCTTATGCTGAGAGAAGATGTAAGAGTACGACTGACATCTCTGTGCCCTCAGGAGGTACAATACATCTAATGGAGGAAGACATACAGGCAAGCAGGGTGCTGAGTGCTCAAACAAGAGTCTGAGGGTTCCTCCGACAAGTGGCTGATTCAAGGGCTAGAGCAGAGTTGGTACAAGATGAGGCTGGAACATCCTATTATGCAAGAAAGGAAAGAAGTCCTAGAAAAAATGACAGGGCCCCTCACAAAGACACAGGAACCAGCTAGAAGGTCTCCCACTGGAAAAATCTGGCACAAGTTGAGCACAAAAATCATTAAATACAGTAACGAATTATAACTCACAGCACAAAACAGGAACTGGAGTTCATACTACTGGAACAGAAAAAATCATCACTCGATATTAAGGGTATTTGCACAGAACTGAGGTGTCTCCTGATATGCTACTTAACAGTTGCAAAGTGGGGGGCACCAGGGTGGCTCATTAAGCATCTGCCTTCGGCTCAGGTCATGATATCACAGTCCTGGGATCGAGCCCCCACGTCGGGCTTCTCCCTCTCCCACTCCCCCTGCTTGTGCTCCCTCTCTCACTGTGTCTCTCTCTGTCAAATAAATAAATAAAATCTTAAAAAAAAAAAACAGTTGCAAAGGGAAGAGGAACAAAAGAAAAAAAAAACACAATTATACAATAGAGAAACCAGGTTAACACTGTGGGTTATGAAAAATATCACCACCAAAGAGGGAAAGAAGTATCCTGTGGTCCTCCAGATATGGTCCCCCCAAGAGGCTACATTACTATGCAGTGTGATGGCCTAAAATGCATTACCTCAACCTGATCACAGGGAAACATCAGATAAAAAATGAGCAAGTTTCTATTAAGGGGGGGAGGGGAGTAGAGCATACTCTATACTTTTCAAAAAATATCATGGTCATAATAGACAAAGAATGGCTAGGTAAACATTCCAGATTAAGAGAAGCTAAAGAGACGTCATAAGTAAATGCAATTATCTGACCCTAAAATGAATTCTGCACCAGAATGGGAAATACAGGACATTACTAAGTTAATTAACAACACTGGACTATGAACGGAGAGTATTTTATTAATGTAAATTTAGGAAGTTGATAACTACCATGTGAGCAAATAGCCCTTCTCTTATGAAATACACACTGAAGTACTTGGGGGTCGGGGGGAGGCCATAATGACTGGTCCCGAAAAAAAACATGTATATATTGAGAGAAAGAACGCAAATGAGGTAAAAAGTTAACAACAGGTAAATTTGCACAAGATCCTCCTTTGTGCTATTTTAATTTTTGCAGCTTCCTATAAATTTGTGGTTATTTCCAAATAAAAAGCTTTTTTAAAAAGGTGTGAGTAAGGGCACCTGGGTGGCTCAGTGGGTTAAAGCCTGTGCCTTTGGCTCAGGTCAGGATCCCAGGGTCCTGGGACCAAGCCCCGCATCCGGCTCTCTGCTCCGCAGGGAGCCTGCTTCCTCCTCTCTCTCTGCCTGCCTCTCTGCCTACTTGTGATCTCTGTCTGTCAAATAAATAAAATCTTAAGAAAAAAAAAAAAAAAAAAAGGTGTGAGTATGGAGTAGTTTCCCTGACAAGGACATAAGCTCTGTCCTCAGCTTATGACACAGTGCTTGACACAAATATTAAATGAAGGAATGAGTAAGTGAGTATCTATGAGAGCATATTACAGAGTTCCCAAGTCCAGCCTTTGATTGAGGAAAGCCTTTCTGGAGGAAGTTCCAACTCAGGAAAAATCTCAAGTAGGGGAAGGCAACATGGAGACGCCTCTCTGGAGAAGAAAGCATGGTCCCTCAGGTGTGTGGGGGCAGAGGTGGGTAAGAGTGTTGGCAAGAAAACAGAGATCAGGTTAAGCCACTTTCAAAGAGTTTGGATTCTTTCCCAAAGGCTAGGGGAACCACAGAACATGGCTGAAAAGTGGCACCTTAAAAGACCTAAAGTTTGGGGCACTTGGGTGGCTCAGGTGGTTAAGTGCATGTGCCTGGCTCAGGTCATAGTCCCAGGGTCCTGGGATTGAGCCCTGCACTGGGCTCCTAGCTCAGTGGGGAATCTGCTTCTCCCTTTCTTCCTCCCCCCACCCCGCCCCGCTCGTTCTCTCTCTCTTGCTCGCTCTTTATCTCAAATAAATAAATAAGATAAAATAAAAAATAAAGGACCTAAAGTGTAAAGGGCTGATGTAACAAAATGTTACAGTAATGCCTTACAATGTCTTTAGCAACTTCCTGGTCAACACAAGTAAAACATGTAGGCTTTGGCTGTCTCTACATCAGTGGTCTTCTGGAAACTACTGTTTATACTGCACTGCTGTCTACTCACACATGCAAATACGACCATGCAACTGCCAAACCTGTAGCCAAATGAAGTCTCCTGAGATAACGCAATTCAAAATAAGGAGAACAATTTTCTTTTGAATCTCAGTCATGCCCGATAGGAGCCCAGCATTTCCACAACCTTAGTGTTTTTGTGAGCCCGTCTCCTAAAAAATGCCTCAGGAAGTCAGACCTCCATACATTATTCTGAGAAGACGGGGAGATGAATAGAACAAGAAAGTTGTCCCCTATGATAACCTCAAAAGGTCGCAGACCTTTCCCAAACATCCCTATCTTCCTTTGATAATCCAGAGAGCCAAAACCTCCAAAGAAACAAAATGTGGCTAGATGTGGTAGGTACAAATTGTCTGATCATTTTCAAAAGAGAAATCTCAATGATTATAAGCAATCGCCTCCAGATAACCTAATGGCAGGCTCCTAAGGAAGCCAAGTTCCAGACTTCAGCAGGGAACAAGCAGGCCTCTGTGCCAAAGAGAAAAAAAACAACAAACCTTTCCCAACCTCCACTTCCCTAGGTGATTACTTACTTAGGTAAAATTATAAGATGCTTACACACATCCTTTGAAATACCCAAATAGCAAAGATTTGTACACAATCAAAATGTTTTGCATGTTACTTGTAGTACACATACACAGTTTTGTTTCAGCCCCCAAGGAGACTCAGGTTTAACAAAGCCCCCCCCCCCCAAAGGAATGTTGACGGAAGTTTAAGTCAAGTGTGCTCCCACAACAGAGCTCTTCTCCACCAACTCCCTAACCCAGGGTCTGGCAGGACTCAAGGCCACCTACTTGACCAATCTTAAAATGCAACTTGGTAACACGGGTCCCACTTCCAATGACTGCTGCACTCAGCTGGCAAATCGTCCCACCTCTTCTCTGTAAAGCGGGTCGAATTATCTTTTCACAGAAATCTCAGAAAAATAAAACACTGACAACCCACTCTTCAAAATCAAGAAATAAAGATCAACTTTGAACTTAGCTAAAATGTATTGTCCACTCAACCCCTTGTTCCCCCAATTTTTAAAAATATTTTTAAAAACTTTTTTTCAAGGGTGTCTGGGTGGCTCAGTGGGTTAAGCCTCTGCCTTTGGCTCAGGTCGTGGTCTCAGGGTCCTGGGATCAAGCCCCATGTCAGGCTCTCTGCTCCGAGGGGAGCCTGCTTCTCCCTCTCTCTCTCTGCCTGACTCTCTGCCTACTTGTGATCTCTGACTGTCAAGTAAATAAATAAAATCTTGAAAAAAAAAACTTTTTTTCAAGATTTTATTTATTTGAGAGAGAGAGAGAGGGAGAGCAAGCATATGCATACAAACGGCATGGAGGGCAGAGGGAGAAGCAGGCTCCCCGCTGAGCAGGGAGCCCTACGTGGGCCTCGATCCCAGGACCCCAGGATCATGACCTGAGCCAGAAACAGACAGACAACTGACTGAGCCCCCCAGCTCCCCAGTCTCCAGTTTTTTAAATGCACGGAATTCTGGGTAGCCCATTCAAGTCAAAGTCTCAGCAGTCTGAAGGGCGTTGAAGAGAAGGAAGCCAACACTCTCAACTCTCAAGAATGAGATAAACTAATAAGCTAAAAAAGCTACCAAAAAATGAGAATTAGCTGGCATGGGAATGGTTAATTTGGGGACACCTGGTAACTTTCCACTTGTTAGAAACCTAATCGGTTCCCTGGTACAAGTACACTCTTCTTACATGCCTGTCTTTGATGTCTGGATAATGCAGTTTTACTAGTTCCTCAATTGGACTGAATTACACGGTAAACAAAGACTGTTATAAATCTGAAAACACTGCAAACACTTGGTTTAAAGGAAATAACCCTAAGTGCTTGGTCACAAACACGTTCAACTTTTCTAAGAGGCGGATTAAAAAAAAATAGCTGAGTCACTAAATTTAATGATCTTAAGGCCACAAAGAAAGAGAAAATAGAAGACAAGGCATGTCCGAGACTTAGTAATATCTTTAGTTTAAATCTGACAGGAACTGATGTTCTTAGTGGGCAACAAAGCTATTTAAACAGCAAAATCTGAATGTCCATTCTGATAATTTACCAATATTAGTCCTTTTAAAACTTTTAAAACTGAAGAGTTACAGTGGAGGGGGAAAAGGGCTCTGTAAACAGTCACTACTTTTATCTTTGAGCTCTTCAGAGCTAGTTTTATTAGAAAAACTAAGCACCAACATTTAGTAGTTTTACACCACACGTGAACTCCCTCAGAAAACACTTCAGGAGTACCGTCACTCGTTACAAAAATATGCCACACTTACTACAACACAATGCCAACAGCTGAGAGCTTTTTCAGAAACTGTCACCAGGCTTCCGGAGCTGTTTATTTGACTTGCTTAACCACCATACCATCTCCTCAAAGAGTGGCTCAATTGGAAGGTACGAGGGTGTTTTCTTTTTTAACACCTCTCCAAAACCCAAGGCAACATTCCCAAGATAGTACACATTTCACAGGACACAGACATGCCACTGTGACCCAGCAATACTATGACTGCCAACAGCCCCATCAGGGTATCTCACCCTCCCACCCCATCCCCACACTCCCAAGAGGAAGTGTTTCTCAGCTCTGTGATCTGGAATGTCCCGTAAGCCACAGATCCCCCACTATTACCCATAACCAAAACTACCTTCTCTACCTCTGAGAATAGTCGACAAATTCTGAAAACGCATTTAGTTTCAAACAACCATGTACAGAATACCACCAAACAAGCAATACTGTATTATATAATAATAAAGGAAATAATTTCACAGGGAGCTGCTAGCAAAAAGGAAATAAAATACTTGTTACCATAATTTTTCTCAATCCCAACAGAGGAAAAGAATGGAAATATGCATTCTAACTAATAAAGCAAAGAGCATTTTCTAAACCTCCTTAATACCTCATACCTCTCAACACCTTAAATTTCTGAATGAGTTTTCTAAGCTATGAGTTACCACCAGCAGCTGGTTAAAATGTTTGCATTAAGCAAATACACGATAAGACTCCTACCCATAGGAGAGAGGAAGAGCAAAAGGAGGGGATCTAACTGGGAAACATCTTCCCTATAAGAAAGACTCCAAAAGGAGAATTTTCTAGTGGACTAGATTTTTCCAAATGAACCGGAAGGATGGAATATAAAAACAACAGTAAGAAGAAAACACAGATCTATGGTCTACTGAACCCCTGAACTTGAACAAGATAGTCTTTCAAAAACTACAATGAGCTATCACATCATACCTGTCAGAATGGCTGAAATAAAAAACGTAAGAAACAGCAAGTGTTGTTGAGGATATGGAGAAAAAGGAACCCTCTTGCACTGTTGGTGGGAATGCAATCTGGTGTGGCCATTGTGGAAAAACAGTACTGAGGTTCCTCAAAAAATTGAACACAGAAAACTTTCCTATGAGCTAGGACTCACACTACTAGCTATTTACCCCCAAAATAAAAAAACACTAATTCAAGGGATACATGCATCCCCATGTATAGTATTATTTAAAACAGCAAAATTACGGAAACAGTCTAAGTGTCCATCAACAGATGAATGGATAAAAATATGGTGTATACACATTGGCGTGCGCGCGCGCGCGCACACACACACACACACACACACACACACGATGGAATATTATTCAGCCATAAAAAAGAATGAAATCTTGCCATTTGCAACAACACGGATAGAGCTAGAGAGTGTAATGCTAAGCAAAATAAGTCAGCCAGAGAAAGGCAAATACCATATGATCTCATTCATATGTGCAATTTAAGAAACAAAAGAGCAAAGGGAAAAAAAAGAGAGACAAATCAAGAAACAGACTCTTAACCAGAGATCGAACTGATGGTTACCAGAGAGGAAGCGAGTGGGGGATATGGGAAATAGGGGATGGGGATTAAAGAGAACACACTCATAGGGGCATGTGAGTGGCTCAGTCAGTTGAGCATCCAACTCTTTTTTTTTTTTTTTTTTAAAGATTTTTATTTATTTGCAATGGAGGGACAGAGAGAGAGCATTAGTAGGGGGAGGGGCAGAGGGAGAAGGAAAAGCAGCATCCTTTACCGAGCAGGGAGCCTCACATGGGGCTCGATCCCAGGACCCTGGGAATGTGATCTGAGCCCAAGGCAGATGCTTAACCAACTGAGCCACCCAGGCGCCCTGGGCATCCAACTCTTGGTTTCGGCTCAGGTCACGATCTCAAGGTCATGAAATGGAGCCCCACATTGAGCTCCACGTTCAGCATGGAGTCTGCTTGAGATTCTTCCTCCCTCTCCCTCTGCCCCTCCCACTTGTGCTTGCTTTCTCCCTCTCAAATAAATAAATAAATCTTAAAAGTGGGGGGCACCTGGGAGGCTCAGCTGGTTGAGTGGCTGCCTTCAGCTTGGGTCGTGATCCCAGCACCCTGAGATCGAGCCCCACATCAGACTCCCTGCTCAGCGGGGAGCCTGCTTCTCCCTCTGCCTGCTGCTCCCCCTGCTTGTGCTTGCTCTCTCCCCATCTCTCTCTCTTTGCCAAACAAATAAATAAAATCTTAAAAAAAAAAAGTATCACTTATCATGATGAAATAAAATGATTTAAAAAACCTAAGGCAGTCTTTAAAAACTCAAATGTTTCCATTTTTATAATAATAAATGTTAGAGTGAATTTTCAGGGTTTTTTCCTTTAAAAGCTTTAGACAAGAGTGCCTGGGTGGCTCAGTTGGTTAAGCATCTGAACCTTGATCTCAGTGTCATGAGTTCAGGCCCCCACAAAAATAAAGAAAGAAAATAAAGAAAAGCTTTAGATAAATCAGAGAAGAAAAGTCTGAGGTCAAGTCCAAGGTCCTTATTCAACCAATTCATTTATCTGTGAAATCCACATAAACTTACAGACCCTTAAAGTTAGTGATGTACACAAATGATGTGTCGTGGTATTTAGCTACACAAAGAAAATATAACCTTCATGAACCTGACAGAGAGGAGGAAGTCTTTGTTTCCTCTGTGATTTCTGTTGGAATGTAAAGCAGTGCCCTTAATTCTGCTCATCTCTTTACCACACGAGGAGTGTCTTATGAAATGACTACCTCAAACTCAACAAGAACAACACAGCCTCTGATACTGAATACAAAAGAAAGGTAGCCAATTCACGGCCCGAGTGACAGAGCAGCTAAATTCTCTCCTTCTTTTATATTTCAGAGGGGTTAACCATTTTTTATTACTTGAGTCTCTAATCTCTAGACCTGAGAACTGAACTACCCATCAATCAAATCATTTATTTATGGAACTAAGACAATGCAAAGAAACAAAGAAGAAACCGAGCACTGTCCTTGCTCATGAGGATCTTACCATTTCCCACAGATGCAGTATTTTTACTTAGAAAAAAGAAAAACTAAGCCACAAGACAATCGTGGGCATAGACCATTCCCTGGTTTCCAGAGAAAGGAAGAGGAGATCATTCAGATCTAAGGTGGCTAAGGGAAGGTATCAAAGCAGAAGTGAATTGGTACACAGCAGACTGGCAGGGCTTGGAGATGACTCAGGCACTGTAAGGACGAGAAAGGGCAAGAATAATGACCAAAATGGAAAAGCACTGGAAACAGTGAGGACAGACTGACTGGAATGACTTTCATGCACGGGAGGCAGAAAACGAAGAGGAGCAGCCAGGGCTCGGACTGCGAGCAGACCGTACTCTCACTTGGGAGAGCCTGGTGTGACCGCTAGTTTTGGGCCCACCAGTGTTATTTACCATACGTCACGCCATTACTTTAACTCCTCACCCAGCAAACTAACACTGGCTAAGGAGCTGATCATCTAACATAAAAGAAAACTCCACCTGAATATGGCAAATCTTATTTCTACTCAGTCCAATGCAAATTCAAATAGTAAAATGAGGAAGGGGGCAGAAAAAGAGAGATTTATAAAGGAAGCAAAGACCAAATATTTGCCCAGAATAGCCCTGGAGGTCGCTCCCACTAGTACAGGTTACCCACGCCTATTTCTGTTCACGGCAGGAGGGAGGATTTCCTCATCGTGGCAGAATGAATCTCGCTACATCCCCAGGGCTCTGGGTACAGGAAATCTCTGAAATGGGTCATCTGAATCTTTGGAAAGACTGATTTAAGTGTTTAACCATCTGGTCTTGAAACATGTAATCTCGTACACTGGACAGGCTATTCTTGGACACTGGGTATGTACAGACATTCAGCTCTCACCATACCCTGTGCAAACCCAATGGAAAGCACTCTCCAGAGAGTCCCAATGAGAAAATTCAAAAGCCAACTTAAAGGACTTATGTTGTAGATGTCTGTTTTTAAAATAACCTGGCCTAAAGAGCAGCTGTGAAAGATTCTCCGCGATTCCATTTGTAATTTTTGTAAATGTCTCTTCCTGTTCCTCTCGACTTTTTCTCCCCCAGCCCTGGTAAAGGCACCTCTGAATTCCAGGGTTAAAAAAAAAAAAAACAAAAGGGGCGCCTGGGTGGCTCAGTGGGTTAAGCCACTGCCTTCGGCTCAGGTCATGATCTCAGGGTCCTGGGATCGAGCCCCGCATTGGGCTCTCTGCTCAGCAGGGAGCCTGCTTCCCTCTCTCTCTCTGCCTGCCTCTCTGTCTACTTCTGATCTCTCTCTGTCAAATAAATAAATAAAATATTAAAAAAAAACAAAACAAAAACAAAAAACAAAAAAAACCAAAAAAACCCCCAGAACTCTGCTGCTACCTTACCATCCTAGCTGGCCCATACTGAATAAAGCAAGCAGCCCATTTTTCATCCTGACACAGTTCTCATACTTTGAGGTGTGCAGAACTCTACAAGCAGGTCCCAAAGAAATAAAATTTCTAAGCCGAGTTATTCACAGAATGAAATCAGATTCCCCTGGTGAATGAAGGGGGCTGCTTTCAGCAAAAGCACTTCCTTAAACTTTATCCTCCTCAGCAGGTTTCTACCAGGTAGCTCTGGAGTTCTAATCAAGCGATCTGATCAAAGCAACTGTAAACAAAGACAAAACCGAACGCTGAGAAATCTTTCTCACTGATGCAGCACGATTTCTCCGGGTTACCTATACTAAGAAAAACAACAACAACGAAAGAGGATTTCTGACAAGCTGTAAAAATAATCCAAGCCAAAGGAAATGCAAAACCAAGGCCGATGCACTCCAATAAGCTTCCGGGATCACAGCCTAGTTACCATTAACATGGTCAGCGCAGATTCTTACCAAACCAAGAGACAAAAACACAGCCAAGTCTTACCTTTGAATTTCCTGGTATTCGAATCAATCTTATACTATTTTTGAAATGGTAAAGAAAACCTGTAAAATTATTTCAGCAGTTGCTTCTGAGCACTTATCTATTCAGGGTTTTTTTTTTTTGTATTTTTTTTAAACTTCTCAGCAGAAAATTTTTAAAAAACAATGTTTTACATAAACATTTCTCTGAATACGCAGGAGTGGAGGCACTGTCCAGCCAAACGTGCCTTGCAAACAGAGGACAGTGTGGAAAAAACAGTATTTCTCTGTCAACTGGGGAAAACAGGTCAGCTTATTTTCAAGTCCACAGTAAGCCTTACTATTCTATTCCCCCGATGGCACTCTAAGATGACATAAGGATTTCAGGCCACTATTTCTAATTATTCCTCACTACTCATTTGCATTACTCTATAAACCTCCAGTCCTAAAACAGGCTACTGTAAGTAATAAAAGTCCTACCACAGGCATAAACATTAAAAAAAAAAAAAAGTTTTATTTTACCTAATAAACCTGTACTAAAGATAAGGACAGTGTTCACAAAGAAAGGGAAGAAACAAAACCACCTTCTAAATCCAGCAAATTTTGATAAGGCATAATTTGGATCCACAGATTAAAGAACTTAGGACTCAAAATAGCAAAATCAATTCTCCTACCCAAGTTTTCCACTTTCTGGTCTCCACGTTTACTTACATACTTGCCTTATTTCAAATGAAGGTTAAAAAAAAAAAAAGGTCTGACAAAGATGAAAAAATTAACACAAGAAAGAACATGCAAAAGAGTCTGGAATCAGCACAAAACTGTGCCCTAAGCTCAATTAATCATATTTGAAAGTCTGCTAAATTGTGGGGTTTACCCCTGTCTTCTAGAAGAGATGAATATTTGAATTAATATGTATAAAACAAACTGGATTTTCTGAATGAAAAGATGTTACATGTAGACACTTAATAATAAAAAAGTTATTAAGGAAAATATTATTATATAATAATATTACATATTATTATATAATAATAATATTACATATTATTATATTATTTTTCCTATTCAGATATTTATCACCTCAATATTTGAAAAGCATCTTTCAGGTCCCTACTTTGAGACTACTTAAGGAGATATGGTGGGGAAAGGATACAAGTAGAGCTTCTATTTCTTGACTTGGGTGGCTTAGGGTAGTCACTTCGTAATTGTTCATACTGTGTATGCTTTATACACTTTTCTCTACGGTTTTTTAAAAGCACACAAATCATAAATACATACAGACATTCATACATACATCAAGGCACACAAAACAGAGAAATGAAGAAGCACAAGGACATTGAACTAGCAAAGAGCGGGGATGTGAGCATGGCCCTCTCTCAACCACTCTGAGCCACCACTGCAGTACAATACACTCCCCCCCACCCTCCACTTCTACACTAGGCCTCCGCCTGCCATCATGTCAAACAGGTGACTCTAATCCTCACTGTAGTGAGCCAGAGGAAATGCTGAGAAGCAATGCCCTTCCCGCCCCCCCCCCATAGAACTGGCAGTTCTTCAGGGCCATGGAGAAGGCTGAAACAGGTGACACATCAGACCTTTCAGCCTTAATCAGAGCAACTCAATTTGATCTGTTTTATATACTGGGATCCCACATTAAAATTTTTTTTTTTCTTTTTAAGTTCTATGGGCTTTTACAAAAGCTCAGAAAACTTCATGATTCTTAAAGCCATTTAATGATCAGGGATTTGGTGGTCTGATTCCCCAGATTTTGCCAAGAGACAAGAGAGTCAAAAGGAGCCTCCTTCTCTGTCCCTCAAGCCCTTTCTTCTCTTCCTCACATTCAGGAAACTCATCTAGATTAGTGACTACAGAGATCAAGAAAAAAGAAACAACTTAGTGAGAGAGGGAGCCCGGTCCACAACCCAGGTGTCCCACACCTTTGTCCCCCAGGTCCTGTCTTCCCACTGTATTGTGCTGCCCCGGCCAGAGGACATAAGGCATGTATGGTGGGAGGGGCTGGGGGGCCAATCTGTTGAGGACACTGTCACACTAAGGAGGGTCTGACTTCATCTTGAGGAAGCCCCAGGATTCTGGGCAAGAATGGCACAGTCATGTCTGGGTTGAGAGGGGGGGACTCTGACAGCAATCTATACCCCCTCACCCTTCCTCCATACTCTGTCTGCCGTCTGACTCCCCACCCTAGTGGGTAAATGCTTCCCGTGTAAAGGCCACTTCAAGCCTGGTCATAACAAGCACTGTGAAAAACAGCTGCTCACGCTGGAAACGCTGACACAGTGGTGTGTAAGATGCCCCTCTGAAAAGCCTTGTCAGGGCCCAGTCTTTGTAATTTAGTGGTGGCTCACAGGAAGCGCCTGAGAGCCAGATTCTTTCTGACTGTGCTCAAGGCCATAATTTCCTTCCCATACTTAAGCCGATGACCCTGTGTCTCACTGTCGCGGGAGTCCGCCAAAGGGAAAGGGCAGATAAATAAGCAGCAAAATCTGAAGAAAACTGGCCCATTTAAAAAAAATTCCTAAGATTCTTCTTGGGGATTAACAACAAAAGGATTTCTAGATGAACTGATCTGTTTCTCCAAATGAAAGCGCCTTGAAGGCAGAGCTGGGGAAAGCTGGCAGCCAGCCGTTTCGGGTGCCAGATGCTGAGGAGGGGAAAGGAAGTAAGTCACAGAAGCTGCGGCCAGACCTGTGTGCTAAAGCAAGGCCTCCCTCCCACCCCGCTCTCACCACCGCCCCAGAGTGGTTTCTACACACCACTCTCAGTCCTAACATTAATCAAGATCCTAAAATCAAAATGGGAAGGGAACAGCGAGGAATAACATTAAGCCAGTATGCACTCCAGCTACGATCTCCACCCCTCCCCATAAGCATATTCTCACGAGCTTCTGCTACATGTTCTGTATAGTACCTATCTACCACCCATTACTTCAAGATAAATTTCAAACTACAAAAGTAACGTGTTCTGTCGGGGAGCCCAAAAATAACTGAGAAAACACTCGTGATCATCTAAGGAATTTAATAAGTGGCATTTTCGATAAAATGCTAGCTTCATGATTTTCCCTTAGATAACAGACCAGAATAGTAACTAGTTCCTCCTTATCAACCACCATTCCTTGAAAGTCCTTAGCCAGTAATTTTCGTGAAGATCAATGAGTCACCTCTTATCACTACTGTAGCCCTCAGACTTAAGGAAAACAGGCCCAGCCTACTCTTCCATGACAGCTGTCCCACTAGAGGAAATCACCTTGACCTCATATATTTGGCTGCTGTTCAGAAAACCATGTCTGAGTTTAAATTCTCAAAAATACACTCATATTAGGTAATAACATACCTTTCTCAGTTACATATGCACAGAATGCCTGCCCTATTTTATCCCAACAGAAACCCACACACTGTCCCGCTCAATGACCTCACCTCCTACTCCCCAGGTTGCACGTAGTCCTGGGAACATACTGCAGGTACATTCTTTTGAAAAGTCTTAAAATCAAAGTACAACAAATAGCTATTCCTGATTTCTAATTCACATTATAAAGAATGGAATAGAGAAGTACCCCCACCATTATGAAACCTTATCAGCAGACTGATTTTGACGACCCACGGCATCAACTATGTTAAAATCTAAAATGAAAATGTCTACCACCTGGCTAATGTGACTACGACCGTCTGCAGGAGTAAGAGAAGATTTGGTGATGAAGGAACATGATTCAGCTCCGCTCCTTTCACTTCTGTGCACATCTTCCCAATTCCTCAGAACACTCACCTGCTCCAGTATCCATCTGTTATTTCGGATTTCTGTTCAGAGAACCCACTGGGTAAAGGGGCTTAATTTTGTCCATAGAAGGACAATCTCTCCGGCTATCAAACCCCCTCAAGAGTGTCGGGGTACGGGGGCACCTGGGTGGCTCAGATGGTTAAGCGTCTACCTTCTGCCCAGGTCAGGATGAGGGGTCCTGGGATCAGGCCCCACATGGGGCTCCCTGCTCAGCGGGGAGCCTGCTTCCAGCCTCTATCTGCCTGCCTCTGCCTACTTGTGATCTCGATCTCTCTCTCTCTCTCTCTCTCTCTCTCTCTGTCAAAAAAAAAAAAAAAAGTGTCGGGGTCCACCTGTAAACTTACAGACGCTATCTACACCAGAGTGCCCTATCTAGACCACCGGTGCTTCTTTTCCGTCTTCTCCACAGGGACATCCTGGGTCACATCTGGATGAAGAGACCATACGTGCTTTCCTGAGCCCTTCTGCCCAGGGAAAAATCACACCCAGGAAGGTGGGGGCTCTCCTACTGCTGCCATTGCTGCTTTCTTCTTTTTGGAAAGGGGGGGGGTCATTTTGTGTTAACTAGTCAATCCTTGAATTTATTTTATTTTATTTTATTTTTAAGATTTTATTTATTTATGTGACAGACAGAGGTCACAAGTAGGCAGAGAGGCAGGCAGAGAGAGAGGAGGAAGCAGGCTCCCTGCGGAGAAGAGAGCCCGATGTGGGGCTCGATCCCAGGACCCCGGGATCATGACCTGAGCCGAAGGCAGAGGCTTACCCCACTGAGCCACCCAGGCGCCCCAATCCTTGAATTTATACACTCCTCCACTGTCTCATTTAATATACTGGAGCGGACCATTTGAAAGACAGCCATTAAAATCTATGTATCATGGCCTGTCAAATCTTATAGTTACATGAGTTCAAAACTTGGGCTACTGATTGAATTTTTCGTACTGACTATGTAATGGAAAGCCCAATGCAACCAGTTAAATCATGAGAGGTGGAAGCCTCGTCAGGAGCAATCAAAAGGCAACTGAGCTTGAAAGCTGTGCGTCCACATTCCACACTGGTAAGGTGCAATGAGCAGATGGCATGGATGGCGCTGGAATGTGTTCGAAATACAGCCTTCTCACACCCACTTTCCATTCCCCCTCCAAAACCCATATTTCTACGGGTGCAAACCTCACTCTACAATCTAAGACAGTAAGGCCAGTGTTGTCTGGAGTCACTAGGTTTTATGTGTGCTTGCTTCTAATTAAAGAGCATTCGATTTTAAGAACTTAATAAAAAGGTCATAAACCTGTATCATTCCACAAGAATGCCAAGAATGGTAAGTAACCAACTAATATTCTTCCAAAGTGACCTTTATTAAGGGCTGCCTCTACGACTTTGCCAACTAACGTGTCAAGAGGCAGTAACATTCCTATCACAGGCTACTCCCATTTTAAAAAGCACAGGCCAAGTGAACAGGCCTTCTTCAAGTAACCAAAGCAACTCAAAACTGTAAGGTTTGAGTACTAGTACAAACAGTCTGAAAGTGAAAAGTGGCAAAATCAAAGTTTAAAAAGCCACTTACAGTGCCAACAAATGATTCCGAAGAATTCTGAGAAAGGTAGTATTAACATTTTAGTGGTAGAACACCTGGAGAGAAGCCAAGAGGCCTGGACTTTCTCCCTAACTGGGTCATTAAATCTTGCAGGGGGTGGCAGGGACACACATACAGATCCAAACTAGTTAAATGGCATCTCACAGCCAAGTTATCCTGACAGCTTTCTTCTGTCAGCAGGATCACCGCACGATGGTGTTCTTCAAGGAGACAGGTAGGTCTCTCGGGGCTAATGATAACCTAAGTGCACACAACCACAGTCAGACTGGTAACAATCAATCCCTACCCCTGGAACAGACACTCAAATTCAACAGCTGAGAGAGGATGGATCTGCTGCCAGGCAAGCTAGATCACCGGGATCCTCACGGCCTCAAGTGTTCCTTCCCACTCTATGCTTGCTTTCTGCAATCCTTACTCTGTAGAACAGCAAAAGATCTTCTTAAAGTATAGATCTGATCTTGTCAATCCCCTCCTTACAACCACTCAGAGCTTCCCTCTGCCCTTCTGCTAAATCCGCAAATTCTTATACATCCCCAAGTGTGATCTCATCTCCACCATTCTACCTTTTCTCACCAGGCTCTCACTAGACTGTGGCTTTCCTTCAGTTCCCTGGAGGACCCATTCATTCGTTCTCATTCAACCATTCAACAAAAAATTACTGGTTTTGTAAATTACCTACTATTGTGCCAAGCACTGCGCTACACACTGGGGATACAGCAATGAACAAGACACAAAGATCCTTGCTCACACTCTAGCAAGGGGAAGAAGACAATCAGAAAACAAAAAAGTGAGTTAATCATGTGGGAATCTGGAAGAAGATTGTTCCAGGGAAGGAAAACACAACTGCAAAGGCTCTGGAGTCAAGCAATAGTTTTCTTTTCATGTGTTTCTTGCTAAGTAATAACTTAACTCCAAGAAGATGAGGTTCTAATGTCTTATCTATTCAGCTCTCTATCCAACCTCAGCACTGGACTTAGTACCTGGCTCAGTAATTATCTGCTAAATGGGTAAGTGAATCAGGGTCTAAAGAAAAAAGTCCCCCCTCAACCCCCCCCCCCAAAAAAACCAAAAAACCCAGAACAAACAAACAAAAAACCCCCAACCAAACAAAAGCCAAAAAGGTGTCCCCAAGTAATAGAAGTGTTACCTCAAGTTATCAGGGCCCCTGCAGACATTACACAGGTTTCAAACTTACTAATAGAGTTCATGATCAAAGTGAATTTAGTGCCACTTTAAGAGATACCCTAATAAGAATATGTGTCTTAGCAAGGCATCACCCAGAAAGAAGTAAAAGCATTAAAAGTGGGAGCAACAACCTTCAAAGATATAAAGTAATCGAGATATTAAAACTATGCAGAAAACCTGAATTATTTACCCAATGGTGTGTCCCAATCCACTGACAGTTACGCTAGTTAAAAGCTTATCTTGGATGGATTGTTTCCTCCAACCTCACTACCACAGCCTTGGTCATGCCCTTTTCTTGCAAAGCCTGGACTATGGGGACTTTCCTCACTGGTCTCTCCCAGGTCCAAGCAGTACGTACTGTGCTGTGTTAATTTTAATACAGTTTTTGTTGCAACATTTCTACCCCAATTTGACTTCAACCTACCTCTTCAACCTTATTTCTAACTGTCCCTCAGCAAGAACTCCATGCTCCGTCCAGATCAACTGTCCCCTGAACATGCCTTGCACATTCCCATTCCCAAACCTCTACTCTGGCTCTACCCTCATCTGAAATAGCATCACACATCTCCCCTTTCCCAACGTTATCAATTTAGGACAATGCCTTCTCCACCCACCCCCACTATGACAAGTTCATCCTCCCGAAGCAGTTTCCGCATTCATTTCCACACCTGCTGCTCTGTATCACCAAACTGAAAGCCTGCAAACTACCTTTCCCAGACACCTTTGCCAGCAGGCTTTCACTGAGGTTCTGCCAAAGGCTGGAGACTGGGTGGCAGGAGAGGGATACGACACTCCTCCACTGCTGGTCTGTCTGAAGCCGCAGAGCAACTGTGGAGGACAGCAGGCAACTGCACACACGGCAAGTCCTGGCACCATGAGGCGCCATCAGCCTAGGGCTGGCTCTGGGGTCCCTCGGAAGCGCGGCAGTGTGGCTGCAACCGCGGCAGCCGGCCAGCGGCTCCGGACGCCAACGCCCCAGCCCCAAGGCAGCTGGCTTCCTGATCTCTGGGTAACAAGCCCCTTTTCCCTGCTGCTTCTCCACACACAGCCCCTCTTTCCCCCTTTTGCTCTCTTCCAATACCTCTGGAACAAACGCTTGCATGTGAACCCCACTCTGTTTGAAGCACCTAGAGCGGTGTTTCCATTTCCCTGACTGGACAGTACAGACACAACAGCAGATGAGGAGGAAATAAAAACAGCGGCACCAACCATGACGGCAGGGGAAACGCAGAGCGGCAGAAGACGACTAGCAGTCAGGAAAAATCCCACAAGGAAGTCCTACGACACATCTCCCTGGGTACATGACAATGTACTTTTTAAGAAAATCTCTATATTCTCAGCATGTAATGATAATTACCTTTTTCTCCTTTCTGTTACTTTTTTTTAAAAAAGATTATTAGGGGAACCTGGGTGGCTCAGTGGGTTAAGCCTCTGCCTTCGGCTCAGGTCGTGATCTCAGGGTCCTGGGACCCAGCCCTGCATCAGGCTCTCTGCTCAGCGGGGAGCCTGCTCCCCCCCCCACCCCGCCCACACCTGCCTTTCTGCCTACTTGTGATCTCAGTATGTAAAAAAAAAAAAAAAAATTTTCAAAAAAAAAAAGATCTAGCCTGAAAACCCCATTACATAGAAGTGCCCAGAATACAGTTTACCGTTCTCAGAAGGATGAACAACTGAGTCAATCTGGGACTGATGTAAACCTCTGGCTCCTGAAAGTATCTATGTTTCCAACCTGCTCAGAGATCACATAGACATCTCTTAAGTCTACCTTAAATTCATTTTCAGATATTATGTTAAATCAAGATAAGGAGAAGTATTGGAGGGTATAAATTTTTTTTTTTGAGGGTGTAAATTTCTTTTAAGGTTAAGTAAAAAATGCTAACTCCGAAGGCTAACAACTATTAAAACCATACCTATGGCCCTTCGTTACACATCATCTGGTGCTCCAGCTTTCCATCAATAAAAAATGTTTCATGAAATGGAAACCTTAGAAAAGATATAAACCCCAACAAGAGCATAAAAGCAGCTTGACCTTCACAGACTTCCAGAACTAAGCCATCAGCTGTTGTCATTTTCATACCTCATTTACCAACATGCCTAATAGATAAATACTTAAACATTTCCAGCCCGTTCCGTTATTAATTTGAACAAGTCTACCATAGGAAACCATACCCTATAACCCAATACAAGCGTTTTCCAAGTATTAGGCATGATAAAATTCTTTTCAGAGACTGGCAAATGAAAAGTTCTGGTAAAATGGGATTTACTGAATGCTTCATAAATAATCAGCTCTCACCACATTGGAATATTTGAAAATAAATCTATCAATTACCGCAGACAATCACATCATTTGATACTTAAGCTAACGCTTCACAATGAAGGACTGAGTTCATTGCTTATTCGCCATCTCCTGAGGGCCGTGTTGGGGGCAGGTGAGAGGTAAAAGGCCAGTCGGAGCAAGAGCGGTACGCCAGTGTGCCATCTTCCCCCAACACAGTAAGTGGGGAAGGGGAAGGAACAGAAGATGCCCTAGAACTGGCTTTACACACACACACACACACACACACACACACACACACACACACGCATCAGGCACCACCAGTTTTCTCATCTTTTATACCAGCATACAGTCACTAGCCAGGCACAGCACAGAATAAACAATATGCATGTGACTTCATTTCATTTTTCACAATAATCCAAAGCAGCAGGAACTATTACAACCCCCACCTTACAGATGAGAAAACAGGCTCAGAGAGGTGAAATGACTCACTACGGATCACCCAGCTTCATGTGACCCTTGCTGCCCGCTGCCGAAGCCCACACACCTGGCTGAAGCCCGCGCCTGCGCTGCTGCGAAGACAGGACGGACAAGAGCTGTGCCGCTTGAGGCTTCGCAAGGAAAACCGCAGCTGTGAGTGCTAGAATCCACTCTACCAGCAGAGGTTTTCGCTGGGCGGGGGGGGGGGGGGGCGGCTCTTCTTTACCTAGAGGCAAAACTTGAACGATACACTCCCCACGGTGATGTGTGAGTACCTTACATCACTCAAAGTACTATCACATACCTTACACCTTACAACCTGGGAAGGACAGGTATTCCCTTCACTCTCCCGAAGTAAGGACACTGAGACCCAGAGATGACATGCCTCATCCACAGGCACAAAGATTCAATATGCTGTCTCCTCAGTGGGAACAGGGATGTCACCCAAGACTCACAAGAGAAACAGAGTATCTGTCATAGTCTGAAACACAATGTAGACCATTTCCAAAGTGACACCTAATGGAAAATGGATGTCTTTAAACTTCAGTGTAACTTGCAACTGAGAATCAATATGGCTTTAGTGGTCTGAGCATTAAGTTGTGTGACAACACTAACTGGTACCTTTCTTCATTTCTCATCCCATGGAAGGGACAAGACGCAGTAAGTTTTTGCCCTTAAACTTAACTCCGTTTTTTTTTTCCTTACTCCATTGCAAAAATTCATTTCTACTCACAAAGTATGCCTGAAAAATCACTAAAGAAGTAATTATGTGACTTCACTATTCTGGAAACACTCTTTCAAGGCTCCAGAAAAACGATTTCTTTCATACCAATCAGACAGCAATGTTCATATAAATACTGTAAGGGTTGGCCCCTCATGAGGACAATCATAAAATTAAATACTATGGGGAAAAAAACAGTTTCAATTTTTAAAAAATATTATTTATTTGACAAAGAGAGCAGGAGAGCACAAGCAGGGGAAGCTGCAGGCAGAGGGAGAGAGAGAAGCAGGTTCCCCACTATGCAGAGAACCTGATGCAGGGCCTGACCCCAGGACCCCGGCACCACGACCTGAGCCAAAGGCAGACACCAAACAACAAAGTCACCCAGGCGCCCCTAAAGGAATTAAAATGCCTATACTAAAAATCAGTGGGTAGGTGAAAATCCATCTCTCGTATTCCAGTCTCAAGAACTCACAAAACAGGGGCGCCTGGGTGGCTCAGTGGGTTAAAGCCTCTGCCTTCAGCTCAGGTCACGTTCCCAGGGTCCTGGGATCGAGCCCCGCATCGGGCTCTCTGCTTAGCAGGAAACCTGCTTCCCCCTCCCTCTCTCTCTGCCTGCCTCTCTGTCTTCTTGTGATCTCTGTCTGTCGAATAAATAAATAAAATCTTTAAAAAAAAAAAACAACTCACAAAACGGTAGAGTAAAATGTGATGCAACGGCACACAGTGGGAAAAGACCTCTCCCTGACATTTCTTTCACTAAAAGTGAAAAACAGCAGGATACAGTGTAAAAAAGTCAATTCCATTCAAAGTTTCAAAGAAAAAATTATAATAGCTCAAAGAACGAATCAGAGGTAACATTTTATTCATAAATCAAAGCTGCCTTAGAAATTTCACACCACTGTTTTACACTCAAAATCTCTAACCTCAAGGTAAGAATCTGACTTCATCAGGTCATTTATAAATTCGCCAAATCTAAAAGGAAGCCTGACTTTGTCCATGAGCTTCTGAGCTGTGTGGAAATAACTTTCCTTGAAATCCATAAGCTGCGGATTACACCCTAATTGCGTCATTTGCTCTTTGTGTTGAGGGTGCTGGGGACAAATCTGAAGGGCAAGGGAGCTGTATCTAAAAATACTCAGCCTGGGGCGTGACTGGGTGGCTCAGTCGGTTGAGCAGCTGCCTAAAGCTCAGGTCATGATCCCAGGGTCTTGGTAGCGAGCCGTGCATCAGGCTCCCTACTCGGCGGGAAGCCTGCTTCTCCCTCTCCCCCTGTTCGTATTTCTTCTCTCGCTGTCTCTCTGTCAAATAAATAAATAAAATATATATTTTAAGATTTTGTTTGACAGAGAGAGAGGTCACAAGTAGGCAGAGAGGCAGGCAGAGAGAGAGGGGGAAGCAGGCTCCCCGCCAAGCAGAGAGCCCGATGCAGGGCTCGATCCCAGGACCCTGAGATCATGACCTGAGCTGAAGGCAGAGGCTTAATCCACTGAGCCACTCAGGTGCCTCTAAATAAATAAAATCTAAAAAAAAAAAAAAAAGTTCTCAACCTGGGGGACCTGGCTGGCTCAGTTGGTAGAGCATGAGACTCTTGATCTTGGGGTCATGAGTTCAAGCCCCACACTGCACTTACTAAAAAAAAAAAAAAAAAAAAAAAAAATTAAAACTTCTAAAAATTTTTTTAAAATTAAAAATGGAAGCACATGAGGAGTGCCTGGGTGGCTCGGTGGGTTAGAGCCTCTGCCTTCGGCTCAGGTCATGATTCCGGGGTCCTGGATGGAATCCCGAGTCAGGCTCTCTGCTCAGCGGTGAGCCTGCTTCCCTTCCTCCTCTCTCTGCCTGCCTCTCTGCCTGCTTGTGATCTCTGTCTGTCAAATAAATAAATAAATAAAATCTTTAAAAAAATAAAAATAAAAATAAATAAATAAAAATGGAAGGACATGGAAAACGACCTCATCCTGACTTTATGATCAAAAAGCCCAAATCAGTAGACAAGCTTGGTTTTTCCCAACATGCAGTCTTCACCAATGTGAAATTGTATATAAGAATTTAAGAGCCAATCCGAAATCTTTTTAAAAATACTAAGAACTTGGGGCACCTGAGTGGCTCAGTTGTAAGCGTTTGCCTTCCGCTCAGGTCATGATCTTGGGGTCCTGGGATGGAGTCCCACATCTGGCTCCTACTCAGCAGGAAGCCTGCTTCTCCCTCTGCCCTCCAACCTGCTTGTGTGCATTCTCTCTCTCTGTCTCTCCCAAATAAATAAATAAAATCTTAAAAAAAAAAAAACCAAAACAGTAAGAACTCAATGGGAAGGCAGAAACAAACCCAGTACAGAAACACTTCAAAACTATTTGTAAGTAAACGTGCTCTCCTCATACATTGCCAGTTGGTGAAGACGGTATTACAAATCTATACCCCAATCCTGTTAAAGGGACTCATTTATAATGGAAGGAATTAAGTTCCCGAATCTACCTAAACCCCGGGATCATACTCCTCTATTGGTGCAAAAAGCTTCCACTCAATCTTCCTACACTAATTTGCCTACAATATGCTAAGAAAACCTCAGTGGGGATTGGATAATGTAAAAATGCTGGCAGTGACCTTGGCACGCATTTTAAATATTTTTAATCTGCTTGAATTATAGGTCAAAGGAGGGGTGGGGGCAATACTCATAATAAATAAGAGAAGAGCATTTTATAATTTTCAAAGTGCTTTCTCATTTAATCCTCGTAACAATCCCAGAGACTGGTGCCCACTATCCAGATCAAAGACTTTTCATGCTGGTGGAGGGACTAGCATCCCACCCAGCACACCGCACTGGAACAGAAGCAGCGGGTACTGGTGCGTGGCAGATGCTCATCGACATGTCTACCGCATGTTCAAAAAGTCCAATCCAGGGGCACTTGGCTGGCTTGGCCGGTGGAGTTGGAGCCCCACGTTGGGTGGTGAGATTACTTAAAAATAAAATCTTTTTTTTTTTTTTAAAGATTTTATTTATTTATTTATTTGACAGAGATCACAAGTAGGCAGAGAGGCAGGCAGAGAGAAAGGAGGAAGCAGGCTCCCTGCTGAGCAGAGAGCCCGATGCGGGCCTCGATCCCAGGACCCGGAGATCATGACCTGAGCTGAAGGCAGCGGCTTAACCCACTGAACCACCCAGGCGCCCAAATCTTTTTTTTTTTTTTAAGATTTTATTTATTTATTTGGCAGACAGAGATCACAATTAGGCAGAGAGGCAGGCAGAGAGAGAGAATGGAGGAAGCAGGCTTCCCACTGAGCAGAGAGCCTGATGCTGGGCTCAAACCCAGGACCCTGGGATCATGACCGGAGCCGAAGGCAGAGGCTTTAACCCACTGAACCACCCAGGCGCCCCTAAAAATAAAATCTTAAAAAAAAAAAAAATCCAATCCACTTTGCAGAGAAGATAAGCCCAGTCCGGAAGTACTATGGCACAGGCAGGACCATACTGCTGGCAACCTGTTCCCCACACTCCTGTGTCCTAAGTCAGGGTGGGCTCCCCCCCAATCAGACTGTCACTGAGGCTATAAAAGCGTTTCCCAAACTCTCTCTCAGAACTCACACTGGCATCTCATCATTTTTTATGTTTTCCATAAATTTAACCTACACCCTTTTCCTCCTGTAAGCAGGCATTTTGTTCCTTCTTACGCAGCAGTCTTCACTTTCGGTCCACAACCCTTTATTATGTATAGTAATATGACCGTGCGGAGTGCACACAGGCAGTGCCCGTGGAGGATGAAGCTGAATGAGCATCACTGTTCTAAGGGACCTACAGGTTGATGATAATTAAGATAGGCAGTATCAGGAAGGAGACCTGGACCTGCGAATTACGGGAGAAGGGACAGTCTCAGCAGAGAGACCAGCATGAGCTGACAGAACCTGAACGGGTGTTCGGGAGAAAGCAAGTGGCGCGTCTGCCTGGAAGGCGTGGTGCGGGATGGGAAGGCCAAGTGATGGTCTGGAATCAGCCTGTGGTAAGAGCTGAGCTCGAAGGCGAGAAACTGCCATGTCATTCCACGAGCAGTTCTCACTGCCTCCCGGCACCTCTCTTTCGGACTGGTCCCACATCCTCTTTGCCAAAGGGAAAAAAAGCACACACAAGACTTGGAGCATTCACTCTAGATGCTTATTATGTTCTTTTTTATTTACAGAAGTCTTCTCAGCTGTATCTTATTGTGATGGACAATTTCAGGATCAAGGGTACCAACTGTGGCTCTCCACCCACCCAATGGGTCGAATAACCAAGTAATCTCTTACCAGTTAGGACCCCTTTCACAATCTGATGAAAACTTGGACCCTCTCCCTCAGAAAAATGCACTTACACAAAAAATTCAAGAACCCCAGATTAAGAACCCTTGTGCAAGCAAAAATTATAGGACAGGCAAAACAAAACAAACAAACAAACAAAAAACAAACAAAAAACAACTCAGTTACTATTTCTACTACTAATTAGGAGTAGCCAATTTCCTGAGTCACATAAGTAGAATTCTCTTTCTTCTGAGTGACACAGTAATTACCCTTAGTGAATAAATAAAATGAGGGAATTTTTCCAAGATTTATAATCCTTGCCCACTAATAACAATACAGCTTCCGTTCATTGGGCCCTACTATGGGACAGATCCTCTGCAAAGCAGTGGACATGTAGTATATAATGTGAAAGTTCTCTATGCGATGAATAGTTATATCCTTGTTTACACAGAAGGAACTGAAGCTCAGAGGGGTTAACCCTGACCTGACTTGAGGTAACCTCGCCGGAAAATGGCAGCTCTTGGGGCGCCTGGGTGGCTCAGTGGGTTAAAGCCTCTGCCTTCGGCTCGGGTCATGATCCCAGGGTCCTGGGATCGAGCCCCGCATCGGGCTCTCTGCTCGGCAGAGAGCCTGCTTCCCTCTCTCTCTCTCTCTGACTGCCTCTCTGCCTACTTGTGATCTCTGTCAAATAAATAAATAAATAAATAAATAAGAAAGAAAATGGCAGCTCTTGGTTTGCAACTCCGGCATTCTTTTTTTTTTTTTTTTTTAAGATTTTTATTTATTTATTTGACACAGAGAGAGAGAGAGAGAGAGAGAGGGAGGGAGGGAGGGAGGGAGAAAGCAAGCACACGTGCACTAACGGGGGAGCTGCAGGCAGAGGGAAAGGGAGAAGCAGGCTCCCCGCTGAGCAGGGAGCCCTATGCGGGGCTCCATTCCAGGACCCCGGGATCATGCCCTAACGAAAGGCAGACGCTCAACTGCCTGAGCCCCCCAGGCGTCCCCACAGTTTGACTTTCAAAGCCCAGCGATACTGCCTCTCAGCAGAGGTGACCTTGTCATAGTATTGATTAGTGGGAGAGATCAAAAGATACTGCCATCTCCTAGTAAGTAAACAGTGAAGTCCAAGGGTCCAGTCCAGAATTACATACCCTCTAGGTGCCCGATAAATACTTGTTAAGTGACTAGGGCAAAGAGAACCCTATACAGGAGACCAGAGACCGGGAAACGCTGCCAACATGGCAGTCTTTAAAAGAGTTCCATGTGAGTATGTGTGTCACAGCAGGGGCTTCATTGTTTCCAACTGGACCTCTCCAGCTTGGAAACAGCCCTAAGCACCTATCTGTTACACCCTCACATGCAAAGTTTTGCAACATACCAATGAGGTAATGAGATAAGTCAACAGTAAAATTTCACTAAAACAAAGTTTAAATAATCTTCCCCCTGTGTTGCTATCTTGCCCATGCTACCCTGCACACCCTCCAAGACTACAGCCATTATACAACATGATCGTTGTTCCCGTAAGACTACCAGCCACTGCTGCTGGGTACTTACACGGCCGATCACCAAAGCCTACTTACTTAGGACCAGGACCTAGTCATCCTCACCTTTCTGTGGCCACTGCTCAGCCACCTGGACCTAGGAAAGCAATTATTATTATTTTAAATATGAAGATGTTTTAGCGCTCGCTTCACCAGCACACTTATTAAATATGAAGATGTCTTTTATTAAATAATAAGAAAACAGAGAACAGATGAAAGCTTAAGAGCCATAAAACCAAGCTTCGTCCCCAAAAAGAACATTTTACACAATTCTCCCTTAGATACTCAACTACAATTACTTGCAACAAAGACTCCTCCAAGTATCACAGAAAAACAAAATGCAGTGCCCAGTCTAAGATGCTGAAATAAAAGGAAGACAAAACGAGGCCATGGGTCTCAGTGTTACTCAAAACCAGTGGTTCTAATCTTTTTTGGGTCATGGATTCCTTTGAGAATTTAATGAAAGCTACAGATCCTTGCCCCACAAAAAACAAACGGAACCAACATGCAGTACACACGCTTGAGAGCATCATGGACACTCCCTCAACCAGTCCCTTAAGGATCACAGACCCTCAGTGCGCAGCCTCTGCTCAGAACCCGCTTTTCTAGTCACGTCTAAGTAGAGGCGACACAAATTCATCAACCATTTTGGTTTTTAAGGGTCATACAGACATGGAGGGAAACTGAAGATAGGGGTGATGGCTTTACCACCTGCAACATCTTACCACCCATAAGGGCCCTACTCCTCTTGCTACCTGAGTCATGTTACTCAGCCACAGTAACACACTGTGGGGGAGGATGTTCTCTTTCTGCCAACCAGAATGTAAGCAATCCCGAAGCAGCAACCATATCTGCTGGTATTACATATTCCACCTAGGACTGAGCACATTCTACATCATTACTGACTGGTTTAAAAAGAACAGATTTAAAACAACCTGCACATTATCTCTTAGGATAAAACGAGATAAATTCACATAGTACAGGAAGAGATATGCTACATAACTAGCCCATTTTTAAATATTTACCTAAATCAAATCCCTGGAGCTTGATATACAGGAAATATAAGAATAAGCCTGTAAAAAAATGTGCTTTCTCATCTCTGTAGTCTTCTTTATGTCAGGGATTTGGCCATCTATGGCATATACGCTGGTCTACAGCAAACCACATCATTCCTTAAAGGCATGAGCGAAACTGCCAGTGGAGCCCAAGACGTGAGGCGTTCCACCTTCTTGTTGTGGAGCCTTTTTTTTTTCTTTTAAGTAATCTTTACACCTAATGTGGACTCAAACTCATAACCCTGAGATCAAGAGCCTCATGCTCCCCTGACTGAGCGAGCCAGGCGCCCCTCCTATGGAGTTCTTTGTTTAAGAAACATCTCTGGGGGGTGCCTGGGTGGCTCAGCTGATTGGGCAACTGCCTTCAGCTCAGGTCATGATCCCAGGGTACTGGGATGGAGCCTGCATCAGGCTTCCTGCTCAGCAGGAAGCCTGCTTCTCCCTCTCCCACTCCTCTGCTTCTGTTCCATCTCTCACTGTGTCTCTCTCTGTCAAATAAATAAAGAAAATCTTAAAAAAAAATCTCCTGAACATCAAGGTTGTTTAGATTCCTGGGTTATATGCCTTTTTTTGAGAGAGAGAGAGAGAGAGAAAGGGGTGGGGCAGGGAGGAAAAGAGAGAATCTTAAAAGCAGGCTGCATGCCCAGCATGGAACCCAACATGGGGCTCAGGACCCTGAGATGAAATCAAGAGTCAGACACTTCACCGAATGAGCGACCCAGGGGCCACGTGAGGTATATGTTTAGAGGTAAAAGCATGGAAAGCATAGCCTCTGCTTTCAAGGAGCTTAAGATGTAGCTGGAGAAAGAGAAAAGAAAACAGGCAGTTCGATCACAGAGTAATAAGCACCACATCAGAGGCAAACTCAGACAAGGCCTGACCACTGAGGGTCAGTCAGGGAAGGCTTTCTGAGAGGAATAAAATCTAAGCCAGATCTAAAGAATTAAAAGAAATCAGTTAACTTTTTGTTTGGTTTGGATGGGAATGGGGGTAGCAGGAGAACACCCCAGAAAAAAGGAAACAGTATATGAAAAAGGCCCAGAAGCACGGATCTCTGGGAGAGCTACAGTCACTCAACACGGCTGGAACACTGAATTTAAGGAAGAAAGTGGACAGAGATGGGCAGAACTCTGGAGGTCCCTTTTATAAACCGAATTTAGGTGTGCCTCCCCCTTCCTGAAGCCATAGCCCTGGAACGCTCTTACTCCTCTTGGCTTAAAAAAACAAACAAAAAATACACACAAAAAACAAAACAACAACTTATTTTGGAATGACTTTAGATTTACAGGAACGTTGCAGACTATTTCAGAGTTTCCATATCCCATTCACCAGCTTCCCCTAATAGTAACATTACCAAGGTACGTGTCAAAACGAAGAAATTATCTTTGGTGCGAAAACTAAACCACAGACTTTATTTGTATTTTACCAGTTTTTGCATCAATTCTCTTTTCTGTTCCAGGACCCAATCCAAGATTTCCACATTCCACTTAATTCAAAGACTTAAAAATTCCTTCCTTTACCTCTAAGCAGCACAGACTTATCATTTATCCTCCCTCTTCCATCTCTGCTCCTCATCCCCTGCCATCACCAGCCCACTCGGAAGGTAAAACACATCATATCAGAACAGAATGGAAGTTACCAATTCAGATAATCTGAAATAGGGAAAACTGTTAGGGATTAAGAGAAATTTAACAAAAAATGAAATCAATGACATCTTTACATAGGAAAGATGCATGCACACTCACACACATACGCACACTTACACACACACACACACACACACACACACACACATATTCACAAAAATAACTTGGCTTAAGGTGCTGCTTCCACTACGGAAAAGAAATTCAAGCAGACCCATTTCTGCTTCCTCAAACTTGCCACCAAGTAATGAATCCCTTTAATTTCTTTTCTCCAATACCCAAACCATCCCAAGGAGTCAAGCCCAAATCCCCTGAACTCCCAAATCATCCTCAAAACAAAATGCTGGCAAAATCCTCTGCACTCTGGAAGAGGAAAGAAGGATGATTCACTCTCTTTCCTAGATTTTTTTTTTTTTTTTAAGATTTTATTTATTTGACAGAGAGAAAGAGAGAGCAAGCAAGAGAGGGAACACAAGCAGGGAAAACAGGAGAGGGAGAAGCAGGCTTCCCAGCAAGCAGGGAGCCCAGTGCAGGGCTCGATCCCAGCACCCTGGGATTATGACCCGAGCCAAAAGCAGAGGCTTAACGACTGAGCCACCCAGGCACCCCTTTCCTAGATTTTCACTAAGAACTCTAAGCGTTAGGACAGAATTCCATTATGTCACAACAGTCTTTATAAAGGCACATGACCAAAATTAGTCATACTTGTTTCTGTTACATTTATGACCTGCATTCTAAGCCTTCATCTCCTAAAATTCCCAAACCTGCAACAACCTTGATTGATGTTGATTTCTAGAGGGGGACTTGCTGGCTCGGTCAGAAGAGCATGTGACTCTTGCTCTCAGGGTCATGAGCTCGAGCCCCACATTGGGTAGTGATTGCTAAAATAAATAGATAAGTAAGTAAATAAGTAAACTTAAAACAAACAAAAAAGTTGATTTCTAGAATCGAAGATGAATCCTATGCAGAAATCACTGCAGTGTCAGTGAAAAACAGGAATTTTTTTCTAGAATTAAAACACACTTGTTAACAATGGTTATCCATAAGAGGTAGAATTTTTTTTTTAAATTTTTTGGGGGGAGGTAGAATTTAAGGAATATTTCACCTTTCCTTATTATTTTAGCCAGAGAGCTACCTGTCAAACATTCATCAGATACACCAGGGAGCACAGTCCTACGCCAGAGTTCGAAGAAACAAACAGAAAAACAAATTCTATCTTGTGGAGCATATCATCTAGATCTGTACTCCCAATATCTGGGCTAACATTTCATCAAAATTAAATAATATTTAGCGGTGCCTGGATGGCTCAGTCAGTTAAGCATCTGCCTTTAGCTCAGGTCATGCCATGATCCCAGGGTCCTGGGATGGAGCCCTTCTCAGGCTCTCTGCTCAGCAGAGAGTCTACTTCTCTCTCTGCCCCTTTCCCCAACTTCTGTACACACGCACACACACTAATAAATAAAATCTCTTTTTTAAAAAATCAAGTAATATTTAAAATTCAGTTTCTCAGGGTGCCTAGGTGGCTCAGTCAGTTAGGCATCTGCCTTCAGCATCTGCCAGGGTCCCTCGCATGGGGGGTGGGGGCGGGAAGCCTGTTTCTCCCTTTCCCTTTGCCTGCCACTCCGCCTACTTGTGCTATCTCTCTGTCAAATAAATAAAATATTTTTTAAAAAATTCAGTTTCTCAGTCCACTACAACTGCATTTCAAGTAGAAAGATAAAGAACAGTGCAGGGGTGCCTGGGTGACTCAGCTGTTAGATGTCTGCCTTCGGCTCTGGTCATGACCCCGGGGTCCTGGGATCAAGCCCCGCATCGGGCTCCCTGCTCTGCTGGAAGCCTGCATCCCCCTCTCCTACTCCCCCTGCTTGTGTTCCCTCTCTCACTGGGCCTCTCTCTGTCAAATAAATAAATAATTAATTAATAAATAAATAATCTTTAAAGAAAGAACAGTGCAAAAAGTTCTACTACACGGGGCTGATCTACAAAAAAGCCCTAATGCTAATTCAGACCCAGAAACAGAGAGGGAAGGTCTGGGGAAGGTTTCTGGAAAGATACATTTATATTTGAAATGGGTATTAAAGTGAGCATTCCAGGCTGGCTGGTGAGAGAACAGCACATGACACTGGCCCTTGCCTGAATCATGCAATACCAAAATTTCCAGGGCAATTCCCCAAAACCCAAAAGCAGAATACTTCAAGGAGGCATTATAAAAACGAATTGGGTGACAGGCTTTGATTTATATTTTGCTGAGATAAACGTAGATGAAAATACCCTAAAATGAGAAACCTGAGGATGAAGTCCAATTAGGACCTCACTAAAAAGAAGGAGGGAAAACAGAACTGGAATTCACTGCCAGATCATTCTGGAAATCTTTAACAGGTAAACTAAACTGAGGATCAAGGGGACAAACTGAAGAATGCACTATGCGCACCCAAATACCTTACGGTGGGAGAAACATTTCCCAATAATCGAGGTCAATATGTGAATCGAAGGTGATTAACCCCACAGGAAGAGAGACAGAGAGAGAAAGAGAGAGCACACCCACAAAACCAGCCCAGCAGAGAGCTGTGGAACAATCTAGTCCCTCTCGGGTGGGAAGGGGGAGGTATAACCCTCCAGTCCCTGAATCTGACACTACCTAGCATGAGCCGCCTCGGTTTCCTCATCCATAGAATGGATACAAGGAGAGAACCTTCTTCTGAGGGCTATTAAGTGGATTCCTTGAGTCACCACATGGAAAATGGATAGAACAATGCCTGTGTCTGGAAAGGACAAAGGAAGCGTGGAGGGCTATTACTGCAGGAGTATCTGCGGAAAGAAAAAGGATTTCCCTAGGGGTGAGCGCACAGGGAAAAGGGATGTTGTGCTGTCATATGAGGAGGAAGGAAGGTCTGAAAAGACCAAACTGTTCTAGGTTGAGCAAGTTGTGTAGACACCTTCCAGCCATGCCCCACAGGCTATTAAAATGCCCAAAGCCATGGGGGCCAGCTGCCAGAACTTCAGCAAGCTGTAGGATTTAGCTGTGGACCCCTGGTATACTGACTTAGTACATCGTATCAGTGTTCGACAATTGTCAGAACCATCTCTCCGGCCTGCACGGCTGGACTACTCTACCCTTCGTTCAGGCATTAATTAGGCACCCATCACAAGTCAGGCACTGTACAAGGCAAGAGAAAACGCACTCCAGGTGTCTGAACAAGGGAACGCAACAGTCAGGCTTTGTTCAGTGACCCGTTAGGAGAATAAACAGGAGGAAAGGATGCGGAGAAGGATACCTTGTAAGAGACCGCCGCAATCAAGCGCCACACCTAACCTCTCGGATTTCCCAAAGGGTGCAGTATTTCGGATTTCACTTAACTGGGTCCCAACAAATACTTAACTTCCCAATTGAGAATAACAACTTCTATCAATTTAGCACTTACCATATGCCAAACGTTTCATTCAACAGTTTCTCACAACAACCCAGCAAAGCGGATATTAGTATCTTTGTTTTACACGTGAGAAAACTCAAGAGAAGGCTCAGGGAAGTCAAACAGATTGTTTAGAGTGACAAAATAAATGGAGGAGTGGGGATATGAATATAGGTCTGTCTCTCTAAATACCTATCCACACATCATTGGTGCTGGCCTGTAGCAAAGTTTTCCCCGGTCTATGTAAAAATGAGATCTAGAAACATATACCTACAAATGTCCATGTATGGTTGCCAGTTTCCTTGAGAAGGGCTACCTTTTATTCTAATAATGGATCCTATTTTTTTAAATAAAAGAATAGTAAGAAGAATTTCTTTTTTAAATGCCCTCCTTGGCAAAAACTACAAAATTAGTAAATTTGTATGCGTTTTCCCACTACCACATTCAACTGTGGTCTATAAAAGCCAAGTCCAGGAACCACTACACTAATGATGACATTTACATAGCATTTACCGTGACCCAGGCATTATTTTAAGCTTCTTAAATATACCACCTGTTTTAACTGCAGTGACTCTGGGAGTAGACTACTATATTCCCCTTTTGATAGACGACGTGCCTGAGGCACTAAAGTTTAAGTGTCTTGTCTAAGAGCCCAGAGCTGGGAAGAGGTAGGACTGGGACTCAAAGGGAGGGCCGTGTGCCTGGTGAGAGCACCTGAGGCCTCAGTCCCCACATTGTGAAAGCAAACAGACCTCAACCACTGCTATTTGGCCTATGACCTATAACGTTTAGACGTGTGAGACACTTACTGATAAGACCCTAAAACTGACGGCTACCTTGGGGCAAGTTACAAGATAACACATCAACAGGTGCGCGCAGCTCTGCTGAGTCAAGATACCAGCGAGCTGCCTTCGCGGCGCTCTAAGATGCCCGTAACCTAAACAATTTAATTAACCAAATTGTTCTCTTTCATTCTCCCAGAAAACGGAAAGGCCTTCCAACCTTATGGGGCTTCCAAATTCACTCTTGGCATTCAGTTCTCAAAGTCAGAATTACAACACAAAAGCCTTTGTGGTAGACAGAGCAAGTACTGAGGCTCATTTTATGGACAAGAAATTAAGTTAAAATAAATGACTTGTCCAAGGTAACAAAGTCAGCAAGAAGCAAAATGAAAACTGACGGCAGAGAGGATTCTTTTTTTTTTTAAAGATACATCCTTTTAAAGATTATTTATTTATTTATTTGACAGACAGAGATCACAAGTAGGCAGAGAAGCAGGCAGAGAGAGAGGAGGAAGCAGGCCTCCCGCCACGCAGAGAGCCCGATGTGGGGCTTGATCCCAGGACCCTGGGATCATGACCTGAGCCAAAGGCAGAGGCTTTAACCCACTGAGCCACCCGGGCGCCCCGGCAGAGAGGATTCTTTACAAGGCTTGAGGAATCCCAAGAACCAAAGACTGCAGAGACTACTTTTTTTCCTGGTTTCTCTCTCAAATGCATACCTTTATTTCAACAAATGTTGTATTCCTACTGACGTGTTCTAGGATAAATGTGACAGGTTCACAGAATAAATGGGAGAACAAAACAGAAAAAAATCCTGCGGCACTTCCAAAGCTATTTTGCAGTTCTTCCTGCTGTCTGAGTGTAAACTCCCTCACATTCCCATCGAACATCAGGTCTCCCTCATGAAGGAATGACAAGTGTGGGACTGTGTGTGTGCATGCAAACGTTCTGTTAATTAACAACTATAAAAACAAACAAGGTAATATTTTAAATCTCCAAATTATTCCTTATTCAAGATAAAACATGAACCTGAACCACATTCTTAAAAAGTTCTTTCTCAGGGTGCCTGGGTAGCTCAGTAGGTTAAGTGTCTGCCTTTGATTCAGGTCACGATCCCAGGGTCCTGGGATCCAGCCTGGCGTAGGGCTCCCTGCTTAGTGGGGAATCTGCTTCTCCCTCTCTGTCTGCCCCTTCCCCTGCTTGCGTGCATCCACTCACTCTCTCTCAAATAAATAGATAAAAAAAGTTTTAAGAAGTTCTTCCTCGGGGCGCCTGGGTGGCTCAGTGGGTTAAAGCCTCTGCCTGCAGGTCAGGTCATGATCTCAGGGTCCTGGGATCAAGTCCCGCATCGGGCTCTCTGCTCAGCAGGGAGCCTGCTTCCCTCTCTCTCTCTCTGCCTGCCTGCCTGTCTGCCTACTGATGATCTCTCTGTCAAATAAATAAATAAAATATTAAAAAAAAATAAAAAATAAACAGCATATAAACTCTCTGAGGAGGAGGCATGCTCTATATAACCAGTATTCTCAACAGTGTAGATACCCAAATATTGGTTGCATGGAGAGGAAAAAGGAAAAATAAAACTTGTCTCCCTGGATCTCTATCCTCTAGAGCTACAAAGTACAGGTTTGTTCCCTCCTCTGCTTAATAGCCCTAAATTATTTACATCTTAAAAGAAATTTTTATTTAAGTCCCGCATCAGGCTCTCTGCTCAGCAGGGAGCCTGTTTCCCCCTCTCTCTGCCTGCCTCTCTGCCTACTTGTGATCTCTGTCAAATAAATAAATAAAATCTTTAAAAAAAAAAAATGTGTGGGAAATGATGCCCCATCATATGAAAAAGAGGTCTGGACAATATGTAGAAAATTCAGAAATGTATGCTTTCAGATTTATGTACTTTTCTCCATGTAAGTTGTAGCTTAATCTTTTTTAGTAAAAAAAACGTTAAAGTTCTGTATATAATATATGTATTCCTTGTATTCATACAGAACATGAAATCACAACTATTTCAGCTAATGCTGCCATTTTTAAACCTTTACGGCTGTGGGCTAATGCTGGGTACATGCCAACAGCGGAGACCCACTGCCTAAGCACTGAGAGGACTCTTTCCCTTTTTCCTCGTTTACTGAAGGTTTTATCTACATTCCTCTAGCGACAGACTAATCAGAGGAAAAAAATCTCCAAGAAGTCAGCAGCATTCAAAAAGTATTCAATTATTTCAGGACAATAGAAATGCTATCACGAAAGCGGCATCCACCAGCCTTCTACCTACAAACTTAACATTTTGGGGAAATAAAGATCTAGTGATACTTTTATCACCAAGCATTTGAAGTACACTATTCCCACTGAAATAATTCCCTTGAAGTAAAAGCCACTCTAGTTAAAGATGCAGATTTCGAGAATCTAATAATCTTGTATTAATGCAGTACTGGCTTTCATTTGTACACAATCAATCTGTTACTGAACAAAGAATCCTTTTTAATTGCCCATGGCAATTAACAGTAATCATTTTCTTTTGTCTTATTCCTAAGTAGTGCAAGCTATAAGAGAGGAAGCCATGATTTTGACCTTTCTTTTAAATGGAGATGGGGAGGGGCGCCTGGGTGGCTCAGTGGGTTAAGCCGCTGCCTTCGGCTCGGGTCATGATCTCGGGGTCCTGGAATCGAGCCCCGCGTCGGGCTCTCTGCTCAGCAGGGAGCCTGCTTCCTCCTCTCTCTCTACCTGCCTCTCTGCCTGCTTGTGATCTCTCTCTGTCAAATAAATAAACAAAATCTTTAAAAAAATAAATAAATAAATAAATGGAGATGGGGAGAAGTGCAATGCAACTTTTTTTTTTAAATTTTTTACACTTCAGGAGGCTGGCCCGCACAATTTTTTTTTTTTCTAAAGATTTTATTTATTTATTTGACAGAGAGAGAGATCACAAGTAGGCGGAGAGGCAGGCAGAGAGAGAGGGGGAAGCAGGCTCCCCACCGAGCAGAGAGCCCGATTCGGGGCTCGATCCCAGGACCCCGGGATCACGACCCGAACCAAAGGCAGAGGCTTTAACCCACTGAGTCACCCAGGCGCCCCCCGCCAGCACACTTTCATTCCAACATTATTTTTGTTGTTTCATTTTTCACCCCAATATTATTTAATAACTTTCTGATTCATGAAAAAAGCACTGTAGTTAGTTCCACACAAATAAGTCAAGGGGCTTGGTATAGTTTTGTCTATACACTTTTAGCTGTCTAAAGAATTTTCTCAATTGAAAACTGTCAATTGGGAGCCACTCAGATACTTTTCTACTTACCAAAGAAAATACAGACTTAAGGAGTCATCACATGACCAAATACGTCTATCTTACTATATTATTTATTTTGGACAACTTTACATATATATATGTGGAATATAAGTGGGTGTGGAATACACACACACACACACACACACACACACACACACCAGGGTTTGAATCCTGGTCAGAAATCAAATGCTCGGGCACCTGGGTGGCCCAGTGGGTTAAGCCTCTGCCTTCGGCTCAGGTCATGATCCTGGGGTTCTGGGATCGAGTCCCGCATCCAGTAGTCTGCTCAGCAGGGGGCCTGCTTCCCTCTCTCTCTCTGTCTGCCTCTCTGCCTACTCGTGATCTCTCTCTCTCTGTCAAATAAATAAATAAAATCTTAAAAAAAAAAAAGAAATCAAATGCTCAACTTTATCAACATGTTGGCTAGATAAACTGGTACTTGGGGCTATATATTCTTTTTCAAAATGGTGTGCCATAGAACCAACTGTGTGTTCAGTAGTCTCTGAATATGGAAGCCTTTAAGACTATTAATACAGGGCCACCGCTCAAGAATGCAGAAATTCATCAGACTACTCAACAAATAATTCCCTCAACCCAGCGTATATCATATATAGCTAATCATTCACAACTAACTATAAATTCCTTAAGGGGATGAACTGTAGCTTATTCTTCTATCCCAGAGAAACAAGGCAGACTAATAAAATAAACACAGCTCTTGGAATCAGACAGACACGGATTCATAACACAGCTTGCAACCTCTCAGCTGTGTAACCCTGGTCAGGACACTTACGGTATTATGCATATTCGAGGATTAAATGCTGACCAGGAGGGCATGCCCTCTGAGAGTTTAAAGCCTAAAAATGGCCAGAATAGTTGGTACACATCTCTCCACCCACCTACCTCTCAAAAGAGAAAAACAAAAAGGCTATGGCACCTGTTTGGGTTCAATCAACATATATGTAGTGGGGGGTATACTATGTGAAAGGTATTTTGCTAGGTGTGACGGGAAATAAAAAATACACGAGGGGGGTGCCTGGGTGGCTCAGCGGGTTAAGCCTCTGCCTTAGGCTCAGGTCATGATCTCAGGGTCCTGGGATCGAGCCCCACATCAGGCTCTCTGCTCAGCAGGGAGCCTGCTTCTTCCTCTCTCTCTGCCTGCCTCTCTGCCTACTTGTGATCTTTGTCAAATAAATAAATAAAATCTTTAAAAAAAAAAAATACACGAGGGTTCCCACCCTCAAGGGGTTTACTATCTGGAAAGAAGAAACAATCTAGTATTATTAGCTATAAAATAAGGCAGAATGGGAACCAACTAGTATAATCCCTTCATTTTTCAAATGAAGAAACTGTAGCCAAGAGAAGTGAAAATGATTTGGCCAAAGTCATGCAGCTAGTGAGAGCAGAGCCGGGGCTAGGGCCTGAGTTTCTTCATTGTCAATTCAACATTCTTTACACCATAGGAAGCTGCCTCTCAATTGTTCAAATTTGATTTCCCAGTGCAAATATTACCATAGTGACCGGCAAAAAGACATTTTCCAAGTAAGAATGCAGAGACACTAGGAGAACAAAAAAGGTACGAAATACCACAGATGCATAATGCAACAGTCACAACTGCCACAAATTTCATAAAATGAAAATGCTCATTTCAATAAAGGAAGATGAAGGAGATAGGCAAGTCTGGCTATTCTCAACTAAAGTAAATATTACTTTCCTGTGATGATGGTTCATGGCTGAAAGTACCTGGTTCTCTGCTAATATATCAACTTAATGGTGTGTCTTAACACCATGGAAGCAAATAAATGAAAATCAGACTGACAGATGCCAGAAGTTATTTTCAAGAATTCTTCATAGACAAAACCTCATTAAAGCACTGTATCAAAAATTAAATAGAAATAAACTTTCAGGAAGATGAACATGAATGAATTGTTTGCATTTCTTAATACCAGCAATTCAAGTGCTATTCAGATGCTGCTGTTTGAGAGCCTAGGTCAACAATGACTCAGCTTGAAAGATTCCATATTGCTTTTAAAAGAAGTGTATGGTTTTAGTTATGTAGTCAATACAATCTGGATGCCCCTTTCCCCCAAAATTATAAACTAATTTTCACATGAATGGCTGAAAAAGAGACAGTGCTTATGTTTGAAAGACATATACAACAAAGGCAATCCGGTTCATTTTATCGCATCCCCCAGAGAAAGAGCCCTTACCCCGGGTTCTGACCTACAGGATTTGATGCTGGGAGAGGGGGGATGGAGGGGTTAAGAGTAGCACCAGGAGTCCAGTTGCAGTCCCAGCTCTAACTTGCTATGTGGTCCAGGACAAGAATCTACAACCAGAGCTGGACAGCACACTCGATTTCAGACTAGGAATGTGAAACCCAGAGAGGTGAAGTGTTCAAGGTTCCCATTAATTAGGTTAAGGCCTAGACCAGAAGATCTTCTGCATGTATTTCCAATACTCCTTCAGTTGTGACAGGAAACCTGTTACCATGCCCTGTGCAAGTTCATTTTCCCATCTGTAAATCAGGAGGCTAGACTAGGCACAGATTTTCAAGTTGTGCTGCTCTAAATCCAAGGGATTTCTGCTATGTATTTCATACAGTGTGAAAAATAAATTTTAAACAACTGGACTAGACGGTCAATAAAATGTCACACTGACTGGGTAAATTAAGACACCCAGCTGGTGAATGACAATAATTATACCAGATCACAGGAAGGCAGGCTCTACAGGAAGCTTAACACCTCTCAGAAGGCCCCCACAAACTGAAGATGTGAAAGCAGAAGATACTAGAGGGAGAGGGATAGACAACCACTCGCACTGTGTCAGTCTCCAACTGTACTGAACTGTGGTGTCTCCCCACCACACAGAGACTGCAGAAACATCCAAGCAGCTGTAGTTTATAGTCAGCAGTGAAACCCTCACTCCTCCTAGGCTGTCCTTTGCCAAAAGTTACCATCAGGCCCATGGATCTGCACACGGACAACAACTTCCGTGTAACTCATATCAAGAAGAATGACTCTCATTTTTTTTTCACTGTCCTAAATGCTTTGGCCTTCATCATGCCAAGCAAAAAGAAGGGGTACATGGTCAAAAGAATAGTGTTAAAAAAGTGGGGGGGCGGGGGCGGGTGGTTCAGTGGGCTGGGCCTCTGCCTTCGGCTCGGGTCGTGATCTTGGAGTCCTGGGATCAAGCCCCACATTGGGCTCTCTGCTCTGAGGGGAGCCTGCTTCTCCCTCTCTCTCTCTGCCTGCCTCTCTGCCTACTTGTGATCTCTCTTTCTGTCAAATAAAGAAATAAAATCTTAAAAAAAAAAAAAAAAAGAAGTGAAGAACTTTGATCACACTAGCATTAGAGATTTTCTAGGCACTGCAGGACCCTTGAAGACCTGTTACTAAATAGAAAACAGTCATCTACTGCCATCTCCTGCTCCAACCCCACCCCCAATGGCATATTAAGGGTTCCAGAAGGCCAAGGCTACCACCTCAGATTTTGGTAGCACCCAATTCCATCATGAAAGCAAATGTTGACAATGAGGTTCGAGGCTCTGCAACTAAACCATCAGAGAAATGCGACAATCCTTTTAACATCAGTTACCAGTTTAGGAAGAAAAATCACCCCTTTGTTGTTCTGTCTCCTCTCTTCCTATTATGTAAACTTAGGCTTTGGCCATGCAGAAACTTTCTGTGCTGCCAGTGATGTTAAAACTCTAAAACACAAATTTAAGCAGAGTTACAAACACAGTTATCTTATTCTTAATTAGCCATCACTTCCCCATTAAGAATAAAAAGCACCTATTTATATCAACATGGAAAACATAAACGCTAAAATAAATTCAGAGACTGAATCTTGATTCACAAGGCCAAAATTCAAAAATGAATGGAAACCAACAGAAAGATGAACCAAAATTCTGTAAGTCAATAATGGCGGAAAAAAAATTAATAATAATAATGTTGAAGATACATGCTATAGATAATTAAAATTACCAGACTCTGCTTGTCAGAAAATTTAAAGTGCTAAGAATTCGGAAGCTAAATGAACCACATGGATCTTATGATTTAGGCCCCCTTACCGTATCATAGACAAATACCCTAACATTTGATGAGTCAATGGTCCAATTCTGCAGATAACAGTGGATGCTTTTTATTTCAAGTATTCACACAGAACTATTTCTAAATAAGTGCTGAAGTAAACAAAGTTTGATCATAGCTCAGTTAAGAAATAAAGTCCTTCCAGTAAATGCTCCTTCACAGCTGGATGGCTGCTTTAATATGCAATTGCCCTAGGCCACAGGGGGAAAAAAAATCAGGCTTTTGATTTACTTAAGAAATAAAATAAATAAACCTAGAGCCTGCGAGTTTCCCTCTTCCAAGTTAAGGACAGAAAATGGTTAGATGGCTTTTCTGTTAAAAACAAACAAACAAACAACAACAAAAAAAAACAAACACCTCTTTCTCTGAATAGATTTCCTAAACCCCACCCCCAACATAAGATCACTGAAGAAACAGCTTCAGGAAAGGTAGCTAAGGTATATTTCTCAGGTAATAAGACCAAAAATCCTTTCGTATCAGCCCGTTCCTGGCACTCTTTCCTCACTCTGCCAAATCAGGTCACTCACAAGGCTTGGGGAAGGTAAGAGCCCCCCTGGCCCCCAGCATGGATCTGGCCAGAGGCATTCAGCTCCTGTGGCTGGGAGCGCCTGCAGCACCAGAGGGCAGAAATCTGAGTGACACTTGGCACTGTCTCTTCCAACAAACAACCGCAATGGGCTTTCCAAACTCGGGGCCTAATCGTTTCGAAGACCAGGAAGCTGAAGCCTTCCTGGAGCAGAGGTGAAAAGAAATAAGGCCTGCCTCCCAAAGGTCACACTGCAAACCAGAGGCCATTAGGGAAGAAGGCAAGACTGCAGCTTCTGCAGCCCCAGAACAGTAAACACCAAATGGGGCTATAACCCCTGAGGGATTGGGGAGAACTTGAGAACTAGCACTTTCCCAGCCAGAGGTAAAACAAAAATGAGACCTTCGTGGGGTGGGGGGAAGGAAGAGGCAAAAAAGGCACACTTCTAAGTTCTCCCAATGGATGTTGGCTGGGGGGGGGGCACGAGAATAAAACTGTCTCTTTACAATAGCTCAGAGAAGGAGGGAGGGAAGGTGAGAAAGAGAAGAAAGACCTATGAGCAGCCGCACTCTCCTGTTCCAAACGCCACGAAGCTGCAAAGCCCAGAGAGCTGAAGGGGCTGGGGAGCAAGATGGGAATGAGAGGGAAAAAAAAAAAAAAATGGGGCAATAGAAAGAGACCTTCTCCCTCACCATCACTGACCTCGGTAGAAGTAGGGAAAACGGGGGCGACAATCCCAGACTCCAGAGAGCAGGAACCAGCCAACCACCCCCGACATATTTACCCAGACTTCAAGATCCCTGGGGATAAAACCCTGGGGGTCAGGGTTCCGAGTGAATCTGCAATCTAAACCAGAGCCTAGAGAGTTCTAGCCCAAGCCAGCCCCTTCCCCTCCAAAGCTGGGGACTGTAGGCTCAAGGAAGACGAGCCTGAAGAGGGGAAGCACTCGGTGGGAATGGGCGGGTCAAGGCTGGGTGGCAGGGAGAGGCAATCCTGACAGGAACCTAATGGGAAGAGAAGGCGACTGGCAGGATACAAAGGGAAAGAAAAGGTGAGGAAACAAGTCAACGATGAACAGAGTTGAAACTTGGGTATCAAAGGGAGGGAGAATCTATCTAAGAACCGAGATGGTTCTGGGGGGATGGGGGGGGCAGCCAGTGAAAGGAAGGAATGGTTGAAAAGATATCTCTACTACTAGGCAGAACTAGGAGAAAGAGAACTCAAAAAAGGAGGTAAAAGGTAGGACAAAGGAGGGAGAACAAATACAAGTAAGGAAAGAGTGGAGGTTGAGGGCTGAATCTAAATGGTAGGGGAGGAGGTCAGGTGGAAAACTTAGAATTGAGAGAGAACACAGGTGGGATGGAATTTCGGGATGACCAGGATTAAAGAGAACCACTCAAACAGGGAACAGAATAGTAAAGTTAAAACGGGTCAAAAAGATAGGTGGGCAAGTGGACAGCTCCAAAAGGGGCAGAGCTGGGAGAAAAACGTTAGAGCCGATGGGGCAGAGCTGAACAAATGATAAGAGCAGGTGCAAAAAGGATTTGGGGCAGGTCTAAGAGATGCAGCGAAATGGGAAGGAAGGGGGGGTTGATAGGTCAGAGAAGTTAGCAAAGATTTGGGGAGGTAAAGGGCAAGTCTGAGGAAGGCAAAATGGGGAGGAGAAGACTTAGAGCAAAGAGAAGGCTGGGAGCAGGTCTCAAGCAGAGAACTGAAGGGGAAACAGGTCAAAGAAAGCGGGAGCGAATCAATGAGACAGCTCAACAGTGCCAATGAGGAGGTGGAGAGGAGAGGAAACCGCAAGGAGAACTACTGGGCAGAACGGGGCCTGCAAGGCAGCACTGAGGCTGCGGACAGGCTGAGTTACAGAGGTCAGAGAAGTGAATGGCAGAAATGAGAGCTGCAGGGTCGGGGGAGTTGTGGGGAGATGCTCTTCGCGGAAGGCAGAGTCAAAAAGCCAGCAGGTTAGGGGGCACAGAAGATCTGAGATTGGGCAAAGGGCAGATCGGGTATACAGAAAGGTCTGGAAGAGAAAAAAGTCTAAATGGTAAATGGGAGCAAGATCTGAGAAGGGGATGAGGTGAGCATGATGCAACCGTGTGTGAGAGGGAGCAGGGGACTGAACTGAGAGGCATGGAAGGGTCGCAGAGCTTAGAGGCATCTCAGGGCTGCACCAGGTTCCGCGAGTGGGCAGTAGGGCCCAAGAGGGAGGCGGAATTAAGTTCAAGGAGAAGACCTAGGGCCAGCAGTGCCAAGATGAACAAGGTCTCCGATGGATCTCCAAGGAGGTGGAACCACGGGTCCTAAAGGGACAGTTCCTGGGGGTGCAAACAGAGGACGGATCACAGTAGACGGGTCAAAGACGGGTACAGATCCGGAGGGTGGTGAGAGCGGAATCGAAGAGGGGGCAGGCGGGTCACGATTCTCAACGTGAAGGACCAAAATTAAGGGATGCAAAAGGGTCACTGAGGAGGTGGGTCCCAAGAGCACTGCAGCGTCCAGGAGGGGCGAAGGGCATTACTGAGGGGCGGAAGAGGGAAAGGGGAGGCGCAGAATTGGGAGCAGAGTGGCTTAAGTGAGGAGGGGGTGGCCGAGGCAGACACCAAGATCTCAAATGGGTCGGAAGGTGGGGGCAGACGCGGGGACAGCAAGGCTGGGACGAGCAGGGACAGGTCCGAAGGGCGGGCGGGCCCCGCGGGCCGGGCCGCAGCGCGAAGCAGCGGGACCGGCGGGGCCCGGGGGGCTGGGGGGCCGCTCCCTCCCCTCCCCCTCCGGCTCCTCCATTGTTCGCGGGCTCCGGGCCCCGCCGTCCCCGCCTCCCCTTGGACCCCGCAGCGGGGCGGCGCCCGGCCTCGCCGCCGGGGCCCGCGAGCTCGCGCACTCACCAGCTGGGCGCCCTCAGCGCGGCTCCGGCCTCCAGGATCCCAGCAGCGGCGACGGCGGCCCCGGCGCCATGTTCTGCTGCTCCTCGTCCAGCGGCGGCTGAGGCGGCGGCGGCGGCGGCTCCGGCGGCGGGGGGCCGGGCGGACCCTCCCTCGCGGGCTCCCTCCTCCGCCTCCTCCACCTCCTCCACCTCCTCCTCCCGCCGCGCCGCGGCTCTCCCTCGGGGCGGGGGGGCGGGGAGGGGAAGGGGGGAGGGGCGGGAACCAGGGGAAGGGCGGACCAGCCTCGCTCGCTCGCTCCCTCCCTCCTTCGCAATGGCGGCGGCGGCACCTCCTTCCTGCGGCCGCCGCTCCCGTGCGCGCGCGCTCCTCGCTACTGCGCGTGCGTGGCGTGCGGACCGTTGCAGGAGGATAACGGCCCTTGGGCGCGCGCCGCAAGGGGATAACCGGCGCCAAGCAGGAGACGAAGCGAGGGCGTCTACGCGCCCAAGGGGCTCAGTGCCACTACCGCGGCCTTTGGCTGGGAACGGGCGCGGAGGCCATCATGCGCGTACGCCTCAAAGAAATGCCGCTACTGCGGTGGCTGCGGCGCGAGACAGCACCAAGAAGCCTGCGACCCGGCAGAGGGAATGCTGTGGGCAAGTGCGCGTGCGCGGCACAGACTGCCTGGCGCGAGGCGGAGGGCGTGGCCCGCGGGAGTAGCGCGCACCCTTGCGCGCGCCAGAAGCAGCCGATCCCCTCCTTGCGGGGGCTCGTGGAGAAAGCGGGAGGGGAGAGGCATGGCCCGGTTTTGGGGGCGGGGGCGAAGGGCGCGATCCCGCTCGCGCGGGACCTGACCAGCCAATAGGACGCGAGGGGAGGTGGGTTAGCCGCGCGAGCCTCAGCCTCTGGGATAACGGAGGCGGCGAGATGGAGCGACGTAACGTCGGGCGGTGGGGAGGGGCTGGGGAGAAGGGAGAACACCCAGCGAGGGAGTTGATTGGGGAACACGAGGAGGCGTGGCCCGCCTCGGCCCAATCCAAGCCTGGCAATTTGTCGTTCCGGAAGAAGGGGCAGGGCTAGGGAGCGCGTGCTCTTTCCCTCGGCAGTGAAGAAAATCTGCCGGCGCCACGCGCAAGTTGATACGGTTTGCTCTGGGTTCCGTGATCGCCCGGAACTCGGGAGACGGACAAGGGTCTGCTTCTGCGTGCAGCCCTGACCTCCAAGTCAGCATTGTGCAAATGACTGCAAATCAAATGTCAGTTCCGCCTCGTACAGGGGAAACAGTGATGGGAAGAGGCACTGCCGTAACCCTTGAGTTGGAAACTGAGGAGGGGTTCCTCTGGGACCCCTCCGGAAGTACGCATGGTGGAAGATGAGCGTTCTGGGCACTGAGTCAATATTTACGGAATGCATGAAGAAGGGCTGTTTCCTATTACATTTTGCGTTTCTTTCCTCAGTCTTTTGATCCACAAAATGGAATAATAATTGTACCTCCCTCACAGGGTTGCTGAGAGAATTGAATAATATATATTTGTAAAGTGCTAAGCTTATTGTAAAGTGCTACACTTTATTTTATTTTTATCTTATTATTTTATTATTATTTTTTTAAAATCTCTACAGCCAACATCAGGCTCGAACTCACAACCCGAGATCAACAGTGACATGCTCCACGGACTGAGCCATCCAGGTGCCCCTCCTGCCCTCAAGTTTGAAAAATCCATTAAATAAAGGTTTTTTGGTTACTGATCAGAGTCTTCTCCCTTGACTTTTTTAACTCAGCATTTTTTATGCATGTAATCTGATTTTTAGATGTCTGTGACTTTTTTGTTCTTTTTTAAGTTTAAGTACTGTGAGCCAAACCAAGTGCATGGCCCAGGTTTTCTTTAGGCTGTCACCACAAACTTTGGTTTATAAATGATTTTGACATCAGTTAAGGGAATACCATATTCCCCACCTCAAATTAATATGTCTTTATAACTCCAAGGTCGTTCAATTCTTGAAGATTGTGAACTACCAACACCCAGAATAAAGAACAAAGGCTTCACTCTGAACCTAAATGTCCCTCTCCCTGTCTTTTGGAGTCTGTCAACTCTACCTAGTCCTGTGAGTTTCAGCTTAACACCACTTCCTCAGAGTGACCTCCCAGATTTGGTCTGACTCCTTATTTGATGAAAACTGTACTTTATGCTAGGAAACATTCTATAACACTTTAAACATTTAATTTAACATTAATCCTCAACATCTTATGAGTAGGTTACAGTTGTTAGGGTTCTACTAAACTAAGGCACAGGGAGGTTACACAGCTAGTCAGTGGCAGATTGGAAATTCAACCCGACAGTGGGGGTATGATGACTACACATAAACTGCTTCTTCATAACACTCCACCAGGGCCCGAAGTTCTGTATTGGTATCACCATTTTATGCGTGAGCGCTTTTTTTTTTTTTATTCTATTTTTTTTTTTTTTAATTTATTTGACAGACAGAGATCACAAGTAGGCAGAGTGGCAGGCAGAGAGAGAGAGAGAGGAGGAAGCAGGCTCTCCACTGGGCAGAGAGCCCAATGTGGGACTCGATCCCAGTACCCTGAGGTCATGACCTGAGCGGAAGGCAGAGGCTTAACCCACTGAGCCACCCAGGCGCCCCTGCGTGAGCCCTTTCAAGGCAGGGACTCTGTCTGGCTATTTCTTCAGTCCGGCAAAAGGCCCACAATAAATACTCGTTAATGAACAAATGAATGAATCCAATGCTAAACAATAGTGATGGCTGAAAAGATACAGTCCGTGTCTAATGACTAACCCTTATCCCTCTTTCGGACACTAGCTCATAGGGCCCTTCATCCAGAAGGCCCTCTTAACCTAACAGTCTTGGTCAGGCGCTCCCTCTACCCTCCCAGAGCCCCTTTGGGTCCTCCAGCCAATCCCTGACCACTCTGAGTTGTCCCTGTCTAGTGATGGGTCTTTCTCTCCCACCGGACTGTGAACCCCGAAAGGGCAGGGTCAAGGCTGTCTCAGCCACTGTTGATGTGTCCAGTACAGGTCAAGGCACAAGGCAGGGGCTCATGCAGTGTTTTCTTGACTGAACAGTCGGAACTATCAAGGAGCGCCTTCCCAGCTCTGCAATTCTTTCCAGTGCGCTGGAGGGCCAGTGTTAGCTGAGCAAGCCAACCACAGGAAACAGGCTTCCCTGGGGGCAGCCGCCCCCGCACACCCGGCTAGCCTCCACTCCAGGATAAATAAACAACCGAGTGAACAATTAGCTGACAGAGAAAAGTGCAGACTGCTGGCCGCAGCCGATGTCAAGATTTCCCAAGTATCACCCCAAAAGGCCCCGAGGACTGGACGTCACATCAGCCAGAGAGGTAAGGTGAGTATGAGAGTCTGGGGTTCTGGACCCTGATCGGAGAGAGGCACAGCCAGAAAAATCCACAGAAGAGTTTTGCAAAGAGGGGGAATGTGCTGGAGCAAATTCTCTCTACATTCCTCAGAGCCTGAAAGAATCAGACAGAGGGTGGAGACCAGGTCTGCTCTCGTGCAGAAGTCAGTGAGCTCACAGCGCCTCCTACAAACCGAACTGGGGAAGCAGCGTCTTGCTGATGCCGCCGGGGATGTCAGGGAGCGGTGAACTCTTCCGCCATTGGTCGGAAGGGCAGCCAATCGCGAGGAAGGAAGGGGAGGCGGGGATGCTCGGATTCACCGCGGGATCCTGTGGCCCGGCCAGTGGCTGATACGTACTGGGCACGCACTATATAGCTGATGGAAGGATGGATGATGAGATTTTCATAGAATTTGGAAATGGAACTATAACGCGGATACCGAGAAATACACAAATCACAAGTATACAGCTCGATTAATAATTCAGAGAGACACACACCCCCTTTAACCTGCACCCAGATAAAAAGAATGTGACCACCTCTCGGAAGCCCATCCCCCGGACCCCCTCCAGTCACTCCCCTCCCCCCACGACAAAAACCTCTACCCTGATTTCTGTGGCTGTTGATTAGTTTTGCCCGTTTTTACAATGCATATAAGTGAAATTTACAACAAGCGGCCTCTTTGAATCAACATTGTCAGATTCACCCACGTTACTGGGTGTATCTATAGGTCGTTTGTTCTCAATGCTGTGTAGTATTCCATTGTGTGAATGAAATACAGTGTATTTATCCATTCTATTGTCGGTGAGCATCTGGGTAATTTCCATTTGGGGGCTATTATGAATAGTGCTGCTATGACAATCTAGAATATGTCTTTTGGGGGTGCCTGCATGGCTCAGTAGGTTAAGCCTCTGCCTTCAGCTCAGGTCATGATCTCAGGGTCCTGGGATCCAGCCGGCATCAGTCTCTCTGCTCAGCAGGGGGCCTGCTTCCTCCTCTCTCTGCCTGCCTCTCTGCCTACTTGTGATCTCTCTCTCTGTCAAATAAGTAAATAAAATCTTAAAAAAATAAAAAAGAATACGTCTTTTGGTGGGGTCCCTGGGTGGTGCAGATGGTTAAGCGTCTGGCTCTTGGTTTGGGCTCAGGTCATAATCTCAGGGTCATGATCTCAGTCTCATGATCTCATGAGATCGAACCCCCAGTCTATTCCTCACTTAGCGTGGAGTTTGCTTGAGATTCTCTCTTCCTCTCCTTTTGCCCCTCCTGCTAGTGTTCACTCACTCTCTCTCTGAAATAAATAAACAAATATTTAAGTAAATATGCCTTTTGGTAAACATATGTATTCGTTTCTGCTAGCTATGTACCTGAGTGAAACTGCTGGTCACCGAGGGCGCGTGTGTTCACCTTTCCCAAAGCAAATGTACCAAGTTCCATCCCAAGAGTTATGTGTAAGAATTTCAACTGCTGGGGTACCTGGGTGGCTCAGTGGGTTAAAGCCTCTGCCTTCGGCTCGGGTCATGATCCCAGGGTCCTGGGATCGAGCCCCGCATCGGGCTCTCTGCTCTGCGGGAAGCCTGCTTCCTCCTTTCTCTCTGCATGCCTCTCTGCCTACTTGTGATCTCTGTCTGTCAAATAAATAAATAAAATCTTTTAAAAAAGAAAAGAATTTCAACTGCTTCCCCTTTTCCATCTTTTTTTTTTAAGATTTTATTTATTTATTTGACAGACAGAGACCACAAGTAGGCAGAGAGGCAGGCAGTGAGAGAGGAAGGGAAGAGGCTCCCTGCTGAGCAGAGAGCCCGACGCGGGGCTCAATCCAGGACCCTGAGATCATGACCCAGGCGCCCCCCGCTTTTCCATCTTTTTAATTTTGGCCATTCTAATGGTTGCATAGCTATATCCTTTGTAGTCTTAATTTGTCTTTCCCCAGTGATTCCTGGGGTTGAGCATCTTTCCATGGTTATATAAGCCATCTGAATAGCATCTTTTGTGAAGTGCTATTCAAGCCTTTTGCCCATTTTCCCCGTCATATATTATTTTCTTTACTTATTTTAAATTATGCAATACTACATGAATTTCTTGTCCTTGCAAGAAATTAAGATACTCTAGATAAAATTCAGTCTCCATGGAGTGTCTGACCCCATCCCACTTACCTCTCCACAAATGTGTTTTCTACCAGACCTCTCTATACATTCACATGAATGCAGCATAGCATAGTGGCTTGAGGCGTTGACACTGGAGCCACAATGCCTGACCTAGAATCTCAACTCCACCATTTACAATAGCTGTGTGACCTTGGGCAAGTTACTCAACTTCTCTGTACCTCAATTTCCTCATCTTTAAAATGGGGTTGATAATATTAATACCTAACTCACAGGGTTGTTTTGAGGTTTCAATAAGCGAATCGCTTGGAAAAAATGCCTGGAACACAGTAAACACTATACTAGTGATAGCTACAACTGAGTTGTGAAGGCTTTTTTTTTATATATATAAATCACGTAACATTTTCATGGTGGTAAATATAAATAACATAGAATGTACCACTTAACCATTTTTTAAAAAGATTTTATTTATTTATTTGATAGATATCACAAGTAGGCAGAGAGGCGGGGGGTGGGGTGGGGAGGCAGGTTCCCTGCTGAACAGAGAGCCTGATGTGGGGCTCGATCCCAGGACCCTGGGATCATGACCTGAGCTGAAGGCAGAGGCTTTAACCCACTGAGCCACCCAGGCACCCCGCCCCCACTTAACCATTTTTAAATATTTTATTTTTTATTTAATTATATATTTTAAATATATTTTATTTATTTATTTTAGAGAGAGATAGAAAGGGTGAGTGGAGGGGAGGGAAGGAGCAAAGGGAGAGGGAGAGAGAGAATCTGAAGCAGCCTTCTCACTGAGCTCGGAGCCCAACGTGTGGCCTGATCCCAAGATCCCAAGATCATGACCCGAGCTGAAACCAAGAGCAGGTGCTTAACCTACTGAGCGATCCAGTCCCCCTCCACTTAACCATTTTTAGATGTACATTTCAGTGGTCCTGAGTACATTCACAACATTGTTCAACGTTACCACCATCCAATTTCAGACCTTATTAATTATACCCAAACTGAAACTCAGTATCCATTAAACAGTAACTCCCCTTTCTGCCTCCAGCCCCTGGTAACCCGCATTCTTCTTTCTAGCTCTATGAATTTGCCTGTTCTAGGGGCCTCCTTAAGTGAAATCATACAGGAACGCCTGGGTGGCTCTGCCAGTTATGCGTCTGCCTTTAGAGCAGGTCATGATCCCAGGGTCCTGGGATTGAGTCCCACATTGGGCTCTTTGCTCAGTGAGGAGCCTGCTTCTCCCTCTGCCTGCTGTTCCCCCTGCAGGAGCTCTCTCTCTCTCTCTCTGACAAATAAATACATAAAACCTTTAAAAAGCCTAAGTGAAAGCATACATTTATTCCTTCATGTCTGGTTTATTTCACCTGGCATCATGTTTTCAAGTTTCATTCATGTTGTAGCATGGATCCAAATTTGATTCGTCTTTAAGGTTGAATAATGTTCCATTGTATATATTACATCTTGTTATCCATTCTTTTGTTATGGGACATTATGGGGTTTTGGTTATTGTGAATGATGCTGCTAGGGACACTGGTGTACACGTATTTGAATCTCTGTTTTCAGTTACTTGGAATATACACTTAGACATAAAATTGCTGTATCATGTAGCAATTCTGCATTTAACTTTTTGTGGAACCACCAAACTGTCTTCCACAGTGGCAGTACCATTTTCCATTCCCACCAGAAATGTACGAGAGTTCCAGTTTTCCCACATCCTTGTCAACACTTGTTATTGCTTTTTGTGCTTGTTTTCTTTGATCATAGCCATCCTAAAAGTTGTGAAGTGGTATCTCATTGGGACTATCATTTGCATTTTCCTGAAGACTAGTGATGTTGAGCATATTTTCCTATGCTTATTCGCCATTTGTATATCTTCTTTGGAGAAATGTCCGTTCAGGTCCTTTGCCCATTTTTGAATTGAGGTTTGTTGTTGTGGAGTGGTAGGAGTTCTTCATATATTCTAGATATCAATCCCTTATCAAATAGATGCTCTGCAAATATTTTCTTCCATTCTGTGGGTTGTCTTTGCACTCTCTCTCTCTCTCTTTTTAAGATTTTATTTATTGGGGCCCTTGGGTGGCTCAGTGGGTTAAGCCTCTGCCTTCGGCTTGGGTCATGATCCCAGGGTCCTGGGATTGAGCCCCGCATCGGGCTCTCTGCTCAGCAGGGAGCCTGCTTCCTCCTCTCTCTCTGCCTGCCTCTCTGCATACTTGTGATCTTTCCCTCTGTCAAATAAATAAATTAAAATCTTTTTTTAAAAAGATTTTATTTATTAGAGAGATAGAGAGAGCATGAGAGAGGAGGTCAGAGGGAGAAGCAGACTCCCCGTGGAGCCGGTAGCCCAATGCGGGACTCAATCCTGGGACTCCAGGATCATGATCTGAGCCGAAGGCAGCCGCCCAACCACCTTAGCCACCCAGGAGCCCCATGTACTCTCTTGATGGTGTCTTTTGATGCACAGAAGTATTTTTTAAGATTTTATTTTTTAGTTTATTTGACAGAGAGAGATACAGTGAGAGAGGGAACACAAGCAGGGTGAGGGGCAGAGGAAGAAGCAGGCTCCCTGCTGAGCAGGGAGCCCAATGCTGGACTTGATCCCAGGACCCTGGGATCATGACATGAGCCGAAGGCAGACCCTTAACTGACTGAGCCACCCAGGCGCCCCTAAGCATCCAACTCTTGATCTCAGCTTAGGTCTTGATCTCAGGCTCATGAGTTCAAGCCCTGCACTGGGCTCCATGCTGTGTGTGGAGCCTACTGAGAAGGAAGGAAGGAAGGAAAGAAAGAAAGAAAGAAAGAGAGAAAGAAAGAGGAAGGAAGGAAGGAAGGAAGGAAGGAACCTATAAGGTATATTATGGGATGATCAGGGATATTTTAATATTGACCTATATTAGATAATAGTGTAGTATTAAGGTCAAATTCCCTGAATGTGATAATTGTGTTGTTATGGAGGATGTTAAGAAGGAGAAGTCCTTGTTTTTAAGAGGAACACGTTGAAGTGCGAAGCCTTTTGTGATGAAAGGGCACAATGTCTGCAACCAATTTAAAATGGTTCCAACAGGAGCGCCTGGCTGGCTTGGTCAGTAGAGCACACAACTCTCAACCTCGGGTTTGTGATTTTGAGCCCCACGTTGGATGTAGAGATTTCTTAAAAATAAAATCTTTTATTAAAAATGTTTCCAGGGGTGCCTGGGTGGCTCAGTGGGTTAAAGCCTCTGCCTTCGGTTCGGGTCATGATCCCAGGGTCCTGGGATCGAGCCCTGCATCAGGCTCTCTGCTCCACAGGGAACCTGCTTCCTCCTTTCTCTCTGCCTGCCTCTCTGCCTACTTGTGATCTCTGTCTGTCAAATAAACAAAATAAAATCTCTTAAAAAATAAATAAAATAGGGGCGCCTGGGTGGCTCAGTGGGTTGAGCCTCTGCCTTCGGCTCAGGTCCTGGTCTCAGGGTCCTGGGATCGAGCCCCACATCGGGCTCTCTGCTCCGCAGGGAACCTGCTTCCCCCTCTCTGTCTGCCTGCCTCTCTGCCTACTTGTGATCTCTTTCTGTCAAATAAATAAATAAAATCTTTTAAAAATAAAATAAATAAATAAATAAAATAAAAATGTTTCCAGGTCATGCGAGTGGCTCAGTTGGTGGAAGTAGCTGCCTTTGGCTCACGTTATGATCTCAGGGTCCTGGGATCGAGTTCCACATGGGGCTCCCTGCTCAGTGGAGAGTCTGCTTCTCCCTCTTCCTCTGCTCCTCCTCCCACGTGTGCTCTCTCTCTCTCAAATAAATAAAATCTTTTTTAAAAAAGATTTTATTTATTTATTTATTTGCCTGAGAGAGAGAGAGAGAGAGAGAGAGGGAGACTCTCTCCCTTGCAACCTTAGTCATTGTTTGGTTAATTTCCACTCATCTTCTGATCTCAGCTCAAATGCCACTCCCTCCGGAGAAGCTGTCCCTGACATATCAGCCGGGTCAGATGGCTCTTCTATAAGCGGCTGTGGCACCCAGTCCTTTAAGATGAGCTACAACTATCCTCACCCGATATCCGCGTCCCTTCCTGTATAGGATAGGGCTCATCTGTATACCAGCAAGATACGGCAGAAATGAGGGGGTGTGACGTCTGAGGCAAGGTCATAGAAGATATTGCTGCTTTGGCCTTGCCCTTTCTTGGATCATTCACTCTGGGGGGAAAATAGCTGCCACGTGAGGACACTCAAATGTCCTTGTGGACAGGTCCACCTGGTGAGGAACTGAGCCCTCCTGTCAAAAGCCAGCATTAGGGGTGCCTGGGTGGCTCAGTCAGTTAAGCGTCTGCCTTTGTCTCTGGGCATGATCCCAGGGTCCTGGGATTGAGCCCTGCATAGGGCTTTCTGCTCAGCGGGAGGCCTGCTTCTCCCTCTCCCTCTGCTTGTATTCTCTTTCTGTCTCTCTGTCAAATAAATAAATACAATCTTAAAAAAAATTATAATAATCCCAGGCTCTTGGGACTGAGTCATGCATCGGGCTCCCTGCTCAGTAGGCAGCCTGCTTCTCCTTCTCCCTCTGCAGCTTTCCTTGCTTGTGTGAGCTCACTCATTCTCTCTCTCTGTCAAATAAATAAATAAAATCTAAACAAAAAAAAAAAAAAAAAAAAAAAGAAAGAAAGAAAAGAGCCAGCATTAACCAGCCAGCACCAGAAATGAGCCATCTAGAAGAAAGATCCTTCAGCCCTAATCAAGTCTTCAAGTCTTCAAATGACTGCATTCTCAGCTGATGTCTTTTTTTTTTTAAGATTTTATTTATTTATTTATTTTAGAGAGAGAGAGAGCACACCACCAGCATGAGCAAGGGGAGAGGTAGGGCGAGAAGCAGAGGGACAAGCAGACTGGGGCTGGATCCCAGGACCCTGAGATCATGACCTGAGCCGAAGCAGACACTTAGCCGACTGAGCCACCCAGCTTCTCCCAGAGCTGATGCCTTGAATGCAACTTCATGAGAGTCTCCAAGCCTGAACCACCCAGTTAAACTGCTCCCGAATTTCTGACCCACAGAAACGGTGTGAGATAAGAAATATTTATTGTTTGCTAAGTAATTTTTAAATTTATTTGCATAATGTCCTTTACATTTATTTCATCTGCAAGACCATGAATGTTGTGTTGTCATGAATGTTGTCAGGGTGGAGAGAGTGTCTGTTTTTTGATATCTATTCATCCATTCATTCATTTATTCATTCATTCAGTAAATGTTTGCTGAACACCAGACTTGTGCCAGGCTCTAAGCTGAGCACTAGAAATCAGAGTTGGAACTAAGGTGAGGCAAGTGAGGTGTCCAGGGAACAAATTTCAAGGAGATTCTCACTTTCAGGCTCATGCAAGAGTTGGGTAAGTCCCAAGGCGTGAGTGCCTTTTTAAATTTTACACCCTGGGCACCTTGTTTACCTTATCTCAGTCCCAACCCTCTTTTTTTTTTTTTTTAAAGATTTTATTTATTTATTTATTTGACAGAGACAGAGGAATCACAAGCAGGCAGAGAGGCAGGCAGAGAGAGAGGAGGAAGCAGGCCCCCTGCTGAGCAGAGAGCCCGATGCGGGGCTCGATCCCAGGAACCTGAGATCATGACCCGAGCCGAAGGCAGAGGCCTCAACCCACTGAGCCACCCAGGCGCCCCTCAGTCCCAACCCTCTTAGAGCAGTGCACAAAACAGAAATGATCCCTAACCCTTTTTTGCCCTTGCAATAATTCCATAGCTTTGTGTTGGTTCTTCTGTTAATACTGTACTTTTAATTTACATTGTTCTATGATATGCTTTGTTTTTATTAGGGTTAAGTCTGTCCTTGGTATTAATAGTGATATTTTATTGAGTGCTTACCAAGTTACCATGTTCTAGATGATGTAGATATATTAATACACAGGGTCCCTGCCCTCAACCACCTAATGGGAGATGTAGACAACATACATCAAACACACCTCAAGTAAAATCATTAAAAAAAATTGTTATTACGGGGGTGGGAGGTTGGGGGAACCAGGTGGTGGGTATTAGAGAGGGCACAGATTGCATGGAGCACTGGGTGTGGTGCAAAAACAATGAATACTATTACGCTGAAAAGAAATTTTTAAAAAAATTGTTATTACAAGCAGGGGGACTGGGAGAGGGAGAAGCAGGCTCTCTGTCCAGCAGGGAGCCCCAAGCAGGGCTTGATCCCAGGCCTCTGGGATCACGACCAGAGGCAAAGACAGACGCTTAACTGACTGAGCCACCCAGGTGCCCCAGTTCTCAAATATTTCTTTTCCTCTTCCAGCAATTCTTTAGTTAGTATCTAAAGGATGAAATTGAGAGTCAGGCAGAAGCTTCTAGGAGTTTCTTGAGCTTCAGGGGGTCATGGGATCTCCCCAGTGACACTATGAGAAAATCAAACTAACCCATAGAATTTTGGGGGTGGGAGATGGGGACCTTTGTATGAAGGATCCTCTATACAGGTCTGTGGAAGTGGTGTTTAAGGTAAAGGAAGAAAAGGGGCCAGCCACAGAATGAATGAGGGAAGGCTTTCTAGGGGAAAGTGCAAAGGAAAGTCGCTGAGTTAGGAAAGCATTGGCCTATTTGAGTAACTGAAAGGAGACAACCGTACCCTCTGGATAGATGTAAGAAGCCCCCCTACTATCTGGTGTATGTTAACAATGATCTTTCATGATATTAACTAGTATTTATTGGGCGCTTGCTCTATGTCAAACACAATGGATAAGTACTTTGGAAACTTAGCGAAGCTTTAAAACAACCCTACCGACATGACCCCTTGATCCTTCCTCTTTACAGATGAAGAAATTGAACTAAGATTGGAAGTTGTTGTCCCAAAGTCCCCCAGCTAGGAATTGCAATGGGAGGATTTGTACGCAGTTCTGACTCTCGAAAACATTCTCTTAACCCACTGTCCATCACCCACAGGGAAACGCACAGCATATTTTAAACAAAGCACTAGGTGAGTGCGTAAAGACTTACCTTTAGAGCTCCCACAGCGCAGTTCCTTACTTTAAACTACTATTTCCAGGGGCGCCTGGATGGCTCAGTGGGTTAAAGCCTCTGCCTCCGGTTCAGGTCATGATCCCAAGATCCTGGGATCCAGACCCTCAACGGGCTCTCGGGCTCTCTGCTCAGCAGGGAGCCTGTTTCCCCCGCCTGCCCCTCTGCCTACTTGTGATCTCTGTCAAATAGATAAAATCTTTTTTAAAATTTTAAATAAAATAAAATAAACTACTATTTCCAACATGCCCTTCTCGCCTTGGGAGGATGGGGCGGCATGGGGCGGGGGAAGCAGAATGGGGGGACGGGGTTGGGGGGACGGGGTGGACGCAGGTCTATAGGAACTACATTTCCCAGAATGCAACTCCCCATTGCTGGCTGTCACGCATGTCGTGAATTGTAGTCCTCGGGAAGAGACTATCACCCCCAACTCCCGGCATGCATTCAGGGTCGGTACCGTGTGGTGGGAAAAGGACAGTCGCGGGGCATGTTGGGAAGCGGGACCGGCCCTTTTCCCAGGCTTGCAACCGAGCGGAGCGAACGCATTCTTGAGACTACAGGTCCCAGTGACCTGTGCGCGAGAGGGCGGGCGAGTTCTTCTGCCGGAAGTCCGCTCTAGTCCGGGGTCCACTAACTGCTGCGAGAGCCGGAGCTGCCCAGGAGCCGCGGGACCGGGGCCGCTGGGGTCCGGACGGGGGTCGCCATGGTAACGGGGGCGCGCCCACGTGGGGGCCGGGCGGAGGGTGGGTCCACGTGCAGGTACTCAAGGCTCGGTCGGGTACTGACAAGCCTCCCCTGCCGCGGTGCGATGGTTTGGGCCGGGCGCGGGCTTTCAGGATTGGGGCCGACCCGAGGCCCGGGAAGGGGGAAGCTGGACGGTGATTCCCGGCGCAGGAGTGCACCGGGGGTCTCGAAGCCAGGGGACATTAGAGACGGGGTGCCGAGGGGAGAGGGCTGTGCGGGAGGGAGACATTGGAGATGACTGACAGGATGGGGGTTGAAGTAAGGAGGCAACTCGAGAAGCGGGATCTCGGAGGTGGTGGGGGAGGACTTGGAGATGGGGAGGGGGCGTCCCAAGAGAAAGGCGCGTCTCAAGAGAAGGGCTCTCTGGGAGTCTGGCAGGATAGTTGGAGAAGAATGGGAGACACTGGGATTGGAGAGAAGGGGTCTTTAGAAGCCGGAAGCTGACATCGAAGGCAGAGGGGGTATTGAAACGGGCGGGTTATTGCCGATGAGAAAGAGAATCTCAAGGGGACGAGACTGGGCACTGCAGACGGGAAGTAGGTTACCATAGGGAATGGGGCTTTAGAATCAGGGGAAGTGTGCCGCAAAGTGGGAGAAGGCTTGCACGTAGGGAGTGGATATTTGAAACAGATGTGGAGCAGTGGAACAGGTCTTTCCAAGAAGAGGTGCCTTGGGTAGGGAGCAAGCATGAAAATGTGAGAGATGGGGATGGAGTTTTTGGAGCAGGGACTGGGCTTTGGATCTGCCCCCACCCCCACCCCCCGCCCAGGGTGGGTCTTTGGACCAAAAGCGAGGATTCTTGGAAGGGAGCTGGAAAAAGAGAAGAGTGGTGGTGGGTGTCAAAACAAGGAGGGAGTCTCCCCCACAAACAGGGTCCTTGAAGGCAACATGGTGACCTTTGGAAAAGGGAAGAAGGCCTTGGCATCGGAGGAGTGATATCCCAAGTAAAAGGTCTTCTGAGGCATGAGAGAGGGGATTGAAACCCAGGAATTGGAAGTCAAGGGGAACAACGTGAGGGGAGGGGGCTTGGAGACAGGGAAGGTTGGGAGGCATCCAGAGGGAACATCAGAGGGGTGAGGCCACAGGAGGGAAGGGACCTCTCAGGGTAGATTCCCAGAGATGGAGAGATTCTAACTGGGAGAAGAAACAGGAAGAGGTGTTACAAGGGAATTTGCGGGTAAGAGGCAGGGCTCTCCCTCAACCCTTTTGGGTCTCCTTCCATATGCTCCTTATGTCTCTGGCTCTGCCCCCAGGTTGTGGCATCCTGGTGGGGGTCCTCCCTCCCCACTCACCACACCCCTGCCAGGCCTGTGCCCTTTCCCTTCCTACCCAGGATCCCTGGCCTGGTTGGAAGTGGTTTTCCATGGCTCAGCAGAAGGGGTTCTTGGAAGGAGAGTGTAATATCCTGTTTCTGTCCTGCTTGATTGGTTGGGGGAGGGGGGATAGAATATGGGAGAATGAGGCTTAGGAAGGAGAATGGATTCCAGGAATAGGTAGGGGCTCCCAGAGAGTAAGCCAGGGTATGGGGGTCCTGAGCAAAGCCTTTGGACTCCCAGTTATGCTTTGTGGCTGCGAGACTTCCTTTCTCTGAGCCTTGCTTTCTTCTACTGGGTAAGCACATACCCGTCTCAAACAGAACTAGGCCCAGAGACAGGCTTCCTACCTGGGTGAACTTGGGCCTAGGTTTTCTTCTACTACTAGTAGTAGTACTACTACTACTTCTTCTTCTTCAGGTTTTGTTCATTTATTTGAAAGAGAGAGCAGGATTGGGGAGAGGGGGAAGCAGACCCCTCACTGAGCAGGGAGCCCCATTAGGGGCTCAATCCCAGGACCCCACCAGGGTCATGACCTGAGCTAAAGGCAGATGCTTAACCAGCTGAGCCACCCAGGCGACCCCGGCCTTTGTTTTTCTTAAAGTCAAATGATGGTGAATTATAATACCGCTAAGAAGGAATACTTCTGTGACATTTAGCATATGCTGGTCACTGTGATACACGCCTTACGTTTATTAACCCGTGGGACTGTCTTATGAGGGAGGTGCTCTCCTTATGTCCGTTATACAGAAGGAGAAACTGAGGCCCAGAGAGGCTGAGTGACTTGCCCAAGGACATACAGCCAGGAGTGCCAGGATCCATTCAGGCTCATAGAGTCTCTGTGCTTAGCCACTTGGGCAAATGTGTCTCTGTCATCATAGTGCATTGTATGGAACGCTCAGGATGTAATGGGCGCTGTGCTAAGCACTTCTGGCATTAACTTGTTCCCTGTTCATAGTTGGAGGGTTGACCTGGCTTTTCAGAATCATAAAAACAAATTTCCTAGCCCTCACTGCTGATAGACACAGCTAACACGGAGCGTGTGATCTGAGCCAGGCACCGATCCGGATACCTTTCATATCTTGTTTTTATCTCGTTGCACCAAGCAGTTACATCACTCGAGAAGTGACAGGTGCTTTGGGAAACTGTTTAGCAGTGGCTGAAAAAGTTAGACGTACCGTTACTGTATGGCGCAGCAATTCTCCTAGGTATGTAGCCGGGAGAAGTGGAAACATACGTCCTGGTAGAAGCTTGTACGAGAATATTTGTAGCAGCCTTATTCACAGTCACCAAAAAGGGGAAATGACCCAAACGTCCGTCTCCTGATGGATGGATAAACAAAACCGGTCTATCCATCCAGTGGAACGTAATTCCGCCATAGAAAGAAAGGAAGCAGAGACACGAGCTACAGTGTGGGTGAACTTAGAAAACGTTGCCCAGTGAAAGAAGCCAAATTCAAAAGGCCATGTATTACATGATTCTGTTTATATGAAATGTCTAGGACAGGCATAGCCGTAGAGACAGAAACATTATTGGTTGGGGGGGGGGGGGGGGGGGGGGGGGGGGGGGGAGTGGCTATTAATGGATGGGGTTTCTTTTTGGGGTGATGAAAAAATTCTGGAATTAGTAGTGATTTTTGCACAAGTGTGTGAGTATATGAAAATCCACTGAACTGTATACATCTCCAAAAGGTGAATTTTTAAGAATTGGTAAGTGAAAAGAGGAAAAAGGGGGCTCTCCAGGGTTCCGACCGAAGAAGTCTGAAATTCAAACAGTTTTTTTTTTTTTTTTTAAGTTTTTACTTATTTATTTAAGTCATCTCTACACCCAACACGGGGCTCGAACTCACACCCTGAGATCAAGACTCACAGGCTTCTCGGACTGAGCCAGCCAGGCGCCCGTGAATCTCAAACGTTTATTGAGTGCCTGCTGTGTGCCAGCTACTGAATTAAGTTTATAAACATTTTAACCTGCCGACACCCTGCCAGGGGAATGCCTGGGTGGCTCAGTCGTTAAGCGTCTGCCTTTGGCTCAGGTCATGATCCCAGGATCCAGGGATAGAGCCCTGTGTCGGGCTCTCTGCTCGGCAGGAAGCCTGCTTCTCTCTCTCCCTCTGCCCCTGCTGTGTTCCCTCTTGGTTGTCTCTTTGTCAAATAAATAAATAAAATCTTAAAAATAAATAAATAAAAGGCACCCAGCCAAGGTGGATCCTCTAAGGGAACTCATTTTGCTGGTGGGGAAACTGACCTGAAGGGGGTGGACCCTTTGTCCAAGGTCAAGCAGAGGATAGTGGAGCCCCGGCCTCAGGGCCCTGGAGCTGACAGGGGAGTTGACGTGTGGAAGCAGTCATTCCCCTGGGGTGTTGGGACCACTGGGGTTGGGAGTACGTGGCCAGGCCAGCTGGACTGGACTCAGGCTCCGCAGAGAAGTCGAGAGCCAGAGGGCGGGGACCCTACTTACCCAGCAGGGCTGGGCGGGGCCACCGGTGGGCCAGCAGCTGTCTGGGCTGCTCTCACTTCCTCTTCCTCCTCCTCACCCCCAGATCCGCTTCATCCTCATCCAGAACCGGGCGGGCAAGACACGCCTGGCCAAGTGGTACATGCAGTTCGATGACGACGAGAAACAGAAGCTGATCGAGGAGGTGCACGCCGTGGTCACTGTCCGAGATGCCAAACACACCAACTTCGTGGAGGTGATGTCCTGCCACCCCCCCACTCGCCTTTTTCCTCGGCCTGGCCTTGCCAGCCTCCTGCCCAGCCTCTGACCGCCACAACCGCTCAGACCCTCTTTCCTTCCTACGTTCATTCCCTCAACATGCTTTTATTTATTTATTTATCCATCTATTATTTTTATTTATTTTTTTAGAAGATTTTTTATTTATTTGTCAGAGAGAGGGAGAGCACAGGCAGGGGGAGCTGCAGGCAGAGGGAGCAGCGGCCTCCCTGCTGAGCAGGAGCCCCGATGCGGGACTCGGGGCTCTATCCCAGGACCCCAGGATCATGACCTGAGCTGAAGGCAGACGCTTAACTGCCTGAGCCACCCGGGTGCCCCTCTCAGGTCCCCTTAAATCAAGAAGGCTCTGCCTTTAATTTCCATGACATCAGCTGGGCTGGTTGTCCCATAAATTCAACACACATTTGTTGGGGTGTCTGCTGTATAGCAGGCACTGTTCTAGGTATGGGTCCCTGCCCTGGGAGAGCTGATGTTCTGGTCGGAGGGAGACTGAACGTAAAGACAGTGTCTAGCGGGTGGTGAGAGGTGCCAGGGAGAAAAAGCAGCCGCTGCAGGAGATGGAGGGGCTGGGGTGCATGCACTGGGGGGTTGGTATGCAGGTGTGAGTGATTTCTGTAGTAAGTCTGGGAAAGGTAACAGTGGAGCCGAGGCCTGAAGGAGTTGGAAAAGCAGAAGGAGAGGATATCTGAGAAGGAGCACCCCAGACTCAGGGAACAGCAAGTGCAAAGGTCCTGAGGTGAGAACATACTGGGGCATTCCTGGAGTAGTAAGAAGGCCAGCATGGCTAAGGTGCTGTAAGCCAGAGAGGGGGGCCGACACAGTCAAGGAGATACCAGGGACAGATGGCAAAGGGCCTCGTGGGCTGCAGGGAGGACCGGAGCTCTTGTGAGTGAGGTGGCAGCCTTGGGAGTCTTTTGAGCAGAGGGAGGACATGGGCCAATTTAGGGAAGAGCAAGTTGAGGATGAAGACCAGGAGTGAGACGTCTGTTCACACCCTGGAGGAGAAGCCGGAGGGGGTGGTGAGGCCGAGTACAGAGAGGGGGCGGGATGCCATGATGTGGAAGGTTCTGCACACAGGGGACAAGGAAGGCCGCGGGACTCACGAGGGGAGGGACGATCGGCAGAGGGGAGCAACAGAGAGAAGAGCAGCCATGTCTAGAGGTGGGAGGTGAGGAGGTAGAGAAAAACCAGGAGACTGGGGGGGGGGGTCCCGACAGCCTAGAGAAAAGGATTTCCAGCGGGGGTGATACAGTGGGTTAAGCCTCTGCCTTCGTCTCAGGTCATGATCCCGGGGTCCTGGGATCAAGCCCTGCATCGGGCTCTCTGCTCAGCAGGGATCCTGCTTCCTCTGCTCTCTCTCTGCCTGCCTCTCTGCCTACTTGTGATCTCTGTCGTCAAATAAATAAATAAAATCTTAAAAAAAGAAAGAAAGAAAGAAAAAGGTTTCCAGGAGGAGGATGGAATGAGGGGCATTGTGGGGAGCAGGGTGGGGGGGGGTGAGCCCGCAGAGTGAGCAGGCCCACTCCCCTGGGGTGTCCTGCCGCCAGCGCCATGTGGCCTCCTACACCGAGTGCCAAGGGACCAGGAGTGGGTCAGTGAGGCAGGCTGGTCAGATGAGAACGTCCAATGGGGGCCTGACACCCAGATCTCAGGTTCCTCGCGATGCCAGGCCATCACTCATTCATGATGACCCCCAGAGGGTAGGGCTGGGATGGAGCAGCGGGGTGGGGGGAGGGCACCTGACTCAGCCTCAGGGTCCAGGAGGGCTTCCCGGCAGAGGGAATGTTGCGGGGGACAAGAGAGAACTGGGGACTGTCAGGAGGAGGAGACACGAAATAAATAACGTCTCTCTTACAAGACTGAGGTCAGGGCAGGCTTCCTGGAGGAGGGCTTGTGAGAGCAAAACCGAAGGTGAGTGGCCAGCGAGAAAGGCCTAGGCCACCCAGACTTTCTGCCTCTCGTTTGTTCACTCGTACACATTCCTTAGTACCTGTTACTCTCCTGTATTGCTGTGCTAACCGGTTACGACAAACATAGTGGCTCAGATCAACGCGGATTCGTTGTCATAAACGGTTCTTGAGGACAGGTGTCCAAAATGGGTCAGCAGGGCTGGGTTCCCTCTGCTGGCTCTGGGGAGCGTCCGTTTCCTTGCCCTCACCCGCTTCTTGAAACCTCTCTCTCCGAGCCGCACTCTCCTGTCTTCCTCTTTCCCTTATGGGGACCCTTGTGATTTTTCTGGGCCCATCTGGAAGATCCAGGGTCCCCCCCCCCCATCTCAAGATCCTTAGCTGAGTCACACCTGCACAGTTTTCCTGTCCACAGAGTCTGGGGATCAGGGTGTGGACCCCTTCCTGTGCAGGGTCCTGCTGGGGCACAGTGATGACAGCCCCAGCTCACAGTCCAATGAAGAGACCGACCCATCCCCAGACAGTGACGCCTGGGGACATGGACACAATGGCAGGCGGGGGGACAGAAGGGTGACCTGCCCCAGCCTGCAGGAAGAGACTTATCTGAGACCATGTAGCCAGAGAAGCCAGGAAGGTCTGGGGCGGGTCCCTGAGAAGCCCACAAATTGACAACCGAGGTGTTGGGACAAGCAGGGAGGGTGATAGCGGGAGAGGGAGAATTTCAAGTTTAAAAAGAAATGGAGTGCTGCCCAGAGTCAGCTGTGACATTGTCACGGTCGGTGGTGGCATCTCCAGATGGTTTTCCTGTCCTCTCAGCCTGCCTTAAACCCTCTCCTCCAGAGCAGGGACCTTCAAACATTTGATTGTGTGTCTGTATCAGTTAAAAAAAAAAAAAAAAGTAGGCGCTTCTGGTTGGCTCTGTCAGTGCGAGATTCTTGATCTCCGGGTCATGAGTTCCAGCCCCGTGTTGAGTGTGGAGCCTAACTTAAAAAAAAAGTAGAGTTTGCATCCTGATACATGGTTATTAATCCGCAGGTTATGTGCGGGAATTACTACAGTAATGTCAGAAAACATCCTCGAAGCACAGAAATTAACAGAATGAGCTGGGGGGGAGGGTGGGGAGAAAAAAAGAGGCTTAGACATCAAGGACTAATGTTAACTTTCGCCGTTGCCACCAGGTGGCGACAAAACGCGCGCGCGCCTAGACCCAGCGCGGGGGAATTGGCCCATTTGAGCCAAAGACACTGTGCTTAGCAAACCAGTGCGCCTGTTTGTACGTCTGTCTCTTAATCTTCTTCCCCACGTGCATAAGGTTAGAGTCTGCGTCCTTGCTCCGTACGTATTTATTCCTGCGTTGTGTGTGTTCGTTAGCATAGAAATAGTTCTGTTTTGTATTACAGTTCAGTTCGAAGTCAGGCTGGGCTTGTCTTGGTTCCGGGCGGTGACCGCACTGCCCTGCACGGAGCCTGCCTCACAGGTGGCGTCTGTGCGATGATGGCATGTTAGTTCCAGGCTAAGGACTGCGACTTTCTCCAGAGGCGACAAGCAGGGAGCCATGGTGGGTGTCATGGAACAGCCCAGCTCCCTCTCAGCTCTGGGCTTTTTCTTACAAGCTGTTTCCTCGGCCTGGAGCACTGCTGTTCCTTCTCCAGGTCTCAGTCCGGATGCCCCCCACCCCCCTCCAGGAAGCCCTCCTGGGTCAGCTGCCCACACTAGGGATGACAGAGGATGACTGTCTCTCCACTGGACCAGAAGCCCCGGCAGGGGAGGGCCAGGCCTGTGTCAGTCACCACTGTGTCCCCCGCACAGGGCCAGACAGAGCAGGGCCTCAGGGACCACGCGTGGGGTAAGGACCCTGCCCAGCCCGCTGGGTCCTGGGCATGCCGTGTTGCTGACAGCCTCTCTGCCCCACAGTTCCGGAACTTCAAGATCATTTACCGACGCTATGCCGGCCTCTACTTCTGCATCTGCGTGGACGTCAACGACAACAACTTGGCCTACCTGGAGGCCATCCACAACTTCGTGGAGGTGTGCGGGCGGGCTCCACGGGGCCCAGGGGTGCCAGGAACACGCCTCGTCTCTCTGTGGAGTGCACAGATCCCTGCCCCCCCCACCCCAGCCCCCACCTGCAAGGGCAGCTTCCCTCTGCGCACACGGTGCCTCTTTGTCCCTCCTCCTCTGTCCGGTCTGTCTTTTCTGCCCTCCTCGGCTGCTATCTGATCGTCCTTGTTCTTGTTTCTGCCTCTGATTGTCTTCGTCACGCTGTCTCTTCCTTCTCCCTCCCCCTCCCTCAGTTCCTCTTGGTCCCTCTTCTGGTCTTTTGCCATCTCTTTCTGATGGTGACCTTGGCCCCGTCCCGAGCATCTCCCTCAGACCAGCTCTCACCCTCTCTGCCTTCTCCCCCAGGTCTTAAACGAGTACTTCCACAATGTCTGTGAACTGGACCTGGTGTTCAATTTCTACAAGGTGGGCTTCCTGGGGAAGAGGAGGGGGCCAGGGGGGCGGGGCTTCCGGGGTCCAGACCGGCATCCGTTGCAGGGGTGGGAGTTGCGGGTGGGGGGGTACCCCTCTCTCACGCCGGGGTCTCCCCACACTCTCCCTTCGCTCAGGTTTACACGGTCGTGGACGAGATGTTCCTGGCCGGTGAGATCCGCGAGACCAGCCAGACGAAGGTGCTGAAGCAGTTGCTGATGCTCCAGTCCCTGGAGTGAGGGCAGCCAGCCCCTCCGGCCCGGCCCCCGCTCCCTGCTCGCCCCCTTCTCTGGGCCGGGGCCGCCCGGCGCCCACCCTCCCCGGGCCAGGAGGAAGGCCCCAGCTGGGCCTGGGCCACCGGGGAGGGGACTGCACCCCACTGCCTCTGGGCCCAGCTGTGGGCAGAGGCCACCTCGCGTGAACCGAGTAACCGTGCCGTTGTTGTGTGACGCTGTGAGTGCGTGTGTGGAGCCCCCAATAAACCCGTGGTCCCACCCGGCTTGTGTCTCTGAGTGCTGGACTGTCGGACCTAGGAGCCACAGGCCCTCGGGACGCCCTGCCATCGGGGCATCTGTCAGCCGGTGGACAAACACCCCTCAGCCTGGGGAAGGCCGGCCACCCAAGGGTGCTCGAGCCTGCCGCTGCCCCTAGAGAGCCGCTGAGCCTGAAATGGGGGACGGATTTAGACCGTAGGCATTGGCCACTAAAATAACACTCTTGCCAGCACCAAGCGTTCCCATGCGTTAGTTCCCCAGACCTCACAAGATCCCAAGGAAAGGACTGTTAGTACCCCCACTCTCCAGGTGAGATCACTGAGGTTCAGAAGAGGAGAAGACTTGCCAAAGTCACGTCGTTAGCATGGTGAAAAGCCAGGTCTGTTCGAAGCCCGGGCTTCATCGTTTTTAACCCCCAGACTGGACGGCTGGCCTCTTGCCTCGTTCTTCGTCTTTAAAATGGGTTGGTCACGGTTTCGATCTCACAGGGTGCACTCGAGCATGAAGATAATGCTGGGAACGTTTAGGAGGTGTCTGGCGTTAGAACACATTCACTCCACAGACATTAAGTGCCTGCTGTGTGCTGGGCCCAAAAGGGGACAGCGAGCACTAGTTACACTGATCATGATTTCAGACGTGGGAATCCGGCCTGCAGAGGGGACGCCTCCACAGATACGGCTGTCACAGCAGCGTGTCTGTTTCTTCCTGCCGCTGCAACCCGTTACAGCTTCAACCAACAGGGACAGGCGACTGGCCACCTGGGATTGGGGGCACAGGGCGAGGCCCAGATACGCAGCTGGGTGAGGGGGTGGGAGTGGGTCAGGGGAACGTGCGGTGGTTGTCAGGACCTGGCGAGTGTCTGGGTTACCCACAGCCACCGCGACACATGACCACAAAACCGGCGGTGTGAAATGAGAAATGGAGCCCCTCACCATCCTGGGGGACCGAAGTCCAAAATCAAGGCATCAGCAGGGCCGGGCTCCCTCCCAGCACTGGAGGGGATCCTTCCTTGCCTCTTCCCTCCTGACATGCCCTGAGTGGGGGCCACACACACACACCCCATCTCTGCCGCCCTCTCCCCAGGCTCTTTACTCTGGGCCTGTACCTCTCCCTTTCCTTTCTCTTGGAGGCACACTGGCCATTGGGTTTAGGGCCCACCAACATAATCTATGCCATCTCAGCTCAAGGTCCTTTAACATAATTACATCCTCAAAGAGCCATTTTCCAAATAGGGTCACTTCCACAGGTCCCAGGTCTGGACCTGTTTTGGGAGGGCGCCACCCTCAATCCCTAGAGTGAGTCTGAGAGACCACGGGACATCCAGGAAAGGCGATCAGGAGGCCTGTGGACACGCGGGCCTGAGGCTCAGAGAGGGAAGGATGCAAGGAGTGTTGTGTGCTTTCAGCAAATGTTTCTTGGGCACCTGCTATGTGCCAATCACTGTTTAGCTGTGGGGAGGACACCACAATGAGCAGGATAGGTCTCCTGAGGGTGATGGGGCCATGTCTAATTAAGCCAACAGTGGGTATGTCACAAAGTCAGGAGTGTTGTGGAGGCAAGTACACAGGGCAGGGATGGCTCTGCTGTTCTAGATGCTGGTCAGGGAAGCCTCTGGAGGAGGTGACCCTGAGCTGAGGGTCACCTGGGGTAAGGGAGGGCACCTGGGTGGCTCAGTGGGTTAAAGCCTCTGCCTTCGGCTCAGGTCATGATCCCAGGGTCCTGGGATCGAGCCCCGCATCGGGCTCTCTGCTCGGCGGGGAGCCTGCTTCCCCCTCTCTCTCTGCCTGCCTCTCTGCCTCCTTGTGATCTTTCTGTCAAATAAATAAATAAAATTTAAAAAAAAAAAAGAGGAACAGAAAGAAAAGAAAAGCTTCTGAGTGGTCACATCAGAGAAGAGCAGAGACTTGGCCACTGGATTTGGTAAAGCGGGGTCAGTGGGGGACAGATCAGGGCCGGTGGAGGGGTGAGGGTGGAGTCCGTTCCACGGACCCATCAGAAGTGGTTTCTGGAGAGCCTGTGAGAGAGGATCAGGGCACAAGCCCCTAGAAACTCCTTGGAGGAAGTGTTGCTGTAAGAGAGAATAGTGCAGTAGCTGGAGGGGGATGTGAGATCAGGGAGACGGGGATTGTTTGTAAAATGGACAAGGGTCTGGGTGGTTCAGTCACTGAAGTGTCCGACTCTTGATCTCAGCTCAGGTCTTGATCTCAGGGTCGTGAGTTCGAGTTCCAGGTTGGCTGGGTGTGGAGCCCACTTTATTTATTTATTTTTTTAAGATTTTATTTCTTTATTTGACAGAGAGAGAGCACAAGCAGGGGAGTGGAAGACGGAGAAGCAGACTCCCCACTGAGCAGGGAGCCTGATGTGGGGCTCAATCCCAGGACCCTGGGGTCATGACCTGAGCCAAAAGCAGTCACCTAACCAAATGAGCCACCCAGGCACCATGGAGCCCACTTGAAAGAAAGAAAGAATGGAAGGAAGGAAGGGAGGGAGGGAGGGAGGAAAGGAGGAGGAAAAGGGACAGTGTTACAGCATGTTTTATGTGGATGGGATGATGCAATAGACAAGGAGACACCTAAAGGCACAGGAAAGTGGGTGTTGGGGGGGTGGCAATCCGGGCCCACCAGGAGGCAGTAGCACATTCCTAGGAGCAGCTGGGAAGCTGGGGTAGGTGGGCACTGAGGCAGGTGGGGGGCCCAGAAGGTGATGAGAGTTCACAGTGGTTTTTTCTCTGATGGCTTCCATCTTGTCGGTGATGTGGGAGGCAAGACCATTGGCTGAGAGGGAGAAGGGCAGTTGCCACTAGGGCAGGTAACCCCCACCACCACCATGGTGGAGGATGCAGAGCCTTGAAGGTGGAGCCCACCTGCCACTTCTCCACTTCGTCCAGTTGTTGCCACGTGGACACATGGGTCCAGAAGGGCTAGATTTTTTTTTTAAAGATTTTATTTATTTATTTGACAGAGAGAGATCACAAGTAGGCAGAGAGGCAGGCAGAGAGAGAGAGGAAGAAGCAGGCTCCCCACTGAGCAGAGAGCAGAGAGCCCGATGCGGGACTTGATCCCAGGACCCTGAGATCATGACCTGAGCCGAAGGCAGAGGCTTAACCCACTGAGCCACCCAGGCGCCCCTTTTTTGTTTTTTAAAGATTTTATTTATTTATTTATTTGACAGACAGAGATCACAAGTAGGCAAAGAGGCAGGCAGAGTGAGGGGTGGGGGGGAAGCAGGCTCCCTGCCGAGCAGGGAGCCAGATGTGGGGCTCGATCCCAGGATGCTGGGATCATGACCTGAGCCAAAGGCAGAGGCTTTAACCCACTGAGCCACCCAGGGATTTTTTTTTAAGATTTTATTTATTTATTTGACAGAGATCACAAGTAGGCAGAGAGAGAGGGGGAGGCAGGCTCCCTGCTGAGCAGAGAGTCCGATGTGGGGCTCGATTCCAGGACCCTGGGATCATGACGTGAGCTGAAGGCAGAGGCTTTGACCCATTGAGCCACCCAGGCGCCCTGAGGGCTAGATCTTTTGAGTTCTCTCTCTTTTTTTAAATTGTATTTCTTTATTTTTAAGTAGGCTCTCTATCCAACATGGGGCTTGAACTCATGACCCTGAGATCAAAAGTGGCATGCTCTACTGATCGAGCCAGCCAGGTGCCCCTAGATCATCATCTTCTTCTCCTTCTCCTCCTCTTTCTTTGAGATTTTAGTATTTATTTATTTTAGAGAGAGAGTGAGAGAGCAGGGGGGAGGGGTTGAGGGAGAGAGAGTCCCAAGCAGAGGAGCCTGAAGCAGGGTTCCATCTCATGACCTTGATAACCAAAACCAAGAGGCAGCTGCTTAACCAGCTGAGCCACCCAGCCGCCCCTCTGTGGGCCTTTCTTAAAGCAGCCCCAGGAAACTAATACATGTGGGAAAACAAAACTATGAGAAGAGGCAAGATCGTTTTGTGGTAGAGTACGGAGGCCTTGCCTAACCAGAAATCAAGATCATCATTATTCAGCCTCAGACCACTCAGGGTCCGTAGTATCTGTATAAGATCAGACAAGCAGATAAACAGAGAAGAACAGACAGCCTAAAACAGACCCATACATTCATGGAGCTTTCCTGGGAGACAGAAGCTGCCTTTCAGATCATGGGGGAAGGATGTGGGTTATCTCCACTGGGCTATCTAGAAAAGACTGCATTGAAAGTAAAACTTCTGGGGCGCCTGGGTGGCTCAGTGGATTGAAGCCTCTGCCTTCAGCTCAGGTCATGATCCCGGGGTCCTGGGATAGAGCCCCGCATTGGGCTCTCTGCTTAGCGGGGAGCCTGCTTCCTCCTCTCTCTCTGCCTGCCTCTCTGCCTACTTGTGATCTCTGTCTGTCAAATAAATAAATAAAATCTTAAAAAGAAAGAAAGAAAGAAAGTAAAACTTCTAGACATCAAAAGACGCTATGAGCAAAATGAGAAGATGAGCCACAAGCTGTGAGAAGGTATTTGCAACACAGGTAAATGACAGAGGGATTCGGGTCCACAATATATAAAGAACTCCTATGAATCAATAAGAATGAGACAACTGAATGGAAACAGTGGGCAGAAGAGGAAGAGGAAAAGGGCTCCAGAAGGTCTGGAAGGTGGGGAAAGGAGGTAGGTTATGCACAGGGGATGGGAGATCTCTACCTCGCACCATACACGGAACATCTGAGATGTAGCCTATCTGTAGTTACTAGCCACGAGAGCAAAACAGGCTTGGCAGAAGGGTGTGGGAACGTCATTAACCTGGTTGAGAGTGAGTTCAAGGTAAAGATGGAAGAAATTCTTTCTGAAGAGGAAGGGAGAGGTTGGCCCAGCCCAGAGGGAAAATAGGAGGCGGGAGACAAGGCTGGCTCCATGCCCAACAACTGTCAGAGTCTTGCCAAGGTTAGCTAGGGTGGGTCAGCCTTGCCTTTGCTTCTCCTTGATGCCTGCACTTGGCTGAAAACATCCTCTCTAATTGACGTAACACAGGCCAGCTGCTTCTGGTGTATAGCTAGATGCTAACGGCTTCCAGAAGCCTGTTTCCTTGAGTAGCATAGAAACCACTCCTTCCGGGCACACAAGCTGGAAACTTCGAAGGGATTCATGACTCATCTCTGCTTCTCACATCCCCCATCCCAGCCAGCAGGAAATCCTGTTGGCTTAACCTTCGGAATATATCAGAAGCCTGACCCCCACAGCTACCACCCTGGTCCCAGCACCATCATCTCCTCCCTTAGCTGTTGCAAGCCCCTTCTTGCTGCTACCATTTTAGTCCCCAACAGAAAGTTTCTTATGTGGCCGAATACATTCATAGTAAGTTCATGATGTCTTTTCCCTCTTTGGATCCCTCCTGGGGACTCAGGGCACCTCTGTCCCCTCTCTTCCCTCACCCCCTTACCCTCTCTCCCTGGATCACTGAGTTCCATGCACACTGGTCTCTTTGCTGTTCCTTGACTCAATGAGGCACGGTCCTGCCTCAGGGCCTTTGCACTGGCCCTGCCTGCCTGGGACACTCTTCCCCCAGATATTTGTGTGGCTCATTCTCTCACCTCTTTCAGGTCTCTGCTCAGATGTCACCTCCTGACCTCACCATAGAAAATAGTTGTCCCTGGGGCTCCTGGCTGGGCTTAGTTGGTAGAGCACATAACTCTTGATCTCGGGGTTGTGAGTTCAAGTCCCACATTGGGCATGGAGCCTACTTAAAAAGAAAAAAGATAGTTATCCTTCTCTTCATATACCATATCACCATCTGTCTCAGAACCTGTTTTAGTTCCTGATTTCTTTCCAGTGCATTTATCACCAGTTGACGTGTATGTGTATCACGTCGCTACTAGAGTGTCAGCCCCACAGCACAAGGAGAACTGCCTTGGTCCAGGCTGTAATCCCATGTCTAAAGAGTAGCTGTGGTGGGAACCTGGGTGGCTCAGTTAAGCGTCTGCCTTCGGCTCAGGTCATGATCCCAGGGCCCTGGGATCAAGCCCCACATCGGACTCCCTGCTCAGCAGGAAGCCTGCTTCTCCTTCTCCCACTTCCCCTGCTTGTGTTCCCACTCTCCCTGTATCCCTCTCCGTCAAATAAATAAACAAAATCTTTGGAAAAAATTTAAAGAGTAGTTCTGCAATAATTACACATAGTAGATGCTCATGAAATAGTCCATGAATGAACAAATGAATCCTCTCCACAGCTCTAAAAGGTAAGGACTCTGACTCTCCCATTTTACAGATGAAGAGTCGGAGGCAAGGAAAGGCAGCCTCACCCCCGCAAGACCATCCAGCTCCCATCTGTTGAGTTCTCACTGCACTTAGCCCAGGACATGCAGGTTCTCCGATGGGGTCCGGATGGTGTCCCCGCTGCGGGGTAAGCAAGGGCCATGAGACTCCCACAGGTGAAGTTGCTTAGCTGGGGGTCACAGCCAGGAAATGGCAGATCTGGGATCAAACCCTGTGTGGGGTCCGGCCATCCTTTCACCTTGAGCTGCAGGCGAGTCCGTGTGAGAGGCTGAGCCAAAAGACTGAACATCTTCATTCCATCTGTCGCTGCTTGTTTTTCCTTATCAACTTATTGGGTGACCCTGTATCCTTGCGCCCCACCCAGGGCACACACCTGTGTGTATTTCAAAGCAAATCTCCAGTGTTCCATCGTGCAGCTGCATGTCCCTTGGCAAGCCTGAGAATCACCAGATCTTTACCCATTAAAAAATCATAAAATCGCAGACTTGTCGACCTCTGGAGGCGATGCCGTGACCTCCTTGGTGCTGACTCACTCTGATGCTGTGGGATGGCTCAGAGTCGCGACCAACAGTGAGGCCACTAAAGCCAAAAGGCCCTGGGTTCGAATCCCAGCTTCGCAGCTAGCACCCCCACCCCCGCCACCGCACAGCCTCTAGGGAGGGTCTCAGTTTACTCATCTGTCCAATGGGGGCAGTAATAACAGTCCCTACTTCAGAAAGCTGTTGGGAGGTTTGCATGGGTAAATATGTGTCAGGCACTTAGATCCATCAACAGATGAACAGATCAGATCCATGCTACAGCAAGGCCGAGCCTTGAAAACATTTCGTCCAGTGAAAGAAGCCAGACACAGAAGCTACAGAATGTATGACCCCATTTGTATCAAATCTCCAGAAGCCACACTCTGTGTACATCAAAAACCATTGACTGATACACTTGTATCTCAAAAGTTACGTGTCATGTGATTGCATTTATATAATGCGACAAAATTCTAGAAATGTAGAACAGATCAGGGGTCACTAGGGGCTCAGAAGGGGGGAGAGCAGAGAAAATGGAGTGGCCACACCTGGTGTTGGTGGGGGGGGTGGCCACCCTTGGGATGAAACATTCTGTATCTTGACTATCGCTGTTGGTGTCCTGATTGTGATACTGGAACTTCGATCCTCCTTACTTGTGGATTTCATGTTTGTGAATGCAAATATGGAAAAAACCCCAAGGTCAATGCTGGCGGTCCTTTCTGGGTCATTCCCAGACATGCACAAAGCAACAAAAAACTTGAGTTGCCGGACACACACATTCCCAGCTGAGGTTGAACAAGGCAACACTCTGCCTTCTCCTCGCAGCTCCCACGCTGTAAACAACTGTCCTTTTCACGGTCTACTTAATGCCACATTTTTCACATTTTTGGGCTTTTTGTTGGTGATTTTGCTGTTATAAAATAGCCCTCGGATGGAGCACCGCATCAGGGTCCTTGCTCAGCAGGGAACCTGCTTCCCCTTTCCCACTCCCCCTGCTTGTGTTCCCTCTTTTGCTGTGTCTCAGTCAAATAAATAAATTAAATTAAATTAAATTAAATTAAATTAAAATAATCCCCAAACCCAGTGCTGAAGCGCTTGTCCAGAGTCTCTAGGTACCGAGAAGGCTGGGATGTGCCTTAGGGAGAAAATAGGTAAGATTTTTACGTGGGTGTGAGATGCTTCATGCTCATAGCACTGTTGGCCTGAGTTCAGTGTGAGGGAATCAACAACAGATATTATGTAAAGTGTTTTTAAACAGAAACACACATGAAACAAAGTTACATATTAATGGTTCCATGAACATGTTGTAACCAGAAGCTGTCAGCACCTAACCCTGTATGTTCCCCCACCCCACCCCCAGGAGTGGTGGTTCTCAGTATTCGCTAACTCAGCATTTGCGGTAACTTTATAGAACATCACTTCGCAAATGAAGAGAATCCACTGTACCATAGTTTTATAAGGTGTTTCCACGGGAGGAAACTGGGTAAAAGGCACACAGGATCTTTCTGCATTATTTCTTAAAACTGCAATGTGCATTTATAATTATCTCAGGATAAAAAGTTTAATTAAAAAAAAAATAGAAGGGTGGGACGCCTGGGTGGCTCAGTTGGTTAGACGACTGCCTTCGGCTCAGGTCATGATCCTGGAGTCCCGCATCGGGCTCCCAGCTCCATGGGGAGTCTGCTTCTCCCTCTGACCTTCTCCTCGCTCATGCTCTCTCTCACTGTCTCTCTCTCAAATAAATAAATAAAATCTTTAAAAAAAAAAATAGAAGGGTGTGTCTGGGTGGCTCAGGCTCAGGTTGTGATCCCGGGCGTCCTGGGATCCAGCCTAGCAGTCTGCTCCTGCCTCTCCCTCTGCCTCCCCCATCATGCTCTCTCTCTCAAATAAAAAATGAAATTGTTTTAAAAATTTTTTTAAAAATGCAGAAGGCAAAGCTCAGCCTCCTAGTGAGCGAGGAGAGGAGGTACTCTTCACCAGGAAGATACCTGTAAGGTTTTCAGCAGTGAGGGAGAAAGCTTTCTGAACAAGTGAGCCTAGTTTCATATGAAATCATGAAGGAGCCTGTAATTCTCTGGGTGTGAGCTCAGGAAAAATGATCCAAATGATTCTAATGGTACATTACAAAAAAAAAAAAAAAAATCAGAGGACAAAAATATCAGTATTTTGATGATAAAAAATAACACGTTGTCCTGTACTACTGAAAACAGCTTTGTTATCACCAGACCACACACATACCCATATACCCTGATTTTGGAGACTTATTTTCTCAACCAACACTTCCTGAGTACTTGTCGTGGCCCTAAGCTGTGCTGGGCCGTGCTGGGGACTTAGAAGGGACCAAGATACTTCCTGCCCTGCCCTCATGGGGGCTCACGGTCCAGGGGTGGAGATAGACCCATTTCTGAACAGAGATGACCCAGACTGGGGCAGGATAGGGACGGGGGATCCCGGGAGGCTGGGGGATCCCAGAGTGGGCGTGGGACCTGGCCTGGAGGGAGAAATCATAGAAGGCTTCCTGGAGGAGGGGAATCTGAGCTAAAAAGGATGAATAACCACAAGTCTAAAGGAAGAGGGGGTAAGGCAAGGGCTCCAGGAGAGGAATGCAAATGTGCAAAGGTCAGGAGGAAAAGGGCAAGTGACGTCACCCCAGGGAAAATACAGTATTTCTGTGGCTAGAGTATTATGGGAACAATAATAGCAAAGACTTAAAAAAGCATCTGTGTCCCAGGCCTTCTAAGCACTTTGCCAGCTCATTCATTCCTCACTGTCACCCTATGACGCAACCTTCCAGTCCCATCACGCCGTGGGGAGGCCCTGATTTATAGGAGACACTTGACTCTGCCAAGGTCACACCACTGCAAGCCGTGGATCTCTTAGGTAGAAGGAGCTAGAGGGGACCCGTGGAAGGAATGCCCGGAGGCAGAGTCTCACGTCCTTGAAGGGGAATGACAGAGACAGGAGCTGGAGGCCCCGACCATGATAAAGAGGCTACACTATCTTGACCTTGTGCCTTCCAGGACCTTGCGGCCGACAGATCTGGAGCCACAGGTGCAGAACTAGCGCTCTCCGCGGCCACTGTTGCCCCAGGGTAACCCCTAGACTCGTTGTAATGCATTTACCTAGCAGTGCGGCCCCGCCCCTTGGAGCAAGGCTGCGGGTACTGTTCAAGGACACTCCTCGGGCTGTCAAAATCTCCCCCTCCCAATCTGTGGGAGGAGTTTCCCAAAGGATTGGGCGCAGCCTCCGTCCGAGACCACCCCGCTGTTAAGTCCCCGCTCCTCCCAGCCGGGAGAGACCCGGTAAGATCCAGTCCCAAAGCAACCCAGGGGCCGGTTCCACCTGACCGCACCTGCCGGCCCTCCCAGCTTGCGGGTGTACTTTTGCTTTAATAAACCACTTTGTGCGTGCTGCTTTCCTTCTGGCTGAACTCAGATGCCCGAGGTAAATCTCGGGAATGCAAGGACCGAGACCTCCACTCGCACAGCGCAGACTCTCACTGGTGACAGGGGAAATCACACCCAGGCGGTGTGACTCTAAGTCTGGCTTTTCCGATGTACTTCAGAAAGCACAAAGGATGTGGGAACAGGCAGGGCTGGAAAGGTCAATGAGGAGGATAGGGAGTCATAGGCATGAGCTTTGTCCCAAGGTACTGGGGAGCTATAGAAAGTTTGCTTCTCTAAATTTTTATGCAGGTACGTATTCGTTATCTGCTGCTGCATCACAAATTACCCCCAAATCTAGCAATTTAAAACAATATATATATATATATATTTTTTTTTTTTTTTTGGTCGAACGTGGAGCCCAATGTAGGGCTCGAACTCACAACCCTGAGATCAAGACCTGAGCTGATGCCAAGAATACGACGCTTAACGGATTGGATGTACCCGGGTGCCGGGGAACCAATAAACGTTGATCTCACATAATTTCTGGGGGTAAGAAATCCAAGAGCGTATTAGGGTCAGTCTTGAGGTGGTAATCGGGCTGTTGGGCTGGAACCACCAATTCGAAGACTCCTCTGGGGCTGGAGCGTCTGCTTCCAAGTTCACCCAGGTGATTAAGGGTAGGAGGGCTCGGTTCCTTCGTGGCTGTTGGCTGGGCCTCTGGCCTTCTCCTGAGGTTCTCATGACGTGTGTCCATTTAATCAAACAAGGAGGCCATTAGACTGGAGGGGCTCTAACACCTTCACAGCCTCGGTGAACCAACCCAGCCCTAAGCCTCAAGTTATAGACCGGGAACCCTAAGGACAACCCGTCAGAGCCAGCTTCTCCAAATAAGGCGAACACCCAGCTGCCTCCCACCAGGTAATTTCCTTGCATTGCTTCCCGGTCTTCTCTACAAAAGTCCTTCCCTGCCTCCTGTCCCTGGAGCGGGCGCCTAACCCCTTCTGGCTGGGCACTCCCTAGTGGCATTGGTTTTTGCTCAGACAAACCTTTAAACTGTTTAATATGTTTTCGTTTGTCTTTTAACACATGGCAGCTGGATTCATCCAGACCCCCTGATGAGGGAGAGGGCGAGAACCTGAGGTGGAAAGCGAAATCTTTTTATAACCCAATCTCAGAAGTGATGTTCTTTTAGTTCTGGTATATTCTGCTCCTTGCAGGGGACTTCCTGAGTCCAGCCCACACTCAGAACTGCCCCTCTTTGCTTTTCATAAGGAGCCCCTCTTGATCACCCCTGAGTTTGTGCTAATGGGGTGACTTAGTGTGGGGTCCCTACACAGCCTTGGGATAGAGCTGGTCACCAGAAAGAGTGACCTCCCCATCTCCAGGGAGTGTGTCTTTGAGCATGAGTGTGAGTGTGTGTTGGGGGAAAACTGCTGGAGGCGAAAGCTCTTTAAGAACCATTATTTTCTTTCTCCAGTTTACTTTTCCATTATCTTTTTCTTGTTTGAAAGATTTTATTTTTAAGGAATCTCTACACCCCACGTGGGGCTCAAACTCATGACCCCGAGATCAAGAGTTGCACTTTCCAAGGACTGAGCCAGCCAGGCACCCCATTTCCCATTTTATTTTATTTTATTTTATTTTTATTTATTTGACGGACAGAGATCACAAGTAGGCAGAGAGGCAGGCAGAGAGAGAGAGGAAGGGAAGCAGGCTCCCTACTGAGCAGAGAGCCCCACGCGGGGCTCGATCCCAGGACCCTGGGATCATGACCTGAGCCGAAGGCAGCGGCTTTAACCCACTGAGCCACCCAGGCGCCCCCCCCACTTCCCATTTTAACTTAAACGAATTTTACATCACCTAGTTTTCCCTTTTTATTTTTTATTATTATCATTTTTTAAGTAGGCTCCATGCCCAGTATGAGGCTTGAACTCATGACTCTGAGATGAAGAGTCGCGTGCTCCTGCTGACTGAGCTGGCCTGGTGCTCCAGTTTTCCCTTTTTATTTTTTAATTTTTTTTAAAGATTTTATTTATTTATTTGACAGAGAGAGATTACAAGTAAGCAGACAGAGGGAGAGGGAGAAGCAGGCTCCCTGCTGAGCAAGGAGCCCAGATGCGGGTCTCGATTCCAGGACCCTGAGACCATGACCTGAGCCAAAGGCAGATGCTTAACGACTAGCCACCCAGGCGCCCCATCCAGTTTTCCCTTTTTAATCACAATTAACATACTTGAAAATTTATACTGAGGATTTGGAAAAAGAAAGCCGACAGTAATCTCATGACTGAAATTATGAATTCATTTTCATTATCTGGCAGAAATGGGTAATTCCAATATTAGTAGAGCACTGTATGGAGTTTAAAATAGTAACAAAATTGGAGTGCTGGCTGGCTCAGTCAGTCAGAGCGCCTGACTCTTGATCTCGGGGTTGTGAGTTCGAGCCCCACCTTGGATGTAGGGATTATTTAAAAAATAAAAACTCTTTAAAAAAAAGTAATTTTCCTGTGGTTTTGGTTATTTTTAGCTGAAAGTTTAATTGTTCCTTTTCTATGGATCCGTAGGCGTATCTTCTGAAAGACTTCTATTTCGTTTGCAACATGGCCTGAGGCTGCCCTTGAAGGTTAACTTAAGTTTTGGAGGCTTCTCTTTCCCAAGGGGCAAGGCGGTTTTGCCAAGCACTTTATTTCCCAGTGATGACGTGGGGCTCGATCCAGGGACCCTGGGATCATGACCTGAGCTGAAGGCGGATGCTTAATGGCCTGAGCCACTCAGGCACCCCTCTATTAAAACAAAAAAAAATTTTTTAAAAGATTTTATTTATTTATTTGACAGACAGAGATTACAAGTAGGCAGAGAGGCAGGCAGAGAGAGAGGAGGAAGCAGGCTCCCTGCTGAGCAGGGAGCCCAATGTGGGGCTCTATCCCAGGACTCTGAGATCATGACCTGAGCCGAAGGCAGAGGCTTTAACCCACTGAGCCACCCAGGTGCCCCTAAAATAAATTTCTTAAATGACAAGCTTTGATAGGCTTCAGGGTTGGTAAACCCATCTACCTTCTTGGACGGTGCCTCATCCCAGTTCCACAGGGGCAGAAGCATCTGTGCTCAGGATCCTTCCAGAACTTTCTCTATGTACCTCTTCATCTCAGAGTTCATCTGGATCCTTTACAAAGTTTTTAAAAAAATATCCTTGTACCCAGTGTGGGACTTGAACCCACAACCTTGAGATTAAGAGTCACATGCTCCATGTTGGGTGGAGAGATTACTTAAATAAATAAAACTCAAAAATAAGTAACGAGGGGTGCCTGGGTGGTTCAGTCGGTTAAGCGTCTGCCTTCCGCTCAGGTCATGATCCCAGGGCCCTGGGATGGAGTCCAGCATCCGGCTCCCTGCTCAGTGGGGAGCCTGCTTCTCTCTCTGCCTGCTGCTTCCCCTGCTTGTGCTTTCTCTCTCTCTCTCTGACAAATAAATAAATAAGTAAAATATTTTTAAAAAATTAAAATAACTAAATAAGTTTGGTTTAAAAAAGAATACATACGAGTATTGTATTTATAAGAACTGACAGGAGTATTATATATAGGAAAACTAGATTATAGTAATATACACAAGTATATAGAATATTATATGTCAAATATATGAGTATTTTATGTGAATACTGTGTATAGAAAATATAGGAAGACTGGAGTTATAGAAATATACACAGAGGAATGCTGCATACATGAAGTAGGAATATATATTTGAATACAGATATACGTACATAAAGTTTAGCAGTTAAGAGCATAACATGGCTTCTGGAGCCTCATGGCCTAGGTTCCAATCCCAGCTCTGCCCCTTAATATCCTGTGGCTTTGGGCAGGTGCCTGAACTGCTCTGTGACTCAGTTTTCCCATCTGTAAAATGGGGATAATTACAGACCCACATCATTGAGTTGTTATGGGGATGACACGCTTCCAAGAGGGCCTGGCATGTAGCTTAATAAACCAATACAGCGACACCTGACTGGTTCCTTGGGAGGAATGGGTGACTCTTGATCTCGGGCTTGCAGGTTCGAGCCCCACATTGGGTGTGGAGATTACTAAAAATAAAATCTTTTTTTTTTTTAAGAATTTATTTATTGGGGCGCCTGGGTGGCTCAGTGGGTTAAGGCCTCTGCCTTAGGCTCAGGTCATGATCCCAGGGTTCTGGGATCGAGCCCCGCATCGGGCTCTCTGCTCAGCAGGGAGCCTGCTTCCCTATCTCTCTCTCTCTGCCTGCCTCTCTGCCTACTTGTATCTCTGTCTGTCAAATAAATAAATAAAATCTTTTTTAAAAAAGATTTTATTTATTTATTTGACAGACAGAGATCACAAGTAGGCAGAGAGGCAGGCAGAGAGAGAGGAGGAAGCAA